>NW_024582075.1:1883404-2467931 GCF_017639235.1 Corvus kubaryi
GGCGGTGCGGGGCGGGGGGAGCGCGGGGCCCCGCGCTCGGGGCAGCCCCGCCGGGGCCGGGGCCGGGGTCGGGGTCGGGGTCGGGGCCGGGGTCGGGGTCGGGGTCGCAGCGCTGCCCCCGGCGGGGCCACCCCGGAGCTGCCGCCCCACGACCGCCGCCGCCTCCCCGCGCCCCTGCGGGTCCTGCGCGCGTGCGGAGCGAGTGTCCGAGGCGTCTGAAAACGATGCTCCGGCGTGTCCCATGCGAAGCGCGTGGCATCCTGCTGCGCTGAAAATAATGGAAATGCAGAGCTCGAACCTGAAAATGCCGAGTTCAATCCGCTCACATCTGTTTAAAATAAAACTCGGTGGGTTTGGGGGTAGGTTTGGGGTTTGTTTGTTTTTTTTCTTTTTGTCTGCTATAAAACTTGGAAAGCCTCGCTGCTCCGCTCTGGTTCATAGGTTCATGAGGACAGAAGCGGTGGCACGTCGTACACCTTCCGATCGAGCTGGTTCACCCTGCCTCGGCGAGAAACCAGCGTTTTCTCCCATAGTGTTGCTAAAGGTGCCTCTGCACCCAGCCACTGCAGGTGCTGGATGAGCCCGGCAGAAACCTGCCGGCTGTCCCTCAGACGCTGCACGAAGAAAGGAGTCCTCCAAAGAGGTTAGCCCGAGTAACACCCTTGCCGCCCAGGCATCTGACGGCAGCAGGAGGAGAGCAGAAAAGTGAACCTTTGGCTGGTTTTCCTCTTTGTGATTTTGTTTTTATCTTCGCTGTTTTGTTTCCCCCTTACTTTTCATAGGCACATTATCCATCCATCTCTTGATGTGTATCCCTTTATATGCCTTTCTGCCTTCCACTGGTTTTGTGTGATTTACCTTTCAAACACAGAACATCTTAGATTTCATTTACTCTGATGAGTGAGAACTGCAAAAACCGGAGAGATGCATGTAGGAAATTTAAGTGAATTTATGCTAGTTTGGCATTTTGGAAAACTACTGCCCATAGAACACTTAAGAGGACACTCAGCACTACCACAAGCATGCCCACATCAGTCAGCATGTAGCACTATTCTGGACGAGTGTCTCTGGAAATGGGGAAAACAGTTTAGTCTCCAGCTCAGTAGGTCTCCGTTCCTCCTGTAGGGATTTCTAGTGAAAGTGCTAATCAAAGTGGGCATAACACCCCCCTATCCCTCCCATCTTAATTCTGCTTAATTCTGAGACACAGTCATCAGACAGTAGCAACCTTGAGAAGCTTGTCATCTGAACCCAGCAATTTGGAGATGAAAGGAAATATAGTCCTCCGTGGTATGATACTTGAGCTATCTAGGTGCTGCAGCGTCATGCATTTTCCGCTTATTTAATATACTTGTCCAGAAGTTGAAAGCTGTAATATTTCTTTCTTCTTAAATTACATTTTTAAGACGTGTAGGAAGCAAGCTTGAATATGAATTACAGTGATGGATTCTAATGTTTATGTGCAAGGCCAACTGTGTGGTGCAATACTGTCTTAACCACCTTAAAAATGTCTGCGAATATTGAATGGGGAGATTTGGACGGGTCTTCTGCTTCTATGTCATTTGCTTTTAGGAAAAGGATATTTGGACACTGCACATTTCACACTAATATATGGAGATTAGTAACCATTTGGGGTATTTGTAATGCACTTGATTAGGTGGTTTTATCCAGGAATGTTGGTCAGCTGTGTGTGATTAAATGGTTTGAAAGGAATACAGGTCAGCTCCAGAATACAATGTCATATAGGAGTATGGCCTGCCTGACAAACAGTACTGATGAAAAAAACAAACCAAAAAAACTTATTTTAATTTGGAGTCTATAAATGCCATTCATATGCAAATGCACTTTGTAAGATAAAAGCTTGCCAAGCATCTTTGTATGTATTATATATAATAGTATCTCAATTAGTACTGAATACCCTGTTTATGTATGTACTTCTGAAATCATTGCTGAAAATATTGTTTAAACAAGAAGTGCTGATTAGGCTGTATGACTAAAAAAACCTGTAAATTATGATATACAACCTCAGTTCCTGTAAGAACTTCAGGATGAATTTTTACTGCCATTTATATGGCCTCATCATTATTTTTTGTCTAACATAAAATCACGGAATGTTAGGTCTCTTTTTCCTGTGTGTGCAGATACAAAAACTTGCTGAAATAGTAAAAAACTTGTCATTGATAATCATATTCCCAGTGGAGTAAAGTGATTGAAAAATGTGTTGCCTGTTGTTTGTCTAGTATGTCTCTCCAGGATCACTTAGTGGCTTGTTGAACCTTGGTGTTCCTACTCAGTGAAGGCAAGGCCAGTATTTATATCAGCTGCAGAGTGTGGCTGGATGCACATGAGAACAGACTGATCTGTGGCCCACATCAAGGGCTCATGGCAGTCAGCAGCAATCACGGCATCCATCAGTGATCGTGTACATTGACGTTAACGAACACAAGACAAAACCCTCCATTACTTTTGAAATTCTTCTTGGAGATGAGTTTCCAAGAGATTTAAGTGTGGTGTTTGATAACATTTTCATGAAGACCATGACCACATTTTACTTAAGGCACAAAGCCCATGGAGACCCTTCCTGCAGGAGATTTTCTGTTCCTATGCAGGACCAATGCTGGTGCCTCTATACTTCTTCCTGGAAATGTGCAGCAGTCTTGTGAAGCTAAAGATATGCAGGAACAGAAAGGAAGCAGCAGAAGCCTGGAAGAGATGAGCCCAGCAACATACAGTACGTTGGCATTTTTTCCAGAGCATCAAGGCACTGGGAATCAGTGTTGTACAGGTAACTCTTAACAGTTGGTAACCCTAGGGACTTTAGGTAATTAGTACATACAGGCAGCCTGTGAACTTCCAGATGGTGACCTAGGACTGCTTCTGTATAATATCTCCACCAAGGAACATCACCAACAGTTTCATATTAAGCAAAACCTAGCAATTACAATGTAAGGATATCTCCTGAAATAACAAAGAACAAGCTTTAGTTTGGTCAAATGATGAACCTTGATGACTCACAGTCATTCAAGGCAGTCATTGGGGCACTTAGATGTTCTCATTAAAAAAAAAAAAAAAAATTAAAACCACTTAGCTTTGAGAATCAGAAAGAACAACTACTATTTTTAGAGCATGACAGAATTTATGTACTGATTTCAAAAGAGTGAGTCCAAACCAGGTGAATTGTTCCTGTCTTCACCTTCAGATTCTGAGTAGAGATAAACAGGACACACACCAAGTCAGCCATGCATCTAATTTTCAAAAAGCATCATTCCTAATTTTTCCCACCTTCAGTTTACCCTGCAATAAGTATATAAAATATTTTGCTCAGTCTGGAAAAACATTTTAATTCTTAGAAGCACATAAAAATATAGCAAATGATGGTACAGGCACAATTCTATTAGGCTGAGAAAATGTTGGCTATTGCTTAGACTGCTAGAAGTAATGACTTACTGTTTCACTTTGATTGTGACAAATGATACCACGCATATGCTGACGACTAAGTTGGCTATCTTAGGCTCATGGAACGGCTACATCTGAAGGAAAATTGAGACTACAAAGCTGGGGCCGCACTAAAACTATTGTTTTTCTGCTGCATTTTTGCACTGGTTTCAGTGCTTGTAATGCCCGAACCTGATCTGTTAGCCCACAGTGGGCCAATCTGACATCAGCAGAATTGAGAAAGCAAGAGTTTGCATTGAAAAGAATGCAGATCAGTTCCTCATCCATAAGAAGAGAGAGGATTACAAAAAGCCAAATAATTAGTTCAAAACCATCTTTCAGAGCATATAGCTTTGTTTCTGGGATTGGACAGAAAGTATTTGCTGCAATCTTAAGAGGCCATTTAGTTGGCAGCATTGTGGGGGGAGAGGAGACTCAAGCCTGGCCTTTATTAAATGGCTATTTATTTGACCATGTTCTGCTGGATAAATCACACAGAGAATTTCACAATGCGACATCCAAGGTCCTGCTTACACATTTGGCGCAGCTATGCAGATGAACTGAACATAGCATGTATGGTTGGAAAGCTAGTACATGGCATTACTGTGTGAAAAGGTCAGGGACAATTACCATAATCAGCTACTCTGGCTTCTGGCATAAAGCCCCACAATTCCTGGTTGAACTAGAGAATGTTTTTCAGAAAGTGATCTAATCTTGATTACTCCACTCCTAACGGTGTTGTTGTAATGCATCATTAGCTTTGCTCTTAAATTATGTATGCCTTGTCCATCTTCTCATTCAGCTATTTGAGTTTTGAGTCTGACTTTGCCCAATGTAAATAGGAAGCTGTCCATTCTCATAGGTTTTCTTACCATCTATGTATTTCCAGTATGTTTTCAAGCCTCCTCCCAAAAGTTTTTTGTATAGATTATAAAGGATTTCTTCAAATTCCCTGATATTTTGACAATAATACGAGCCCACAACTTTGAATTTGTGAATATTTGACACCACAGATTTTCATTCTGAAAATTAATGTTGGCAAATCAGAAAGCTTCTGAGTGTGATCCTCACAACAAATTACAGATGCTAGTAAATTTTTCTCTCTTTTTCTATCCATTATTCCTCTGCTTTATGTACCAAGACCACCCATGAATACGGTCACATTAGCAAGTTGCCACAAGGCAAGACAGAATTTGAAGCAATGGATTACATGTCTGCTTCATAACTGTCCTGTTGTAGGTCCTTCTCCCTCCCATGCTGAAGCCAGATCACTTGCTGGGGGAATGCTCCTGTTTAAGAGGCAAGTGAATTTGCACTCTTCAGAGGATGAGAGCATGCACAGAGGCAGGTCTCACAAAGCAGCTGAACCTGACTGGTTTTTGCATTATTTTACAGCATTAGAGCTTTGTGGGATTACTTGGCTACTGTTTTATACTGGGAATACATGTGTGGTTGGCTTTCCAGAATTACGCTCCACTTTTCTCCCATCCTATATATGTGACATGCATTCTCTGATGTGACCTCATTAGGCAAGAAAAACAAGGAAGAAGAGTTGGTTTTTAATTGTGATTAGAATATAAAGATGTATGGTGCCAATTCAGAGAAAAGATAAAAAGTCAAAAGCCTTGGAGTTTAAGTTCAATGTCAATTTACACATATCCTTTTCAATTCATTAGGGGTATGAATGAGTCATTAGAGGAAATCCTGACTGGGGAACACATTGACTTGGATTAAGACCAAATATTATGTTTCACTTGAGCCTCAAGCAAAATCTGTACTGCCATAAACTTATTGTAAGAGCCAGAAGTGAATTCCGGTCACATCAACCCTGTGAATTAATGAAAAACTTTATAGCTTTAACCAGAACACCACTACTGATTTGACTGTTTTCAAGATGCTGCAATTAATAACATTATTTTGAGAAAGTTTAAATCCATGCTTACTGTCAATCCCTTGGCAGAAGACTCCATTTCCTGAATTAGATCAAAGCAAGACATTTCAAACAATCTTTAAGTAATTGCTAAAATAATGATTAAAAAAACACTCTCGAGAAAACATTCTGTAAACCAGCTGACTGTAATAAAGGCCTAAAAGGAAGGTGAATTCCTATTAAAAAGCTAGGGCAGAAAAGCTTCAACTTTGGTAGTTGACCAGTGTACTGGGGCCTGTTACTTCTCTGCTGAAATGAAGAGTTCTGCAATAACTCTCTGTGGAGGGAACTTGGGGGGCACAGAGAAAAGATAAGGTGTTTCTAAGCATTAGAGAGCTGGCTGCTTCCTGTTTTCTTGTCTTACTGAATCTCAGGCAAAACGTGCAGACATGCAGTTGCACACAGACACACACATCTGTCTGCATATCTATCTGTATGAAAAGAACTTGACACAATGACAGCTGAACTAGCCCTGAAATTGTTCCTTGGAAAGTAAACGTCAGTTCTTTATCTCTCTTAGTTCTCTGTGAATCACGTAGAAGAGAGAGTTCATTTGCTGGGTTAGCTCAACAAATGAGAATATATCTCCTCTTTGCTTCTTATAAAAGTAAAGGTGCAAACAGTGGCCACACTACTCCCATTACAGACCACTCTCATTATGATGCCTTCTTGAACAACATCTCAGAAGACTTCTGTCATGATCAAAGGCACTATTTTGGGTAAAAATAGTAACAAGAGTTGAATATATGGAGAGAGATGACAGCAAATAAATGTGGCAATTACACAGAAGGTCGTGTAGGCAATTACACAGGCATTTTGTGTGTGAGTGTCAACATGAGGCTACAGCCACCTTTAGTAAAGGTGCTGCTTTGTCCTGGAAAAACGCCAGTTCACCTGTAGCATCAGAGAAAAGGGAGTCTCATGGCTGTGATGAGGTACTGAGAGTTTCCACCTTCTCAGTGGCTGACAAGATGCTTCTGAACATTAATGTTCACATTAAGAATAAAAATTCCTGTTCATATGACTCCTTATTTGGCAAATCTGTGTTTACCAGAGCTTACTAAAACCACCTGTCTGCCTGAACTTCCATCTGTAAGACTGGAAATAGTTCCGTGAACAAAGAAAAACACAGGAGAATTCTGCTTTCCTTTACCATAATTAACATTTAGAATTAAAGATTTTTACATATTACTATACATTCCTACTGGAAAAGGGGAAGTGTTTTGTGACTCTTCAAGCTGACTTAACCTAAAGGCTTCTAGGTTCAGAAATGAGGTTTCAGGCTGATTTCTGTACTGTCATAGAATCATAGAATGGACTGGGTTGGAAGGGACCCAAAAGATCATCTAGTTTCTTCCATGGGCAGGGACACCTCCCACTAAACCATGCTGCTCAGGGCCATCCAGCCTGGCCTTGAGCATTTCCAGGGACAGGGCATCCACAGCTGCTTTGGGCAACCTGTTCCAGTGCCTCACCACTGTCACAGCAAAGAATTTCTTCCTAATACCTAAACTAAACCTGCTTTATTTCAATCTGAAACCATTCCCCCTTCCCCTGTCAATACATGCTCTTGGAAAAAGTTCCTCTCCATTAGGCTCTCTTTGGGAAAGGGAAGGCTGCAGTTAGGTCACCCTGAAGTCTTCTCTCTTTCAGGATGAACAAACATGATTCTTTCAGCCTTTCTGTGTGGGAGAGGTGCCGCATTCCTCTGATCATCCTGGTGGCTTTGCACTGGACTCACTCCATCAGGTTGATGTGCTGGGGACCCCAGAGCTGGATGCAGCACTCCAGGGGGTCTCACCAGAGAAGAGCAGAGGGCAGAACCACCGGAAAGCCGCCTTTTCTTACCTTGTTGAGGTAAGAGGCAGCTGCAAACAAACTTATTTCAGACAGCACTTTCTTTTGGCTCTCCTGTGTTCTATTTCACTGTAGTTTTCTTTCACTGTTGCTAATTATCTCTTTGCCACCTTTGCTGTCTAACAGATATATATTTGAAGTATTGGGAACTAAAGAAGAAACAATTTATGTTCTTTTTTCTGTACTACTCTGCTACTAAGTAGTGCTTGTCTGCAATAAATAATTCATTAAAGAATCACAATTATAAAGGCATATTAGACTGTGGTACTCTTTGTAAATACCCTTGACAAGAAGATAAGGACTGTGGGTAAAATAGACCAAAACCTAATTAAGAAACAGCATATTGTTCTTCATGAGGAAGAGGGCATATTTTCAAAGCAAAAGCTGAACTGAAGTCTAAACTAAATCCCTCTGAACTCAGAATACAGCCTGGAATACCAGTTTTCCCCACATGGTCAATGACACAGAATCAACTTTTCCCTCTCCCAACACTTACACATGCAATTATGAACCAGCAATAACACAATTTGGTAATTATCATTTGAAGTCATCATTTAGTTGTTCTGATACCAAATAGGGTTTCTGCCAAAGAAAACTTTGTTAGTTATTCAAATAGCATTGTATTAAGCATTCAAAAGACTTTCAAAACTCAAACCAGCAGTCATGTCCCATGGGATTCACGGCTCATATTGTCAATCCATCCTCTGTCCCGTGATCATTGCTGTGATTTACAAAAATAAGACCAGAAAAAAAGCCTAAGAAACAGTATGGGCCAAATAACAGCTGTTCTAAATTGTCATAACTTTTCCGATCAAAGAAGAATGATGTCGGCTTACACCCATGAAGATTCCAACTCTGATCTTTTATTTTCTTCTTTCCAATATGTCATAAGGGGGATAGTAGTAGCCAATGATAACACATCTTGCGTGGTATTCCTATTCTCTTTGTATTTGTCCTACCAGTATTGTGTACTACACTAGAGTTATTTTTCCTCTTTTCTCCAGCTGTTTCTGTTTCTCCTCCTCTTTCTTTTGTGTCTTTTCCCTTGATATATTATTGTTATTTGAAATGGCAAAGAAACAGGTTCCAAATTTTTTTCTCCAGAAGAAAACAGATTTATTTGAATCTCTCTTGGCAACATGTTCCCCACTCACGGGCCACCATGCAAGTACCAGCCTCTGCACTGTGTGATAGCTCCGTTGTTCTAGATACTGGTTGATATTGTGGTGTGCTTGCATAATGAGGAAAACTCCAGAACAGCTCTCTCTCCTGTTGAGAGCTTAGAAAATGAAGATGTGAAATTATATCTTCTCTCCTTCTTCTACACTCTTAGCAATATGAGAGGATTAAGAAGGGGTTTGAAACTTGTCATCTACCAGAACAGAATTTCTGAATTCCCAAGGAAGCCTTATATTAGCATCTAGGTGGTTCCTCACATACTGTTTGTCCTCCCAGTCCGAGAACTGGAAGCTGGCATGACTGCACTGGGATATGCAAACCTGGCACATGCTTCCTCTAGAGCTGCTATCAGCCTGTGTAGTTTAGAAATGCCTTTTGGTGACTTTAAATGTTTTGGGAGCTGGCCTTGAATTAACATGAGGACCAAGCTATTTAGCCCTCCTTTCCCCACACCCCTTTGTGTGATTGACAAGCCCAAATTGAACATTTCAGACAATCTGCACCAAGAATTAGAGTTTAACCCAGAAACCCACTCAGTATTATCAGAATTTGTACAGCAATAGCCTATCAAATCCTTTGCCCTTTGGAAGATTATTCTGGGCCAGGTATGGTACGTTGCAGTTACAAAGCCTGAAGGCTCACAGGGTCATGGGTCATCCTCCATTAGCCAAAACAGGCTGTCTCCTGGCCAGCCAAAAAACCCAAGGTGTTTTTTTGTCAGCTTTTTTGACAGCTATTACTTTTTGGATATCTAATTTAAATAGTGAAGTATAAAAAGGCAAAGTTTAGAACCTGACTTAAGGGTCTGAGGTTAGTTCTTTCTCTTAAGGGTGATATCAGCAAAAATCAAATACAAGTGAAAGTTCAAGCACTGGAGATCATGGAGGAAGGTAACTGTGACTTAGCTAAGAAGGGTTTGTGAACTTCAAAGATAAAATAAACAAGAGTAATTGTGATCTGACATTGAAGTGTGCCAAAATCCTGCATCTCCCTTTGAAGTCACACAGTTTAAGGAAAGCTGTGGAATTTGCAGTCTCAGCACCTGTCAAGATTACAGACTGACATCACAAATTTTTTCAAAACACAGGTTAGAACAAGAAACTAGAAGGATTCCTGAAAAGGAAGGCACAATTAGAAAGATAGGAAACATTCAAGAAAATTATTTTACTGGGTTCAGTGTGAGTGGGTAAGAATTTGATTATGGCATGTAAGAGGGTTGGGAACACAGTCAGCAGATTCAGAGAGAAAATAGGTCAGAGCAGTGTTAACTGCAACAGAAATTCCTTCAAGGAATTTCAGGCCATATGGAGTAATTATAAAATGTATTCACAGAATTATAGACTATCCTGAGTTGAAAGGAATCCATAAGGATCATCAAGACCAGCTGCTAGCCCTGCACAGGACACTCCAAGAGTCACATCATGTGCCTGAGAGCATTGTCCAAATGTTTCTTGAGCTCTGTCAGGCTGGTGCTGTGACCACTTCCCTGGGGAGCCTGTTCAGTGCCCAACCACCCTCTGGGTGAAGAAACTTTTCCTGATATCCAGTCTAAACCTCTCCTGACACAACTTCAGGCCATTCCCTCAGGTCCTGTCACTGGTTGCCAGAAAGACCAGATCAGTGCCTGCCCCTCCTCTTCCCCTCACAAGGAAGTTGTAACTGCAGTGAGGTCTCCCCTCAGTCTCCTCTTCTCCAGGCTGAACAGACCAAGTGACCTCAGCCACTCCTCACACGACTTCCCCTCAAGGCCCTTCGCCATCCTCGTGCCCTCCTTTGGACACTCTCTAACAGCTCAGTGGCTTTTCTGTGTTGTGGCACCCAGACCTGCCCCCAGCACTCGAGGTGAGGCCGCCCCAGTGCAGAGCAGGGTGGGACAATCCCCTCCCTTGCCCGGCTGGTGATGCTGTGCCTGATGCTCCTGAGAACATGGGTTATTTTCCTTTTGTTGGCAATAACTGGGAAAAGTATCCGTGCAGGCACCAAACTGACATTTATAAGGTAGAAGTATTCTTCCACATGTTTCTTTGGTTGATTTTCTACACAAAAATCCAAAGCTGTTGCCAGTGTCAGATTGTTCTCAATTGTCTGCTGTGACATTGCATAGAAATATCACATGTCCCTGCACTGCTGGATGGTTTTTCTATGCCTTATTGACTTAAAGGAAATGGTAAAACATTTCATGCAGTTGAATATGAAGTAATCCTGGCTCAGCAGTGAGATGCATATCTCTGGCATTGTTCTTCCCCTTGCCAAACGTTGTCTCAGCCAGCTGATATTTTAGATTTCATCCTTGACTTGACATATCCCTTCTGTTTGCATTATTTGTGTCTTCTTTTATTTTTTCTAGTTTATGTCATTCTCCTGTATGGAATAAATAAAAAAAAAACTCAATAAGAATATTATCAGGAAAAAGCTAATGAGCAAAATAACCTCATCTGACCTAAAATCTTGAGCATAACTATGCAGGTAGTTGCTGTCCAAAAGAAACAAAAATTTACTTGCCACACCTAATTTCTCTGGGGTATACATGATCTATTTATCACTCATCCTGTATCTCCTTCTCCTACTTTAGCTCCTTTCATTTCGATATATAATTTATGGAATCCTGCCTTTCCATACTTTCACTCCATATTCATGCTGCATTTTCCCTCATGGTCAGAATCACAACACTATGGCAAGAAATGACAACGTAGACAAGCCATTTATAGCTGAGTCTCTACTTCATTCTGACTGCAGAATGGCTTAGGCTAAATGTGCTAGGGAAGCATCAAGTGCTTGGGGATTACCCTGCAGTAGAATTAATTTAACTTCTAACCTGCTTCAATTATTGCATCAACTACTCCATCAACAACAGACAAGGCAAATTCATCATATGCTTGGACTATTCATGTTCATTAGAAAGCACTGTATATGAGAGTTAGTCAAACTAGATTTCCAACATAAGTAGTCACAAATAGAAGCTTTTACATATATTGTGAACATCATGATACACTGAAAAACTACCCCATTATCTAAGTGGATGAAGGTTTATGGTCAAAATTATGGTTGGCTACAGAAACCTACTATTTTTAAGATTTCAAGGAAAAAGTAAGTATACAGAAATAATATATATCTTCTTTGAGTTGTTTTAATCTGCCATCTACCAGTTGGAGAGTTTTAGTTCACCCTGTTGGCATATTATCGTGCTTTAAGATAATGGAATTTTTTTTAATGGATGAAATATACATTAACAGCTCCAACTTCTATAATGGATGGGACCAATTCAACCCCTCAAGAACTACCAAGAATTTTATGTTGCCAATTCTTATTTTGCTTTGTTGTTTTGACATTGCTCTTCAGAGTAAACTGCATACTGTCAGTAAATCCATGATGAAGAGAAGTGGCTCAACTAAGTTAAAATGATCCTTTTCAGCATGCTTCTCTCTCTCACATATATATATATTTTTTTTTTTAAGAAGATGTACAGGATTCAAAGTGTTTGTTGAAGTGTTGAAGGATCTCACACAGAGTGGAATTCTGGCTCTAGTGAAAAGAAAAAACTAAAATTTCCACTGACTTCACTGGGGTCAAGATTTTACTTGAAAGACGTCATTTTTCCTTATTGCAAAAGTCAACTTATTTGGCCCTTAACCTGTGCTTGCTTTTTGCAGATCCCGTGAAACAGACCCATAAACTTCAGCTCTTTCTGAGGCATTTAGAGAGTGCAAAACCTGCTAAAATTGAAAATTTTTTATTTGACATAGTTCTATACTTTTGAAATTAGGCTGTTGTCACTGTTTAAAATATGTTCAGGTTTGTAGTAATGGGGTCAAATTTCAGGTTACTCCTATACTATCAGGTCTCTCAGTTCTGCTAGACAGACAGTCTTAAAAGCAATGCTTTATTTCAGAGTGGAATGAGCCTAGGCTCATTCCTTTTCTTTTACATTTAGGGAGGACATTATGTGGAAAGGCAAAAAAAACGCAGATAGTTGGTGGGAATAGACACTTATTCATTCCACCAATGTGTCATTATTAAAAACCAAGGAATAAGTTTGTTACCACTTGGTTTTTGGGTTTTTGTGCTGTTTTCTTGGTTGGTTTGTTTTTGGTTTTATTTCTGTTCATATTTTTGATATTATGGCACATTTCCAATCTACATAAAGCAGCATACAATCCCACACAACTACAGGTATAAATACCTATGTGCCTTGTTTAGTCAAAGCAAATTATTTGAAACACATATGGTTATGAAATTCAAGAGAGATAAAGAGTAAGGGTGGGTGCTGTTCAATGAATGTTGGAGAAATGCTGACAGATTTTTAGCTACAGAAGTATTAGGGAGCCGTGGCATGGTAATAGTATAAACTGTGCAAAGAGAGTCTGTAACAGGATTAAGCTGGATAAACCTTTCTCCTTACGCATGAAAGAACACCTTTATAAGTCACTGTTTTTCTCAGTTATAATCCTTGAAGTCCAATTCATGAAAACTTTATCACATAGGATTTTCAGTCAAGGAGGCTAGCAGTCCAAAAAGTAGGGCAGGAGTTAGATCTATCAGCTCATGTTTGAACATGCAAGTACATTCATTTGCTTTAAAAAGAAATTTTTGTGGTAAATAAAGGACAATACATCAGACCAATCTTTATTTACTGCAATGATTTTTGCTTTTACATGAGAAGAGCAAATGCAAGCACCTGTACTCTATGATGAGCTGAAATATTTGAAGACCCTAGTGGTTGGGCGCATTGGACATGTTACTGGAGGTGACTAGAAATGGCAAAAGGAACACATTTACTTGCTCCTCCAGCTTCCCTCCTGCAACATTGATACACCTCAGTGTATTTAGGGATTGCAAGCACAGAATTTTCATACTTTCTGGTCTGCTGTAACCATCACAGCAAACTGGTATGCCTCTGGAAAACAAGCACACCATGAAAATACCATGAAAAATTCACCTGTCCTTTGCATTCACCTTTTCTGAAAGTATAAATATCCAGCAACACTATCCAAAAAGTCACTCATTGTATCTTTCACTATATTCTTGGTGAAATTTGATTCAAAGTGAGAAATCCATGAAGTACACAGTAATAAGCAGGTTGTTATAGACTAGAGAGGAAGGACTCTGTGTGCACAGGATGGTAGAGAAGACTGAAGGGATAACCAGCCAAAGTACGCAGGCTGCAGGCAAAATGGGCAGCAAAATGAAGGAAAAGATAGCAAATTAGAAATGCATTATAGAAGAACTCAAACCAAGATTAAACAGTATGGAGGTAAAAATATCCACGCTGTGCTACCCTTAGCCTGGGGAATAAGTCTTAACCAAGGCATGGAGATTTATTCTCTTTTCTTGTCACCTAGCTTTGCTTCATGACTGTAACTAGAAAGAGTAAAGCTCTTCCAATATCAGAACCTAAATATTTTTTCTTCTAGAAGTCTTTGACAACATGTTTTCTTTGTAAGTTAAATCTCTCTTGTTACTTCCCCATTTACAACAGCAAATTTAATGTGATTTTTTCCTGCAAAGATTGTCATGCTACCTCCTTTATATCCATGAAGAAAAGATGAAGTTTTTTTTCTGTTGCTGCTGGATACTCTCCATTATTTATTTATAACAAATAACCATCAAATTGAACTCTTTTTTGTTGCTGTTGATTTCCTGTTAAAAACCGTACATGGGAAAATCTGTGATGGAATTAACTGCAATTTCTTAAATATACCAAAAGAATGGCAAAATTAGAATTGAGTTTCTGAGTTTGACTCTGAGAGCATGCCTGTGTGACTGGCTGATGGCTGAAGCTACAATACCTTGGCGTTGCAGTGGGCCTGATGTAGCATGTTTGCCCTTCAGCAAAACTCTCAGCAGGCCCTACTGAATTACAGCACTTGACTATCACTGCTGGAATCACTTCCAGATTGGAACAGGCCATCATCATCTGCCTGCTGGGGCACAGGCAGTGGGGCTTGCACCTGCGTAGGAAGACATACTTCCAGCTTTCTCTCCAGCAAGCGTTGGGAACATCTTCCATTTCCAGCTGCTACCTGTAGCATACGGGATCATGACACTTACTTTACAGTAAATACTGTTTAAAACAGATCATGCAGTTTAACGATCATGTTTCCTGTCATAATATTCAGTAAAGATAAACTCTCATGTTCAAAGAAAAATTATTTTGAAGGAGTCAGTTTCTGCTAATGTAATTTCATTAATTATGAGAAGCATGAAGAAAGAAGTGGCAGAAAAGCATAAAAGCAACCAATTCAGCTAGTACCTACCTCTTTCCAATATATCAATCCTGAAATTACCTCCATCATTATTTAGGACTGACGTTAAGAATTCTTATTTAACTCTTAAAATTCTCAAATTATGCTTTCTTGACACAGGGCTGCACTGTTAGGTTAGTTTTCTTCTATTGCCGTAATACTTAATTTCAGATATTCCAGTTCAGAATATGTCATTGCTGAGGTAAGTAGGCCAACATATGAGATGAAAATAACAGTGGATTTCACTTTTTAACATTCAATATACTACCAAAAATTTGATTTCTTTTAAAAAACTGTAGAGCTGACTCAGGACAATAGCCACAAAATCAGTCACTAGTTCATCTATATAAGACAGAATTCACAGTTCCACTCTTTAAGCCACATTTTGAGGGCTAGTTCTGTGGTCACAGGTGATGGGTACATTTCAGTCTTACATGAGTGATGAAGCAAGTGCATCAAATGAACTGTAAAGACAAAGGCCTCCATTTTCTGCTGACTAGTCTCTGCCAAACTTTCGATAATTCAGTAATTTCACATGGCACAGGGAAAGCAATGAGTGTCTGGACTTTTTGGATGCTTGCAAAGGTTGCAAGGCTTTCTAAAAGAGGGTTTGTACAGCAAGGTGGTGTCTGTAAGCTATTCCCAATCACTGTAAGGTCTCCTTTGAGAGAGTTGACCTCTTGCTTTATCTGCAGAGACCATTGTTATGAAGTGGACAACCCCTGTCACTAAGAGTATCATATAAGAAACAATTGACCAATTTCAACTTAGATTAGACAGAGCCATGGATGTTTCAGTGTCCTGGATTCTGAAGGAAAGAAAACATTCAGACCCAGGCTTCATCCAAAAATAACATGCTTTGTTTGAGTTCCTGGGGGAAGGGGTGGGGGGGGGGAACCGTGACCTCTTGCTTTGCCTGCTTTTGTGCAACCTAAATTCTATCTATAAGAAGGAATGAAACAGTCAGCATTTCAGAAGCTTACCAAATAAATTACTAGTGCCACGTCTATTTGTAATTATAGGTCAGTTCTTAATACTGCTGTAAACCACACATTCCAGGGCTCTGCAGGCACTTAAGAGCATATTTTAATCTCTTTGGATAAAAGAAGCTGCCATTGGCAACAATAAAAGAAATGCAGACCAAGTCTCCTGGTTCTTACTACAAAATTATGCTTTTCACTACTTTAAACAACTCCCCCAGCATACAAGCTGCATGCCCTCACATACCACCCATGCAAAACTATTTCTTGTGACAGTTTCAGCTACATTATGGAAAAACTCCATGTCATACTGTATCACAGCACCACACTGACAGTGCTCTCATGATATAATGTCTGGAGAGTATGATAAAAATATCAGAGGCAATGTCTCATAAAAGGCACTCACTGCTAATGGCTCCACACGTGTCAGATCCAAATGTATCAGATCCAAAGAAGCCGCAGGCAAGTGTCAATGGCAGAGGCTTTGCTTCCTATGGATATAAGTGATCCTTTTGGATTTTGGAAGTTGTACAAGGACAATAAGAGTTGTCTTTTTTTACTGTATGTGCAATGTTCAAAATTAAGGAAAAACTACATCAATTATCCTTTGTACTGGATGGTATGGGAAGCATGCAACAACAGCTACAAATTCCTGCTGGTACACTGAGACATTCCTTTGCCCTGAGATCCTTTACCTCCTAAAACCAGGTATGGGAGGCCGCAAGGAACACTTGTTCTGGCTTCTCTGGCTCTGTCACATGCAGCTGTTACTGGCGGGGAGGGAAGGGTGTAAGGTACTCCTTGTGGCCACCAGCTTAATGAGGGTTCAGGATCCTCATTGCAGCTCTTTCTGATGCTCTGGCTCCTCCCTTCACAGAAGCTCTGTGCTGTGCTCTGTCTGTCACCCAGGCCTTCCTATGCCACTAATCATGGTGTGATTCAGCCTCCCAGATGGGCATGGCTGGCAGGCAGGGCTTAATCAAGACCCTAAATATTTTCCTTTGTGTTGAGAGAAAGAAGTGCTAAGCTGATGTTCTGGCTCTTATGTTAGACCTACTGAAGCACTGACCTCAGGAACTGAAGGACAAGATGGACCTTGACACTCTAAACATCCACTTTATCTATTCAATGTATATTTAATGATAAAAATTAAAAAGGAAAAGTTTTAAACTATATCTGAGTTAATGTAAAATCAGTAGGAAAAAAAAAGAGAAGTATTTTTCTACCCTTTGTTTGCTCCCCATTTCCAAGGTTTGTTGTCCTGCTGATGAACATCCAGAATCCTGCTGATGTTAATGACTGGTAGGCCAAATTTTGGAGATTTCATCAGTGGTTGCAGTGTCACTATCTAAATGGTGTGGCTTTAAGTGAGTAGTACCACCCTTTTCTCTCAAATATGATACAGTTCATCCTGGAATGATTGACAAGTTCAGCTTGACACTATTCAGGCAGCAAATAGATTTGAATTTTGGGTCACTTCAGAAAGGATGAGGCAAACAAGAAAGTTCCTCTGCTTCTAAGGAGATTATTCATGTTTCATGAAATGCTTTTTTTTTTGCAAAGGAGGATGCAAAAGCTCTTTGCATTGATGAATGCCTTTGACATTCTCTTGGGAGGAAGAACTTTTGTCTTTCAAGAACTATTTTGTGCATTATACAAAGTGGAAGCCTTTAAAATAAAACAGTTCACAAGCCCATTTCCAGACTTCCCAGGTATTGGATTGCATGGTGGCTGGAATACACTAAAGGGAACTGTTTACATCCCCAAAGGCAGACAATGTGACTGAATCTGGAGCTGCCAAGTCTTGGTGTATTTTCTCATAACTGAATTGCCACAAAAAAGGGTTGCTGTCAGCCTGCCCAGCCTGTCACATCTTTTCCTGTTTTGTTACCCTTTAAAAGTACTCTAAAATGAAAGTACATTGTTTCTGACAAGTGTGGGGTTTGGCTTGCTTGGGTTTGGTTTTAAGCATGAAACAGGCTCTGAAATGTTAAATGCCAAGTATGAAGGTGTGCTTGTGTGTTTGTTTTTCTGCAAGAAAACTCAATATATGTTTGCCTTTTTTTTGGTGTATTTATTTTAGGCTTATACAGGCTGTGATGACATCAAGCCTTGACTATCATTTTGAACTACTAGAATTTGGGCTTCTGCATAAGCTATAGCAGCTTTAGAGGTATTTTGTGTCAGTACTTTGATACACAGAAGCTGCAGGACAGGTTTTCCTGTCTTATACAATAAGTCTGTTTCTGTTCACACAAAATGCCATTGCCAAGGAGAAGCCACTAGCTGGGGTAAAGGTAGCTGCATATGTCTTGTAGCTTAAATGAGGGTCACAGCAGTAATATGAATTCTCATCTAGCATTATTGGAACTGATTTCAAAGTGCAGGTGAAAAAACCCCTAATTTATTTCTGTGAATTATTTTCCATATCATTCTTATTGAAACTTTTCAACATGCAGACATTAGTCACAATTACAAAACCTTTTATTCATACACTGTAAATTAAGTGTTTCAAATGTGACAGGTTAATGTAGGTGAACAATACTGCACATAGAGAAAAAGGATGTTATGACTTCTGCTGTGGTGATGTTTGCTGGTGTGTTGGTGTCTGAACACATGCAGAGCACTGCGTAACTGAGGTCTCAATGGGCATAAATTCAAATCAGAAGGAACATTTAGTCAGGAGGACTGAACAGTGAAATTGGGTACTTTCCGCATAATGTTTATATTTTTATTTTTTGTTGATGCTGCTTGCTTGAAAAATGATGTTGTTTAGTTTGCCCACTTCACCGAGGGAAGGGCCCAGTGCCATTATCCTTTGGAAACAAGTATGCTTTGGAGAAACATTCCAAGACAGTGTAAACATTGTATAAGCATAAAAAGAAAACAAGTCTTTTCTTTTCCAAACCTTTAATGAATGTGGTTCCTACATGCGCTGGCAAATTAGGAATATAAAAAAGCCCAATAAAAAGGATGAAATCAGAGCTCCATTTTAAAGGCTAGCATGAGTTATGCAGGCCACTGGTGCATTAGGAGAATGATGAGATAATCTTTCACCACCTCTTTTCTTGTTTTGCCTTTTAAAAATGTTCTTTTTGAAGCGTTCTTATTGTGCCACAAACCAATTTTTATACAGACCAGTATTTTACATTTATTTCACACAGCAGTGACTCTTTGGTTTGTGTTTTATTATAAAGCACTTAAGGGATTATAACTGTGCAGCATCACCAGTTGTTTTATTCCTCTGCCATGAAGGAGAGAAAACTAATGTACATGAAAAACATTAGGCAATAAAGAGAAGAAATGAAGAATGATCAAAGGTACTGAAAAACATCTTGCATAAAAGGCCAGAGAATAATTAGTGGAACTTACAATTTTCTAATAAAGAAAAAACCATGAAATTTGATTTGATTTGAAAAGTGTAGGTGAATTTATTCTGTTAAAGTTTGAAATCATGGCTCAAAGGAATGAATTATTCATTATTATTATTATTATTATTATTATCCACTTAGATTTAAAACAAAATTTACAGCAAGCCATCCATCAATCTAAATAAATTGTCTTTTAGAGGTAAGATAACTACAGCAATTTTTAAAAGGCAGATTGAAAAGATATGGTGAAAAATTTGGATCTACAGAAAAAAGCAGAATTTTCAAAACCACCCAGATTATGGGTATTGTTTTGAAAATCTAGAGTTGCTTCACTTAAGCATTTATTGCTAACACATCATAACTTCTTTTGTGTGTAATGGGCCAAGACTGTTTTGCAACTCCATGCCACAGAAAAAAATAATGGCTACTTCCCTGATAGAAACACAGAACATTATTCTACCATTCAGAGGATAATCAATTACTATAGTTCAACTCATTTAAAGAACGATGTCAGGTAATGTCCCAGAATCTTTTGCATGCACCAAAATCAATGGCAATTTTTTTTCTTGCTTCCAGGGTCAGGATTTTGGCTTCAGGGGTTTCTTGCTACAAAGACTTTACACAAATTTACACAAAGGCAGAGCAGATACAGAGATAAAATCCAAGGCCCTAAAGAATGGAAAAGGTCATTTCAGTGGCACAAGAAAGCAGTTAGTCTTTAGTTTGTTATGCTTTGTGACTAACAACAGCAGCGCTGTAGCTGAACTTCTGCAATCCCTTCAATGAAGTGCGTGCCTGAGACAGAGAAATAACATCACTGGGAAAGCTAAGTAGGAGTATCCCACTTGGAAGCTGAAGCACTACATGGCTGTGCATGGCACACTAGTGATGGAGCTGAGATCAGACCCTCTGCAGTGCTCCAGACATCAACAAACAGTCTTTTTCTCCTTGCCCCAAGATTTTGTCCTCATTTTCAAACCAGAGTATCTCCTTCCAGCAACAGCATATAGCTCGTGTTCCGACAGAGCAAAAATAAAATGGAGCTGGTATTGTAAAAATGAAACCACCAGGGAATGATAATCTTTTGGCTACTGATACATTTCAACTTGCCAGGTTCACCCAGCCCGTTTTTTGATAAAATCCATCCCTGCAGTGTTTCCGGATACTGTATATCAACTTTTAAACAATGACACATTTGTGTTGCACCCAGTATTTTGAGCACATTTCACACTTTGTGAAAATGCAGTAAATTAACAGTGCAACGAACAGCTTTGGACATGCTGAAACAAAAAAGCCTTCCATACATATTTCATCTCCTTAGATCATTTCTGAAGTAATCTTTGGTTCTTCCTGTTCTTTGCCTAATTTTTTTCCACAAACACACAGAGGCACACTACTGTTGTATATTGGCTTCTTTGCAGAGGTATAACTATTAAGTCTGGAAGTTGGGTGATTTTCTCTTTAGATATTCATTGGCTTTTAGTAATTAATAAAAATATGTATTTAAAAAATTTTGTATATCTACATATTTAAATTTTTTTTCAGGCATAAAATAGAGAACAGAAAATAATACTTTTGTGAATTTGAAAGTATTTCATGTAAATTTTTCTATATACCTGGCAGGCATTAATTACATTAGTGACGCACAGTACCTGCACTCTTTTATTATTGTTCCTAGAACAATTGATAGATACAGTTGGAGCTTGTGATATGATTTGGAGCTTGTGATATGAACTAAGATAAAAGACAAGTGTCTGGCAAAAGCTAACCCATAATTCATTATTCTTAATATCCGGTGTCCCTCTCAGTTGATCCTTTGTGAAATATTTAACTGGTTATCACTTGTAAAACCCTGACATTGCCCATGGTATTTGTAGATCTGTCCTTTCTTCAGGAAATCTTCTCATGGGTTGAGTTAGAAGTATTCATCTCCACAGTAGAGGATAGGTTTTTTTCTCAAATGTATTTTTTACTGGTTAGGTCACGTATAGTTAACATGCTTGTGGAGGAAGAGGATGCATTTTATTTTAAAGTATTTATTAGTTCTTTTCTCGAATCACTTTCAGATTTTATAGCCCTTTCATCTCCAGCGCAAAATCTGACCTGAAGGCTCTGTTCCTGTTCTGGGCCATCACAAGAGCACGTGGAGAGTGATTGTTGGAGATAAAGCTTGACTGATGTGTTCCGTGAGGAAAGAAACCCAGCTGAAACTGATGTACTGGTTTTAGCATCTGGGCAAGGTTGATGCCGCAGATCAAGGAGAGTGTTAGTTTTTCAGACACCTGGTGAGTAAAGGAAACATCATCCCCCTAAGGGAGACTCTGGCACGGAGACTGAGGCTGGCCATTCTTGCTGCTGAAAACTGGGATGGATCTCAGAAGTGGAGTTGGTTAACACATGTCTGCCTCCAAAAGCTGCAGCTGTGCCCCCTGGCATCCTGAGATACTGCAGAGGAAGGGAATACAGAGGGACTGTTGGGAATCACTGCTGATGTACCATCTAGCAGTTACTTCTTCTATGTAGATAATCATCTAGCATGATCTAGCATGTTCTTCTTCACAACCAGGTTCAGGGGTGCTCTTTGTACCTGCTCAGCATTTTAATAAGTTTGTGTCTATATTCTTGGAAGCAGCATCTGTGGGGACCTTCACTGGCCCTGCCTGTTCTAATACACCACAGGAACCACATCTTCCATTCCTCTGTAGGGAAATGGAGCAGAAATTAGGAAGGCTGTCTTTTTCCTTTAAATGTAGTTCTCACCACCTTTAAAATAATAGGCAGCTTGGGGTTTCCTGTAGGTATTGAGGTAAATTGTATTACCAGGATAAAAATAAACCTTCTGTATTCTTCTGTATTCTTCTGTACAATGCAAGCCTTTTCTTCTCTTTGTCATTACTGCACAAAATATGCTGTGTTTCTAGTAGTAACTGAGAGCTTGTAGAAGCAAATATCTGGTGCATGTAAGAAACAGTGGAAATTGGGTCATCTTTGATTCTACCCATTCACTAAAAGAGGAGGTAATCCTTTAAATGCAGTTTTGTACTGGCTTGCATCAAACCACAGTATGTCATATCTGATATTTACAGTAGTTTATGTACTGAAAAAGGATGAGGTGAATTCAAGGTCAGGAGGATTCTGTAAATGCTATTCCTGCTGTTCTCTGTAATCCTGCATGCATGTGTGGGGAATAGTCCAATTTCTTTTTACACTTGTGAGTACTCACACCGGGTTCTACCTAAATTGGTGCTGAGCACCTGCAGACATTGGCAGATGCCAAACATCTTCCTCCAGTCCATTTCTTCTCCATAGTAATTAGATGAGCTGAAACCTTATAACCCTTATATCCTGCCCAGACACAGCTCTTACAACGATCCAGTCTAGATTTGACTCCTGTGGCTCATTGCTGATTTTGACCATTAATTTCTTCCTTGTTACAGAACACTTCATAAAGACTGGGAAGTCTGCAAATCTAGTAAGTTAGATACTTAGGGAAAATAAACACGATATAACAATGCACCACCTGCACCGGAAAGACAGCCTGGTGGTTATAATTAATCTATATCCCAAAGGTGACTGTGGTCTTCTGCCTTTGACAAAATACATGGCTACAGCCAAAGTCTGATCTCAATTACATGCACAGAAATCAAAAACAATTTCACTGTATTCTCTGATGTAAACAAGACCAAAGTTCAGGCTTCAGTTTCTTTTTTTTTTTCAAAATATGATATTCCACCAAGTTTCTGATCCACAAAAATTCTGAGTCTGTGGTAGAGCATACACAATGACATTCCACCCATCAAGATTTGGCAACATTTAAAGTACATCTGCTGAAACTGAAAGCAAGATAATATAGACATGATCATATACATAGACAATAAATGAAAATAGGAGGAAGGAAAGAAAAGAGATGAAACAGAACGGCTTGAAAAAATAAAATGCTAGAATCCAAAAGGCTCACCTCCTTGCCTTCATGACTAGATCTTTTTTTTTCCCACACCCAGGTTTTTAAACAAATGTAGCTTGGGCACCAAGAGATTTGAGCCTTATTGACACTAGAGTGACGAGCATGACATGTATTTCCCCTTCTTAGGAAAAGTAAGCTAAGCACCATTATAATCCTTCAATATATTTCAAAATTTGGGAATCCAGATCTCTTGGAAATGTTCATCCAATCCTTTGTGACTGGTCCCTGTGAATCTCTCAGGTGTGCCAGGTCTGCAGCAGGCTGTGGACACCTGGCAGGGCTGTTAGGGAGGCCAGCACACAATGGAAATAATTTCGGTCATCATGTGCATCACTCAGTGATGGGGGCAGCCAAGTGGCGACACAGTGGTGGCAATTCTGGGCATGGGAAGCTGCCACTAAGCCAATAAGCTCCTCTGTGCAGCCCGTGGGTGGTACACAGCAGGGAGGAGTGATGTGGGAAAGGGCTGGAAGCTGCTAACAGTTCCCATGTTCCACCCAGCAATCCCCAAATGTGCTCCTTCTCCCAGCTACCTCCCACCTCTCTTTCCCCAGGTCGGAACACATCAGCCAAGACGCATCCTCACAGGCATGGGGCTCCTGACTGCAAGCTGAGAGTCCACATAATGTTGAATAGCTGCTGAGAGGGTGATGCTGATGCCCAAAGCTTAATGGGTGGCCTCGCCTCTGAGCTGTTTTCATCAAACCCAGATGGTGGTGGTGTGCCAGAGTCCTGGTGCTTTTCTTCCACATGGGTCTGTGTCTGAAGGCTGGGCCCCAAGGCTAGGGAGTCACAGACCACGAGTAACACTGTGACACAGCGCTGAGACTCGCTTGTCAGACTGTGGTCTCTTCTCATGAGAGTCTGTCAGACAGTCTGACTTAGAAAAGAGATGGTCTTCATCTCTCTCACTGACAGGGCCTCAGCCAGCAGAAGCAACCTGCTAAGGTTCCTGGTGTTGCCTCTGGGAACACATCTTGAAAACCACATGCCCTCTCCAGATACAGCCTGATCAGAAGGCAGACAGTGACCTCCTCTGAGCCCCATGTGTGACCAGGACTGTGACTGGGCCTGAGAGAGCACATTTTGTGGGGTTTATATTCTTCCATTTTCCTTTTTAAAATTTATTTATTATTTTTTGAAAACAAAAGAACAAAATAGGAAACAAAACCAAAAACATAATTAGAGCCAAAAGTCCAAATAATATACCAGAAAGCTAAGTGTCTAAATGTTAAGAAAATACTGTGCAGCATGTCAGATGAGTGTGTTTATACTATCCTCTGACTTGTTCTCATATAGCATAAGGATCCTGGCACATGGTGCATTGGGATATTATTGAAGGATTCCTTCTTGAGCAGGGACCTCTGGGAGTCAGGAGGAATGCTTGGAGCGAACTATCTTCTCCTTCATACATTGCTGTCTGTAGGGTGGGCATCTTTCACTCCAGATATGTGACATGAGTGTGAGTAGCAGGTATTACATAAATATTACCGAGGAATAAAAGACCTGGCATCGAGCAGGCTGCTCAACAGATTTCTCAAGCAACAGTACTACTATGAACAGAAGCAACCAGTTCTGTTCTCCATGATCCCTGTTTGGGAATGCATTTGCAAAGACCTGCTTCTCGTCAGCATTACAGAAAATGCCAAAGATTTTACATAGTCATATTGATCTATCTGCATCTGACTTATTCTAGCACCAGTTTGCAACATTAAATATTAACTTCTACATTGCCTGCTATAGTTCAGAAGATCTGGCTTCCGCAAACCTTGAGTTCCTAGCAAACCACTGAGTCAGGGTCCATTTCTTGGAGGTTAGGGTGGGCAGAGGACACCACGACTATCTGTAACATTGCACTCCAGCAATCAGTTTCACAGTTTTAGAGTGGTGTTAATGAGCCTTGCCTGGCAAAGGCTGTAAGGCTGAACTAATGGCTGGTTTTAAAGTACTTGGAGAGCCCTGAAGGGAAGGTGCAGTGCTAGTGAAAACTATTACAGTTATTAGCGTCTGTCAGATGCCTTAGCAGTCTGTGTGGAGTTCCTAGAGGCTCTCAAGCACTTTTCATTCTTAATTTCCCCCTGGGGGACTCTCCAGTTACATCCATATCCAGAAGCCTGGAAGAAAACTTGATGTCCACTGCAACTCACTTTCTCAATGTATTTCTCTAAGCATTTACAGATATACAGGATACTTTATGAGAGTAGTTTATGGCTAAAACATCTTCTTTCAATACATCCTTTGTACCCTTCACATACCGTTTCCCATAAACTCTTTGTTTGAGTCTGTTTAGAAATAAAACATTCTACTCCAATCTCAAGTATTTTCACTCCTCTCTAAACAGAATATTCATGTACAAAAGGAGCTGGAAATCAGTGTTAGCCACCAGGAGGAGTGACCTTGAAGTCATACTGCAGAAGGAGGTCATAGTTTTGAAGGAAGCTGATTAATTGCAGATAGAGAAAAACTTTTGAAACCCTAACCATATGAGAATATTTACTTCATGTGATTCATATGTAAAACCTGCTTAGAACATCACTTTAAGAGAAATTTCTGGTCTGAGCTCACTCCGTCAACTTACAGAAATAAAGAAAATATCTGAGGTGTGTTTCTAGATGTAATCTGGTCTCAGCAGCTACAAGACACTGTTCAATCTGAGATGAATGCAATAGTACTTGGTAAATCCCAAAGACACAAGAAGAATCCCGAGATGGAAAGAATGCCAGACTCTCACACATGGAATTTGCATTATTTTAGTGAATAGAATCACCTTCAGTGTTGAGGCTTATTTTCCACGTAAGTCAGACCTATGAAAGGCTAAAACATAATGCTATTGGATTACAAGGGTTCAATGATTTCAAATTACAAGAAGTGCTTATATTGCCACCTGCTGGGCTTCGTTGCTTGATGAGCACACAAGACAAACCAGCAAGAACACTGTTTTCCAAGTGCCTCTTGCAGATACGGGGTTGCCAATAATTTAAACTTGAATGAACAAAGAGAGTTACAGAAAAAAAAATACAAAACAAAACTATCAGTGTTAATGTGCTAATGGTTCCAACAGACTACTTCTCACTAATCCCCAAACCCCTCTTCAGAAAGCCGACCATTCAAACTGGTTTTTGCTAAAATGCAAGTAAATCCATTTTTAAGGTCTATGTTTGGCAACTGTTACCACATGTGAAAGTACCTGTTTACAAGAGGGGACAAAAATATATTTGATATACTAAATAGGGGGGGCTGTTTTGCTACAGTGCGATAGCTAATACTACAAAGGGTAACAAAAAGTATTTGAACCCTTAATAGAATAATTTACATCACTTCCATGCTGAATGTTTTAGTCACTTCTGTTGTTGTACAAATACTGTAGAGTGCTGTGTCTGCTACTGTGAGACTGTATCAGTTTCCAGCTGTAATCAACTGTGTCAATGTAGCCATCATTTAGTTCTGTTTTATGCAATGCAGTTCATCTACAGGATGCAGCATAATTGGTGTAGATGTGAGTAATGGTCCAAATTGGTGAAAAGTTTGCAGCAAACAAAGTGCTTCCTGAACACCTTTTCTCTCTTTAGATTTAGAAAAATCATGAGAGTGGGAACTAGTAGAAAACTGCTGCATATGGGACTTTGCCATTTAAATGTCATACGTTCTGTGATAATAGTATTCTTTCTTCCACAAAATAGCTCTTAGGAAACAAGTGAAATGAAATCTAAGAATGTAATATATTGGGGGGATTTCTGAATCTAAAAATTCTTTGGCTTTAATAAAAAATAAGGTGGGAAAAATACTTTAAAAAATTCAAAATCAAAGTTAAAGATATGGTTTGGCCCTCTACTATTACTCCTAAAGAGATTTTGGTGCCTTGACCATTATGCTATTGAACAAGGACAAACAACTTCTTAAAACTAGCAAAAGACCCAATCCTAAAAATGCTCAGTTTTTATCTGTGCAACTTCTTTGTTCTTTCCAATTCCCAGGTCAGAGGATTTATCACTGTCTAATCAAGTTTTTCTTGGAAAACATGATTGAAAAACATGTTTCACGTGTATGTTTGACCTTCATCAAAGGATTCTAACCTTCTATTTCTCCTAGACTTTAGGTGATGCACTCTGAGAAATACAACATGAACGGAAATACCTGGGGTTTTTTTTAAGGCAGTTCAGCCAGGTGCAGTTCAGAACAAGGAACATCATGTATACTGCAAAATCTGTCTGCAAATAGAATGTGTTAGCCTATTTGGATCATCATGGTTAGAATGCTTTCAAGGTCAGCTTATCAGCTGGTAAGTTGAAGTTAGCTGGACATTTAAATGCAGTGCTGCAGACCATACCATGGCAGTGTGGTTGGACAGCTTCAGCTTCTGTCCTCTCAGAAAGGCAAAAACTTCCACACTGACTCAAGTGGAACTGATCAGAAACATCTGTATTACCACAATGTGGAACTGGCATCCTTTTCCTGCTCCACTCTTTATTCATTGCAACATCTTGCTTGTGTTGAAGACTGTCACTCCCAATGCCAGCTGGGTTTTCATGATTGTTTTCATTAATGAGAGGAGTGAAACTTTGACATACCTTCATGTTGATTTTATCCAGGAAAAATATCTCTAAACGGTTCTGCAAGGGCTGGTTCATTTTACTAGGATGATACTGCATCTTTTGGACAAAAAAAGAATAGCTACTTCATATGGCTGTTTTAAACTAATTACCTGTATCAGTGTAATTTTACTGTACAGAATTTTCTAAATTATTTTATTTAAATGAGTGAAAATACATGATGAAAATAAATTTGAAAAGAAAATACAAAAGTCTACCCCATAAGTGAGCCAACCAAGTCACAAGCAAAACAACCATCTATCTACAAAAAGAGGTGTTGTAAACAGGTTTCGTGCATGGAAAAAAATGCAGACTCAAGTTGTGGATGATACAGACAGATGGAGGCTATAAACTGGACTAAGGACACTCTCAAGAAACAGAAAAAAAAACAGAAAAAGGGCTGTGTTTTATTAAACTTTGACTTCAAATAACTGAGTTTATCTTTCCATTTATTTCAGGCTGGATTGCTGGAACTGTGTTGTAAAGAAGTGCCAGCTATTAAGGGTCAGAGTTGTCATCCCTGATCTTGTTTGGAGTACTGTGAAACTTCCAGGCTTGCCTGGAACATGCTGACATTTAGTGTGCCCCCTAGACAAGGAAGTTAGTCTGGAGTCACTAAGGACCTTGGGACTTAGGCTACCACCTCCCCTTCTCCATAGACAAATTTTCCCTTAGAATAGCAGTCTAATAATACTTAAGAGGATCACATTCAGGAAAAAATCAAACTATAGCTCTGATAAGACTCCAGAAATTCTTGCTTAGTTCTAATAAAAACCCTCAAGACATTCATAACACACATAATAATTGCTGAAACTCTACTGGATAGAAGCTCTCTTCATTCTTCAGTCTTAGAAATACTATGCTGCCTAACATTATGCTTGTCCTGTATTCATCATCAAGCCCACAGACCTTCTTCAGATCCTTCCTAACATGTGACAAACTCCTGCACAAGCCAACAGCTCATTCCATCATTTAGATAGCTTACAGTTCTCTAGTAAAACACAGCTGCATCTCTTGAGATATCTAGGCACATAATTCCTTTGACCACAGACGCACAGTAGAAGGAGAAAGGCCTCTTACCTCCCTTGAAAAGAAACTGCCTGTCCAGATCACTTCATACCATAGTCACATTCCTGACAACTGCCTGTTCTCTCTGGCAGCTGGGTCAGCTTCACAGACCAAACTGCATGGAAAACACTGGAGGATCTGCTGCTATTTTCCACAGAATTATTCAAAAGAGTCAAGACAAGCTGACATGGGTGTCCTCCCTTGTCTTTTCAGAAGTCTAAACTTTGATAAAGCTGATATTCTGGAAGTTGTACTGGGTATTTTTAGTGCCACATCAATGAGGAATTTGGTATCTAGTCTGTTATGTTACCTACATGAGATGAAGTTCACAAAACATACTTGGGATCCTGGGCATGTCAAGGTTAAGTATGCAAAAGTGGAATTCTGTGAGTGATCCTTTCTACCCTTGTACTTGGTTTAAGAAAATTCAGAGCCAAAATATGGCATGCATGACAGATCAAACAGCCTCTCTGTCTTCTCTTTGAGAAGCTAAACAGATTGAGCCTCTTTATTCTGATAGTCACAACTGTGTTTTTCAAGATGCACACTCCTTTTACATCTTATCTTTTGCATGATATAATGTAAATATTTCATATTAAGGGATTAAAAAGCCTCCATGTGGCTCTGCTATATTATTAGAGTGCATCCAGCTTAGAGATTTGTAACATGGAGTGTAGAGGGTGATCCATGTTCATGACTCTGGCTTCTTCCATGCTGCACACATTTTTCAGCCTCATGGCAATACACTGAGAAGTTTAACTTCTCCAAAAGGTATTCAGAGAAAAGACCTCTTGCAAGTCCAAATGAATCAAATAGGCCTAAACTGTAGAGGAGGGACACAGGGAGGAAAACAACTATAGGGAAAGCTATGGTAGCTAACAAACCAGCACTTTTACAAAGAGGGAGTATGATGCCTGCAGACTGGAGAAAGGTCTTGGAAATTTGCTTTTGTCACAAGCTCTATCTGGCAGAGCCCTTATTTTACATCTTTCCAGCCTTTAAACCTGGTATAAATAGACAGCAGTAAGTATGATTTGTTTTGAATTGGATGTAATACAAAAATAAAGTGTGAAACTACCCCGAAACAGCCAGTTTCCTAACTATTTAGATTTACAAGTCCTATGAGCTAACCTAGGTAAATCTTTTTCCCTTTAAGGCGCCAGTGAAAGCAAGGAAGGCAAAGCACTTACTTGTTTTGAAATCAATCTCCTCTTTCTCATGAGACTGGCAGTTTGTCTTCCATTTGAGACTGTATTTTAAATTTTTTTGTCCAGAAATCTCTCAATGCTGCTCTGAAGAACTCCTTATCACAACCTGACTTGGCAGTCTGATTCAGCTTCCAAACACAGGTACAAATCCTAACCCAATTTAAACATTCTTACCTTACAAAGCAGTTCACTCTTGTTATTTACATGTTTGATGGGGGGGCTCACATTCTTGGAGAGATGGCACCATTTTTAAAATATATGCATCTTTCAGTTTCTTCTTTTGATTTGCTGCCTTTGAATTCTTGAACACCTAACCCAGAGATACCACTGGTTACCTTCAATATTTTTTTTAGACTTCCACAAACTGTTTTTTGTCCTGAAAAATGTATGTCAATATTATATTTCATGATAATCTGGAAGAATTTTAGAAAATCCAGTGTTCTCCAGGCTATAGTGTAATACAAGGCTGGCCTAAATTTATTCATATTAGACCTATGCCTATGCGTAACTTCTTTTTAAAAAGTTTTGTTTGTAAAAATCCTGCGATAGACAATCTACTGAAAATCTCAGTAAACTGTTTGAAAGTTTTGGGCTTCTTACTTCTGAGTTTGACTAGCAACAAATTCCTGCTTGGAAATTGTTCAGTTGTTTTCTTCTGGGAAGAGGTCTCTTTAATCTGGATATGTACGGACTATCAGGGAAGTACTTAATCTTTTTTTTGAAAATTAAACAGTCTGGCCTCCTGGAGTCTCACTTGTCAGGTAAATTTTCCTGCTCTGTTGTCAACTCTTTCTTCTCAACTCTATGAAGATTATAAAATTTTTTCTTAACTGAAAATGATAGAAGTTTTTTAAGAAATATAGATTTAGGAGGAGTACCTAACCCTTCCATGCTCCAGAGTCAACAATAATCTGTGTATGTCAGTTGCAATACTGACCAGGGAATAAACAGTAGCAGCACACAAGAATTTAGATAGTCCTTCAGGCAACTTCTTGGAGGGTTTTCCAGGCTTGCAGGTTTTGTTTTTTGGTGGACTTCATGCCCCTGTTGAACCCTGCTTTTGCACAATCCTACTGTGTAGCTGAGGGTAGCTTGTCTCCTGATACAGCAAATGCATTTGTACCCACTGTGGTTGATACAGTTTAGAAGTACAGAATTCAGAAACCTCATCCCCACTGACAGTGAAGCAAAACTAATCACAGGACCCTCAAAGACAATACTGATTCAGACAAAAGCCTACCTAGAATTCCTTCTTCATGGACCAGCTCCCTGCCAAAATCCTCAACTATGAAATTCTATTGCTAAGCAAACATAGGCTTTGAAAACTTGTGTGCCATCATAAAAAAGTGCACAATCTAATTTGATTAAGACACATACATGTGTCAGCATCTGATCATCCTGTACCCATATACTACTATAGGATTTGTTTCAGTGTGTACAGAATCAAATATCACGTTTACAAACCCTGGACTAAAGCTTAGGCATTCAAAATGTCAGTAGTCGATACTGAAAACATCATTTCTACATGGTGCTATATGCTTTCCAAGTCTGTGCCCTGCAAAGAGAATTCACAGATCCATATAAGTGCTCGCTATCTTTAATAGAAACTGAGATTACATTTTATTACAATATTTTTGTTCCTCAAGCTGTGGTCTATTCAGTCCTTGCAGTCTTTAAGAAAAAGGGTCCATGAAACCGTTTTGTTCAGGCCTATTAGGCATTTTTTACTACTGCCCTAAGATGCAGGATCTTTTGAAGTTTGTATGGTAACTGTGACATTCCCAACTCAATAAATTATAACACTTGACATATAATACTTCTCTGCAGTTATGGATTCTTTCATTAATGCCCAATTTTTGAAATCTGCAGTTAAACTCTTCTAGCTTGACTGTGATCTTCAGATTTGCTTTTATAAAATGTCTCATTTTTTATTTGGAACTGGTAGGTTAAAATGGCTGAACTAAAACATAAGCCATGGCTTTTATTTGTGGTCTGGAAATACATGCTCATTTGTTTAATGTAATTGAAGTTTGCTTGTCAATCCATGTCTTGACTTTCTGTATATTTTGTCCAGGAATGCTATCAGCACAATTGTGGGAAACTAGATGAAATGTCACTGGTTTTGAAGTACCAGAAGATATTTTCCAGCTCTTTAAATGCATTGTGTCAGTAGGAATCATGGGATTCAGCTGGAAATAACATTGAGCCAACAGTGGATGAGATAAGGTTAAATGACAAATCACTAAAGTACGGAAACAAAGGAAGCAAAGTAGCTCAATTTCTCATTTCCTTTTCCTCTCCTGCAAAAAAATTCGGAATGATACATGCCAAGCAATAATGAAAAATTCTCATAAGATCTCATTTTAACTTTGTTGAGAGCAAACCATGAAGGTACTCTAAGTGCTTCTCCCAGTGAACAAAGCTTGCTTTGAACTTACCGTCATCACTGGCACACACACCAGAGCTGGTGAGCTCAGCAGAAAAGGTTGTGACAGAGAAGTCTTGTGATGTGGGTGACAGTCTGAAATGGAGCAATATGCACTCCTATGTCAGTGATATTTATATTTCTACATATTTTGGAAATCATTGTTTCCATGAAGTTGGGGTGGGAAGGGTATGCTACAACCCTTGAGATCTTTCTGAGGGCTGTTGCCTCCAGCTGAGTCCCTGCATGCTCTGGTCTCACCATCCACCCTCACAGCCCAATGCTGCCTTGACTCCACGAGTGGTAAGACTTGTCATTTCTCAAATCTCACGTTAAATTCAGAGCTCAGCAGCAGTCACCTACTAGCAGAGACAGCTCTTAATTTGCCAGATCCTCATTTGACTTCCTTAAAAGATGATGTGGAAAACATACTCTAGGCTTATGGCTTCAGGAGTTCTCACACAATGGTATTTCTCAGTAAGACACAATGTACATTTAGTATTGGTACTTTTTTATTGCTTATAAACATTCAGCTCATCAGGCATATTCACTGCTTTTTGGGAAAAAATTCCAAAAACCAAAAAATATACAAGTGTAGAGCTGACAATGAAATACCAGAAAACTGTTCTGGATGAAATTTCTGACAGATTTAAAATCATCAAGACATTAAGTCCAAGTTTCAGAATGACACAAGGACTGTGACATGTGAATCCCACCAAAAGGCAGAGCTAAATTTTTAATGCCAAGCAAAGGCTTAATTTCCTTAAAATATCGTTTTGCTCTTGAAGTGACTGTAGTGAATCTCAATGACCAAATGAGGGTGAGGTAGCCAAAAAGTACTTAACATGTCTGAGAAAAGGGTGTATTCCAAGAAGAGGAAGAGGGGACACAAAGATGAGATTGTATGACATCCATAATCCTGCAATTATCAAACCACTTTTCAGTGGACTAGCACTTGGTGCGACTTAGAACAGCCTCAGGGGCTTGCAGTATATGCTGCCAGCCAGTAGCTCCTAGGAACCAGTCTAGCAATCACAAACCAGTGCCCCTGTTCTTCTGTCCTCAGGCCACATGCCTTCTCCCAGCCAAAAGGAGGAGAGAGGGCACTGATCCAGCTCCAACAGCACCTCTCCTTATGCTGGAGACACTAAGAACAGATCTGCAGGGTTTACACAGCTTTGTTCTGTAGAACTGAACCTTTGACTTCTGAAGATATCTATCTTCAGACTATACAATCCTCATTCCAAAGATGAAAGGGCTGCTGAGGTAACATTGATTGTTTTGGAAATTATTTTCACCAAAGAATGCTTGTACTTCTCCAGTCTGAATTAACAGCCCGCCAGGGCTGGAGCCAGGAGTATTTCTCTAATAACAGAACAATGATATTACTTCTTGTTTCACTTACTCCACAAATCACACAGCTTGATAGCTTGGAAAAGAAAAGTTGTTGGTACCCATATTTCATTTTAGTATGTATGAAAGCATTCACTTCCTCAGATTTGTAAGTACAATAGTAAGTGTGAATGCTCTGAGAAAAGTCACTTCAATCACATAATACATAACAGACAACTCTAGGCCTCAAGCCCAAACACGAGGTGCAGTTTCTTTCCTATCAGGAAGCTTAGATTGCTAGTTCACAACTTGTACTGGATTTTGTCATACCTTTTGAATAACCTCACCACTTAATAAAATGCTTCAGAGTAAGTAAAATAATAATAATTGCTCTCTGCTGTACCTTGTAAAAGGGAGTATTACTTCCTTCATGTGTTTAGCCTATTCGTATACCGTATGTTTTGGCACTAATTCCTCTACATAATGTAACAGTATTTTTCAAAATAGCACCTTCAAACACCTTCCCCATGGCTTTCTGGTATAATACCTACCCTTCGTGCCAGCACTGGCACTCTGTTATGGCCACATTTGGTACACTGGGCAGAGTGGTATTTTATGCCAGCCATCTGGCACATCATGCTTGTTTTGTCTTGACATTAAAATGTTCTCTTTTACCAACTTCGTGGCCAAGATGTGCTTCTCTGACTTACAAATTTTTTGGCATGATCAGTTTACTGAGCTGAAGATAAATCACATGGTCAGTATCATTCTTAAGCAAGAAGAGGGCACTTCTGGGCGTTTTTAAAAAAAGCCTGTGTCTGCTTCTACCACGTGACTGGATCTTTTTATATGGGATGGTTTCAATTGTAGCAGTCAAGGGCTTCATGAGATGCAGTTACACAAGAACGTGAGCAAAAAAAAACCTGAAAAACCCAAAGAAAAATGAAAAAGCTTAAAGGAGCTACTTGGTTCTCCGATTAGTCAAGTTCAGCTATGGGTCCTTACACTAACCAGAGATTCTTTGAAAGAGGAAAACCAAAATTTTCAAAGAACTAATTTTCTGTATTTGACTTCATACTTTAGTAGCAACTGCTGATTTTTACTCTGGAGACTTTTAGAGAGCACATGATATCATTACACAACACAGTTTTGATGACCATGTCTTTCCAGATGAATTTTATTCTCTTATGGTCTGTCTGAAAGGTACGGGTGCCTGTGTGTGTATTCATGTGTGTGTGCACATGCACACACACACACACGTATTTTATTGAGCTTAGGATAAATGTGTGTGAGTCTGTGTCTGTGTGACTAGGCATGCATTTGTATGCATGTGTGTTACATCCACTTCACTTTCCCCGTTTTGGTTTACAGGACCTCTGGTGGATGATCAGTCCGTCTGGAAGAAAAGTACGCCCACAAATATCACATGGAACTAGCTGGGCTTGGGCACTGGTCCAGGCAGCCTCATTTAAAGCATGAAGATCATAGAAACCTTTGGCTGGAAAATTAGAAAAAGAGAGTATCAGCTTTCATTCTGGAGACCCACATTCAACTCTTTATGGAAAATATTTTCAGGAAATACCTGTTGACTGAGCCTTTCAGTTTAACCAAACCATATTGCTTTTGCATATGAAAAAGAAAAGAAAGAAGCAAAAGAGTAAAAAATATATTAAAAAGACTCTGTTTTTTGTCCCAGGGGTTGAATTAAATTAACTTCAAACTGAATCATTTTGTATTGTATGAGAGTACAGAGAAAACATCATGCTGTGTGTTATGATCTGCATTCTCAGCTAATTATTAACATCTTTGCATACATACTATTACCAGCAAATTCACTTTTTGGCTTTATTTCAAGCTCTGTTTAACGAGCATGTGTTATCTGACCATGGCAATGGGTGGGAGCATATCGTACTTGAGAATATGCTCTTTGTACTGCTCTGGACAAGGGGCCCAATTTTCTTCCTGTTGGAGTCTATGCAAGTTATACTAAAAAGTGGAGTAAATCTTAGACAAGCCTAAAACCTTACGGACAAAACCTACAGTACCTTTAAGCCACAGCTTCCTGTGAGGTCACTGCACTAATGAATCCATTGTCATCTAAGCACTAATCCAGCCTAACCCTCAGTTATTTTCCAGTGCAGGAAGAATGGCTGCTCTGAAAACTCAGGAGCATTCTTCAAACACCCAGATGTATTTTCAAGATTTAATTTGGGTCAAAAAAACCAAAACTTGTTTACTTTCATCTTGAAATGGACTTTCCTTCTGAAATGGATTTTCACACAGTGTTGTTTCAAACTGATTTGCAAAAAAGGCCAGGCAGGTTGCTTAATACCTGGAATTAGATCGTAAGGGTTTTCATTTGAAGTGCATGCAGAAAAAAATCCCCATGGCTCAAATTGAAAATGTATTTGCTTCACCCTTCTTATTTGGTGTGACAATATAGAAAAAGATTGGGGTTTTTTTCTTTGAACTGTTAGCAGAGGACACTTTTTAAAAGAAAAGGATTTGTGCATTTAAAAATATTCCATGGTTTCTGTCATTGGCACATGATAGAGCTCTTCATTAAAGGCCCATACAATTTTAATATGATTCATATCCAATGGTTCACATAACCACAATAAGCCTTAGATCTCTTAATATGCCTGTTCCTAATGTTCTTTTTGTTAGAAGAGCTACCAAGTAGTGTTTCTTTTCTTGGCTGAGACAAGTATCCCCTTTGCTTGCAGGAAATGAATGTGTATTTTCTGTACTTTGGAAAGTTTATGGAATATTAAAAAAAAAAAAAAAGGAGAGGGAGAAAGAGAGATGACTTTCTCCTTGCAGGCATGTGTTAGGCATTCCACAAACAAAACACTGTGTAATGAGGGCAGTGGTTGTCTTCCTGTGACACTTGAGTTTTCAGAAAAAGATTTATGTAAGTTATAAAAAGTTTTATGTAAGCAGTTAATATTTCTGAGCTTTTTTTGAACATTGTCTATTTCATTCAACAACAGGGGTAATCCCTCCCCCCTGTGCTGAGAAACTGTGAGACAAGCAGTACATGCATGTGGTCTCAAGGTCAGTTACAGCATTTACCACAGGATCAAGGGTAAGTATTACAGAAAAAGAACAACACTGAGATTATTTTCTCAAGGCCAGGAGTATGAGGCAGCTGCAGGGGGAACAACAATTTTAGCTCAAGCTACAGAACCGATCAGGCTTGCATCAGCAGGCATCTAGGGACAGATGCTGGAAGCAGGTCAGTATCCCCATAGGAACTGTGGGCACACAACACCTCACAGGAGATGTGAGGCGCCTGATATGACTCATTGGGTAGATGAGACAATTTTCTGATTCATATCTGGGAGCCTTCTGCTAGATTGTTTTCTCAAAGAGTGGCTGTCTTTCTCCTTCCACTCCTTCAAAATAAGAATAGTGTATTTCAAAATAACCTGATTTGTCCTTTTGCATCCTCTTCTTTCACATGGAATTCTCATTTTCCCCATCTGTTTTACCATACAATGTGTATTAATTAAAAAGTGCTTAACATCTAAAAAAGCAAATACAATGAAGATGTCTTTTGAACCCATCTTTTACTGCAGATTCAACTATGCCACTTGGCATCTATTAACCAAGTTCCAATTTGATATTATTTGAACTTTGATTATTATTTTGAACATCTGGTTAGTGTTCTCAGTGATCCTGCTCTCTCCTACATGTCTTCTGAGGATATATTTCTTTGTACTGCTGTAAACTGATATAGTTTATGACTCTTTCACAAGTGAGTTGTAGGAGACTTTGTCTACTTTTCCAGACATTAGGGGAAGCTGAAGGAAATTGTGGGGAATATAAAAAAAAAGTCTGTGTGAATTAAATGCCTGTGAGGAAGTGGTCCAAACTTGGCCCAAAGTAGCTCAGACCAGCTGGCAGAGCCAGGAAAAGCATCCAGCAGGAAAGGTGAAATAACTTTATGTGAGAATAGGGAAGTCCTGGGAACAGCTTCCAGGTGAAGCATGGATAGGAATTCCTTTTCATCCTACAGTTAACATACAACCCTGGGATACATATGGCAGCCCATCTCTGTGGGTGCTGGGAATCATCAGTGTTTATTGATCTGAAGAAGTGGAATCTTAGAACCCACAGCACAAACATGTAAAACTGGCACAAAGAAAGTGTTTACTTTATACTACATATATTTTTTTCTCCACTGTGTTTATATTACACTGTCTCACAATGAAAGCTTCTCAGACTTGTAAATAAAAAGGGATCAATAACATCTATGGGATGTTGACCATAGAAGAATCTGGCTGAAGTATCTCCACCTATGTTGCCTGAGGGTATTTTATTTTAATGATTCTGCGTCATGTCTGCACGTTATTTTTGGATGTTTTTGCTTGTTTTAAGACATGCCTGTCTACAGTGTTAGAAGGAGTCAAAAGGTAGTGACGTATTTGTGAAGTGGATTGCTAATCTATTTGTGTTTTGATTCAGGACATACTGACACATAGAGGGGACTGTCCCAGAAGGCATGTTCCAAAGATAATGACCACTCTTACTTCTATGGATGGATGCTTCACAGAAGGAAAGCTTAAAACAACCTCTTGAAAGTAAACTGGAGAATAAAGTACTTGTAAACTGTTTACCTATTGCTTTAAAATATGTTTTGTTTTTTTTTATTCCTCCCACTTTTTTGCTCATCCCTCTTAATTTGGTCTGTAGCTTACCTTGCACGGTTCTGACTTCAGGCTTTTTGGGCTCTGGCCTTCTCAAGTGCTTGGGGAGGTTGTCATTCTCCTGGTACCATTTTTTCAGGCATTGTGGCTCATGTATACTAATAGATTTTGTTCCATACTCACGGCCACATATGTAGCAAATCACTGTTGGTGGCTGTCTTTTCACTTTTGCCTGCAAATAACAATGGTGAAGAAGAAGAAATATTGTTCTCAATATTAATTTTGAATCAGAACGACTTTGTATGAAAGCAGTCATGTAGATAAGGACCTTGATATCTGTGAAATCCTTGTAACTGTTTCTTTCAGTCTGGTTTTGCTTGGATTCAGTCCTGAAGCTTGTAAGAGATGTTGCCTCATTAACTGGGCACCTGGAACAGGCAGGTTTGTTCTACAGATGATGAGCTGAAAGTTCATGTGTGTGACTAATCAATACTTAGCTGTGTTAAGTTTCATCTCCTTTATTTTCATACCTTTGAATTCAAGAAAATGCTAAGTCTTCACATGCAGAAACAACTCCTCTGCTTCATTAGGTTGCAATGCAGCATCCACCTTAAATGGTTGAAGCCATTTTTTACTTTCCAAGCAGAAGTAAAATGGAAAACAGCAACAAAAGCTTCCTCAGCTGAACTATTGATGTCTCGTACAGTAACAGAAAGGCTCCATCTTCCATCAGAACACAGCTCAAAGCGCTGTGTCCAGCCTTACTATCTCTTTTAAGGTGGAGAGTGAGGGCAGCTGTCCCAAGAGGTGATGGTGGCTCCTTACCCCACTTTTGCCACAGGTCAGTTAGCTGGTGGAATTCTTGGCCTTCAAAGACTAAAACCAATCCAAGATATTTCAGGATGAGGGGCAAAATAGGAACTACTGTTTGTTTTTCCCAAAGGCCTTAGTGTGAACTTTGCCAGTGACTGCAGCAAGGGCAGAACTGGACTCTACGCAACTAATTGTTTCCACACTGAAGATCTACTTTGTTCTCAGACAAAACCAGCTCAACAACGGAAGAAAAAGATTCCTCAACCCCAAACCTCACAAATACATAATCTAAGGCTGAAAAATGTATAATTACTGTGGTATTGCAGACTATGGACTTGGCTGTGTCCTCAGGCGAGTCTTGGGATAGGCGTGGTGTCAGTACCAGCCGTGCTCCAGGAAGTAGGACAAAAACATGCTGTAGAGAAGCACTTTGAGGCACACAGATGGGTCTCACAACTGCCAGCACTTCCTACACTTCTGACTGCAGAATACCAGTAAGAGATGAGCTATTCCCTGCCCTCCTCAAGTTAGACAGACAGCCACGCCAGACCAAATACGGGAAACCTTTCTCACTCAAACAAGAGTGGTGGGGGTTTCATTTTTTCCTCTGCTGCTGTGTAAGACAAAGCATAACCTGTTCCAGTATTTATGACTCTTTCTGTCAGCCCATCAATGTGTTCAAGAAATTCTGGGCAGCTCTTCTCACATTTATGCTACAGTCTGAAAATGTCATTAGTGAACAATCTGCATAAGATGGCCTTCCTGTATCACACATGTAATCTCACTTACATGAAAGAAATACTACTCCATAAAGTGTAGTTTTGCTGGGAAAAGGTGGACTTTGGAAAATTCTCACAGTGTCTTGAAATATAACATCCAAAGACAGTCTCTCCAAGGACATTTTCATCCTCTTGACTTTCAAATGGAATTTCCTTGCTATCTTTGATAACACAGTATTTTATATAAGCATATTTTCTAATAGATATAAAAATATAGCCTTCTCATATTTTTAGATGAATACAGCAACAGCTGTTTTAAGAACACCTTATAATTTTTCATTATCAAATTTCACCTACTTTTTTACTTCAAGTGGTGAGCTAGAACTTGTCTGATTTTGAAGTAAGACTCTGGGTCCAGATACAAAGTCTTCTGAAAACACTTTATGTTTATGTGTGGGTTCTGGAGACCTTTAGATAAGGAGACTATAATCTAAACTCCTGAGGTCAAAGAACTCTTTTCAGTATGCATGCCTGCTGTGCATATGGTTATACTATTTTAGAAATGGTTTCTTAAAAAAATGCTAGGTGTAAAATCACTGGGAACACACTTTCCCCACTAGTTTTCATTAGCTAGGTTCCTGCCATTAATTTAAATGGTTACTTATTGGCTGAAAACTAGGAAAGAGCAATTTGATTTACATTCGGTTTGTAGGGACTCTTTATTTACTAACAGAATAGGAAAAAGGAATCCTAGTACAAATGCAGAAATCTTTTCAATTAGGAATGTCTGTCTTTTGTAATTTCCACAATTAAAAATGGTACAGAAACAACAGCAGAAAGCAGAATTAATTAAAAGGAATCAGATCACTCTTAGGATAGAGTTATTTTTATTCCAGAAAAATACTGAGATTGACCCATCACCACACATACAATTATATACACCAATTATTCTCTGCACACATGTTTAAAACCTGAAAGAGATTAGCCTAACAACTGGTAGTAACAGATTTTTCTTTTTTTAACTGTGGAATCCAAGATACGATAAGCTTTACTTGGAATTTCTACAGCTGATGATATTTACCCTTCATTTCTTTTTATTTTCAGTGTGCCTATCCAAAATATCACATCTGGAGGCCCGCAGTTTGAAACTAAACTATTTTTGGAAACACCAGAATTTTCCAACCCAAACTACTCACAGGCCAGTGGCTAGGCTGTCTGTTCACTGCTTTGTTTTTAACTTTCAAAAAGGGTTGTAGGGAAGGTCTGTTCCTGAGGATATGTGTTATTATAAAAATACCTACAAATACCTAACAGTGTAGTTAGGCTTTCCTCTGGTGTCTCAGTATTTTCTTTTTTACTCCAAGACTGCTAAGTATGTCTGCGTGACTATGAATGAAGTTATTTAGCTCAGAGGGCTATGCAACTATGTATTTTCAATAGACCTGACATTACTTAAGGTTAGCCCCAGGCTGCTGTTATGGTGTTATATGAGGTCAAATCCTTCCATACTGCACAAAGCTTTTTATTTCTTCTTAAGTACACACAATAAGACTGACTTCCAAACTCCCCTACATAAATATTTATCACCTAGGACTGCACACACCTCTGCCTTTTCTTATTTGTTTAATTATCCATGTATTTTAATGGGAAAAGGGGAGGCATCCTGCCCTAGGATGGAGCTCTTGTCATCAACCTGAACTGCCCAAGGATTAGAGGCTCAGGAAAAGATTGGTACAAGCACTTAGCAGCAGCATTCTATTGTATGAAAGCAGTCGTTTCCACACATTCTTCTCTGCCAAGTAAAACGCATTTTGCATAAGGATCAGGGACAAGGTATAGCATGGTTCTCATGACTATCTGAAGCTGCACTTCCCAGCCTACCAAATCTTTGAAACAGACACAACAGCCCTCACGATAGGAACTATTCATATGCCTGTGTAGGAAATTTCCTTGAACAGCAAGGTAATTCTGGAAGATGATGCACATAATTAAAAATACTATTCCACTGCAAGCACTGAAATATCCAATTTTGCTCCTGATGTGCTTTCTTTTTAAATTAAGTCAGTGTAATGAATATGGCATCTGTGTACAAGCAAAGGAAGGAAGCTCAGTCATTCCTAGTGATAATACTTTCATTCAAACCACCCCTTCACTGTCCATTATCATCGAACTTTCTATATTTGCAATTTACTTGCCAGTATTCTAGGAGGGTGTTCAAAACCAAAAAAATGATGAGCAGAAAAAGCTCATCATTGACTTCCCACCTTTCTTAGAATTATTCTGCATCTGATGGAGTCTTCCCTTTACCAAGATGCTACATGGCTTTATTCTAGAGTAAAATACAACATCAAGCTTGTTTCTATACAAATTTTCAAGATTAACACTGTGTTAAAATGCATCACAATTCAGCAAAGGAAGATCAGTGAAACCTTTTTAGGTAGTTGACCAGATAAGAGGAAAACAGCAGATGGCAGCAGCATCTAATAGGCTTTTAAGATCAGCGTTATCTGTTGTCAAAACCCTCAAAACTCATAAACACATAGGAAGTTATTGACGCTCACTTATATGCATCACACATTTTTGTCTATGAAACAATAGAGAACAGGCTCTGTTTTACTGCAAGTCTGAGTTTCAGTAGCTCCAGACACCACTTCCATTGTTTGGAGTATCACAGCAGAATCCAAAGCAGAATTTCTGAGCTGATGTGACCCTTGAGAGTCTCTAAGCAAAGGCTGTTGTTTTACACAGCCAGACATGATTAATATTTCAGATTAATCTCAGATTATATTATATTATTATATAATTATCTCAGATATTTCATTGATTCTGAGAGTGAGGACAGGCACTGGAAGAGATAGCTTACAGAGGCTGTTCAATCTCCACCTCTAAAGGTGCAGAACTGAGAAAGAATTTGTCAGTAATGATACTGGCCTAGCTGATGCCACATGCTAAATGGAAGAGAACTCCAGGGCATACAGGCAGAGGCATATAGGGAGAAGTGCTTGCAGTTGTAAAGTTAAAATGCCCTTTAATGTGGTGTACCACTAAATCAGTCAGAACTTTATTTTGAAAATGAGGAAAATCCAGCTTTTTAATTTAGGGCATCTTTCATTGCATAGATTTATTTGACAGTAGCATTACTTCTCTTAAACACACTTATATAAGGGCTTGGTGGTTTTTTTTTTCAGTTATTCCTTTCCTCTGATGTTTTGTTGAATCAGGACTTTAAGCAAGTACTTAAATAATTCACTGTCACAGTGAGTATGTCTGTTAAATGAGACAGGGGCTTCCCCAAATGCTTTCCAAAGAGGACCAAAACAGTTACCATTTCACTCCACTGCTAGTGAAGCACTACTTTTTAACAGAATTAATAAGCAGCTGAGTAGCTGGTAAGATGAACAAAATTAAAACTATATGCTGGAAAAAGAGGAAGACTGTAGAGGAGACATAGACCTTGTCCCTGTTCATAGCTAATCTGCAGTTATTCCATAAGCTTAATGCTTTTCCACACCCTTCAATGTGTGGACCTTTCAAAATGTTCAACTGGAAATGAAGATCCTCTCACAGAGAATTTAAACCTATGGGAAAGTGGCTTCCTTTGACAACTTCTTATAATCTGCCTACAAGTCCTGAAGAACCCCCTTGGATCACAGGATATTTCTTTCAGTCTTCCCATCCCACCTCTGTGTCCAATGCATAACTCTGTACTAGAGAACAGCTCTAAAAATAATACAATAATAGACCTCAGAGAGGTAAAATCCATCATCCCTTCCTAAAAGTCATTGTTAATAATAAAGTCCCTCAATTACAAACTGCAATCTGTACAGCCTCATTAGTTCTGCTGCAACTGATGAACTGTAACTGCTTGGAAGTAAATGAGGAAACCTGTTGTTCACAGAGAAGGAAGAACAGATTTGAACAGATTTCATTTTGGCTCTGCAGAGCTCACAGAAGTAAAAAGTGGTAATAATGTTGTTGTTCAACAAGTCAGCAGATGTGAGTGAATTCACAAAGGGAGCAGATACGTTGTGCAAGAGGGTAACATTTTTTAGAGTCACTGTCAGTGCCAAACCACATTCTAAACTTTTTTTTTTTTTGATGGCATTATAACTATAGAAAATTCCCCTCACCCTCTCTTTTTTAACCTACAGAATAATGTGTAATGGATTAAACTCTCTGCTTCACACCCTTGCCTTTCATTGAACAACCACCTTTAGAGCAATTACAGTTCTTTGGTAAAGAGTACAATGTAGTGTAAACAGCATTACTTTTCCTACAGCTATAAATGCAGCTGTGCAGCACTTTCAACTGCCTGTGGATTATGTAAAATTTGCTGATAAAAGACCTGAGGAGTGAACCTTACTTTGCCAAAATCTATCAATTAGTGGCCTCATACAGCATAATAAAAAAAAGGTTCCTGATGTCTTTAGTCTCACGTGAGCTAGGGTAATGCTATTATCTTCATATTATTCAGCAGCTGGTAAACTAACATGTTACATACTTTGACTTCTAAAGCATCTTTAGAAATGCTCTGCATAGCATTCCATTCCTTTGCTGACTGAGAGAGCTAAATCCCATTTTCAAAACTAATGTAGGCAATCAGGATTCCAACCCGCATTTGAAAAAAAAAAAGCCATTTAATTTGGACACTGAACCTAAATTTAGACATCTATCTTACAAAACTCCTGGCCAAAAGACAGCTTGTGCAGAAACAAATGCAGAAAAAATACCCCATTTTCCAAAACTCCGTGTAGCTTTTGGATAATGTGAATCAGCTTCTTTATTCTTGGATTCTGAATCAAATTCAGTGGAAAAAAATGTGCAGTCTTATTTATTTTATTGTTGTTATACCCAGAGCTGCTGCCTTTGAACATGCAGTCCTCAGTAAACTCATGTTCCATGCCAAGGTTAAGAATAACAGTAAAATATGAAAATCATATTTGAAGTGCTGGATGCTTACAGGACAATGAAATGTTGCATTTTGTGTTAACTAACTAAGAATACCTAATATATCCTAAAATATATAACACCCAAACGTTGCCTAAGCTGGTCAATAGAATCTCCTAGGGAACTATATCAAGCAATGGTCCCTCTTGAGGATATAACTCTTAAAGATCAACAGAGAACCCAACTACTCTCATTCAAAAGGAAAATAAAAATAAATATGAAATATGAAGAAGTAATTTCCTTTATTCCCTTCCCAGTATTTCCCTTTTCTTTATCCTCTATTTAGCAGAGAAACATTTGCATGGAGCTAAAGGGTTCTTCTGAAAAAAAAGTGATTTTAAATTTGATGGGAAGCCAGTCTGCCCTGGAGTGCCAAGCATCAAGATGCATCCACACCCTTTCACACAGCACATGCTTAGCAATTTACCTGGTCTGATACACCTGGTGCAGCCCTCCTCATTCCTTGATGGGCCTTAGATGGATCACCACTTGCTGAGCCAGTTCCAGATCTCGGTCCATTACCAGATTTATGTGCGGTAGAGTCTGGTAGCCTCACACCTCGTTTGCTACCTCCTTTGCAACACCTTTCATGCACAGGGAGACGGTCAGGAAAAAAGGTTCGGCCACAGTTTCGACAGGGCACAAACTGGGCTTGAGCACTGTAATAAGCTGCCTCATTTTCATCTGCAAGTGTATAGGAACCACCAGCAGGGACCTCAGGTTTCCTGGGCTCTGGCCTTCTAAGGTGCCTTGGTAGCTGATTGTTCTCAATATGCCACTTCTTTAGGCACTTAGGTTCATGTATAGAAATAGACATTGATCCAAATTCTCTGCCACAGATATAGCACACCTTGAAGGGAGGTCTTCTGGGGAAGGGTGTTCGAGACATGTCTGAAGAATCTGGCGGCTGTGATACTATTGCAGTGCCTGGTCACCTTTTCTGGGATCCAGCTTCTAGATGTACTACTTTGGGAAAAATCCTGGGAAGATCTGGCGCATTAGATGGTGAAACCTGCTCTAAAGGGAAGGTGTTAGAGATACTATGGGCTTCTTCAGCACTTGATAGAATACTCCAAGTTTTGTTCACATTCTTTTCCTTGACATTTGTTTCCATGAAGGGTATAACATTTCAGGAAACTTCTCTCTCTCCTACACACAAAGGGCTTGAGAAAGTCTGTTATTAAGAATGATTCTGTATCTTCTTAATCCATTTTCATGAGCCAAAATATATTAGGGAGTTCAAAGCTGGAACACTGAACCTAATGGCTGTTACAGCAGATAAAGCAGGTTTCTGTGTGTTTTCCTTCTGTCTTTTGTTCTTACACAACCCTGAAACAAATGAAATTAGTACAAATTAATAAATGTGCTCTCTCTAGCTAAGGTTACCAACCATCAGTTTATCACAAGGAATAATTAAACTTACTAACCTGTTATATTTTTAAATAGCAGATAAATAACATCAAATATATTCTTACCCATAATTATCAGCTGAAAGTGTAAATATAAAATTCTGGTCCCAGAGGATGTAAAATCATGAAGGACATGACAAAAGATGGGTTTGCACAAACTGAAGCTGGAAATGCAAGTGCTCTGGAGTATAATCAATATGCTTTATTTTCATTTACTGATAGAACTGGTATTTCTGGCAGTCTTCAGTTTATAAGCTTTTTCTGTTGATACTTAAATATAATTTCCCTGTCTCCAGAGACATAAGACAAAGCCCCTTAGTGGAGAGATGTCAATGTCCAATCTACAAAGGGACAGTCAGAAAGGAAAGTGTTCCCAGTCTATTGGTTGAAGGACATTTTTAGGCCCCTCTACTCAGCACTTGTGGTGTCTCAAACTCTCTGACCAGTCTTGATTCTCCCAGTATAGGAGTGTTATTAATGAAATGGAGCAGGTTTATTAATAAGGCTTACTGAGGTGCTTTGGGAGCTGAAGCACACGCTGGATGAGAGAGTAAGGGCACTGCATTTATTTAGTCTCCAGATGGTACTAAATATGTTTCATTTTTTCATTGTCCAGTCTATCCCTTTGTGCTTTATCCCTTATATGTTTATTTCTTACAATATTTTGTGCTGGTCTGCCAAGGATCAGAAAATACAATTCAGACCATACACATGAACAGCAGAGGCTACTGTTTTAATTGCAAGGAAAAATAAAAAAAACCAAAAATGTGCTAGGTTTGTGTGCAAACCTAGCACATTGCATAGATAGGTAACTGCCAAGGACAATCTACTTTATCTGTAATAGAAGAAACATCTGGCTAAAGTCATCTCACTCTTACTAAATATTCCAGACTTTATCTCACCTTCCAAACTTGTAGGGGGTTCCTAACACACAAATATATCCACATTGGCTGTCTTTGTGTCTTGGTTCACTTCCTCTGCTGCAACCATCCAAACTGGATCTGCTTTTTACTGCTTTTTTGTCGTGTCACCATTGAAGATGCTGTTCCCACTTAACAGCCTTTTTTACCCTTATCTGTCCCACCTCTGAACCCACAGGCTGATTTTTACTATACCCAAAGGCAATGACATGGTTTTGTCATTACCTCTGAGATGACAAACTTAAACTTTGTCCGTGACATTCAGAAGCACTGAGCTCATTCTCGTCTCTTACAAATATTCTGGGGGATATCTTAAGTACAGGGGCAACAGTGAAAAAACAAGTTGTCATCAGGTTTATGTGAGTAGTCATCCTTTTGCCAGGCACACAAAAATGTTTAGATTGCTGCATTGACACTGCTTCCTTAAATACTCACAAAGCTGCATATTTCTGGGACACTTGGGATACTTTCTTATTTTAAAAAAAATTCTTGTGAAGCTCGTATTTATTTGTAGGTAAACTGGAAAATGTGAAGACCATCAGAGCCAATCTGTGATTTGTACTGGAACAAATCTCTGTGAGAAAGTATGTTGTAGTTAGCTGTTAAAAATAAAATTCTTGAGGGCCATTATACTTTGCGCATTCAAAATTAACACCTCGTCCAAAATTGTATTAGATAACTGCAGTCTGCTGAAAAATAGGGTAAAGTATGTGGCTGTAGTATCCTCTCATGTCTGAAGCTATCAGGTGTATCAGGTGCATATAATGTACACTGACAGTTACACAAAATTATAGCACTGGAATTTTTAGTTCAGATACCAAAATAATAGGCTCTGCAGTATGTGAAATTAAATGTGCAAACTAGTATTTAGGCTACTGTACTGCAAGGCTGTTTCAAAGACTGGGAGAGTTTCCAAGGAGAGTGGCCTGTTGTATGAATCCAAGTTGGGAAGTAGCCAAGCTCTTTAGGAGGATGAAGGGAATGGAGAGCCAGGGAAACATTAAAGGGTCATAATGGCAGGGGAGATAAGGGTTATTGGCGGGTCACAGGAAGGGAGCATCAGAAAGTTCAGTAACATTTCAGGGAACTTCTGAACTTCGCAAGGTCCTATTTATGTCCTATTTATTGATTTATGTCAGAATGAAACTTTCTCATACCTGAGAGGACTCTTAAAGCAGCAGTGAACACAGAACTGCCTGCCATATGAAGAATGTTAGGTGACTAAATCTGTTGCCATTAGGAATGAATCAGTCAATAAAAGATGCTATAAACAATCTATTAACAATATAACCTATTGTTGGATTTCCAAGCTTGCTATTGTAAATACTTCATAAGAGAATTATGCTTCCTTGTGGGGATTACACCATTTGGTCTACATTTATTCCTGCCAAGTTGACTGTTATTATTTGGAAACTTCCTATAAATTCAGTGTGAAATGAAAAGGCGTATGAGCAGTTCAAATCTTCTCTCAAGCTCAGTGGTAAAGATGTGGAAGTAAATCAGGACTGGGATTTAACAATTCAAAACATAAAACTTTCTTATGTTTTTCTTTTTAAAATGTTGCAACATATTTTAATAAAGTGGAAAGGTACAGTTGATCATTGTGTATAGCTATGGGAAAACATTTTTCTCCTCTGCAAGTTCCACTGAGGACAATATTTAAAAACAATTTCATGAACTGCAGCAACAGGTCACTTACAACTAGTGGAGAAGTTCAATTTAATTAAAAGCAAGTGAAATACTATGGCTAGTTTAGAACCAGGCTAAGAGCTTCAGTCTAACCAAAATAGAATAGAATGACGAGAGCACAAATAGCTCAGTACATCTATCATCTTCTTGTCCTGAAGTGGGAACTGGAACTCTTGCACACAGTTTTTAAGCTTGACCTAATCAATTGCAACAATAACATTATTGCAACAACAGCAACAATAGCATTATTAACCCTGCCAGAAATTGCAACAATAGCGTTATTAACAATGCTTCACTTGTGCTGCCTTCTCTTAGCTGCCGTGTGTGAGTCAACCTATAGAAGTGGAAACTTCTTCCCTGAAACAGCCTTCTTTACATCTTGTTTCATGTCAGTGCTAGAACTTGGAAGCAAAGTTGACACATACGTTTCCTATTTCCTGCATGCAGCCCATTTCTGAAGAGCGACCCTCTCTGTTTTTCATCTCTCTTGATTCTCTCATGTAAACAATTCCTCAAAAACCATTATAAGGTCATTTTATAAGCCTGGATTCCTTGACTGAATTGAACAAAACATACTTGTGTTAGCTGGGGGATTAAACTGGCTGTTTCCAATGAATCCTCAACACTACTGCTTTTCACTTAGCTAGAATTCCACACGGAGACCTCCCAGCTATAAAAAAACCCAGAGTTTACCTTATGGACGAACACATTGCATGAAGCCTCCTACTGCCAGGATATAACCATGCTTATTCAATGGACAAGATACAGAAACAGCTGTGAGAATCTGGGGAATATGTTTTTGTACAGTTTATGGATGCTGACTGGTATCACAGCCTTTCCATGTGTAGTTGTGTCAGGCTGTAAACTCTGTTTAATCTATATGGCTGGTTCAGTGTCACTGCTCTAATCTGCAAGCACAGAAAGATAAATCCTTGCACCAAATAAACACAGAGCTAAAACAAAGGTCACAGAGCTTTCAAGCTTACATGTCAAGAAAACCCCAAGAACCTCTTAGACATGTTTGACTCCATCTAAAAGCAGAGACAATTTCAAAAAAATTCCCCTTGGACGTGCCTGGCTTCATCTAAAAGCAGAGACAATTTTCAGGGAAGACCATAAACAAGCAAAATAAGTAGTGGGAACCAATTCCTTTGCTATTTTTAGAAAAAATGTTTGATAAAGCTGAGACGGATTTATATGGAATACTTGCTTCAGGTGACAGTGGCTTAAATCCAGGAGGCTCTTTTGAGAGGTCATCTATAACTGTAGAGTGCTTACACAATCAAGACTCCTGTAACAGAGTTATGGGAGTGTCTGCATGGGTTGATCTGCTTGAGGGAGAGGATGAAAGGCCACAGACACACATTAAATGAAGAGGAAAACATATGGCTCCAAAATGGTGGCAAATACAAAAGCCTGGCAGAAGCTCAGCAACAGATCAGGTTGTCAGTGCCAAAAAAAGAATAGACTAATTTTAGCTTGGAGAAAGGAACTGGTTAATTCATCATTTCAGATTCAAGAACTCTTGGCTGTGTGAACCCTCATTTATACAAAACCTCACTTCACTCTGAGTTTTCCCTTTCTTCAATACTACACTCAGTGTTGTATACTTATTCTGCCTGTTCACCCTGCAGTGCTTGGAGCCATAAGCTTTCTGTTTGTGACACCACGTTGTTATGTGGGTCCTTTAATAAGGGTGATTTATGTACATTGGATTAAATTCACAATTATTCTAAAAGAAAATATTTTACTTTTAATACCTAACTTCACTGTTATATAAATTGGAAATGTCTTGAATAGCTTTAAATGAGAAGCAACAAGCAAAATCTTCTTGTACTATAAGGGCACCCAGAGATCCTTGTTTTTCAGTCTGGGCTGGACTGTGTAAACAGACAAAGGAGAAAACTCAGTATAAGAGGACATAAGATATAGAAAGAGAGAGATGAAATAAGTGATCTGCCAAGAATAACACAGCAAGTCTGAAAAAGAAGGAAACTAAATTAAGATTTTCTAGCACCCCAATACTAAATTAGTCCGGTCACAGGATTTTCTAAGGCTGATCCCTAACTTTACTGTCAAGATAAAGGTAAGTCTTTTTTCTCCACTTTCCTGGGTTCTCATTACATTTACATGTAAAAGAGGCGTCAGAAAGGACCAAACTGACATCCTCTGTTGAGTCCCAGAAAACCTTGCTTCAGGCTCTTTCCAAATAAAATGTTTTCTATGAGGCTTCCCATTATTCTTTAAGGGAAAGCAAATGAAATTAAATCAACATCTTAAGCTTTATTTTTTCTTGTGCTAAATGTTTTGTATTGCTCAATTATAAATCATTTTAGAAATCCGTTAACACAAAAGTGCTCAAACATAAGCTGGACAAAAATATTGGACAATTTGTAGTATCTTACTGTTGGATCTGTTTTTCATTGAAAGATAAAAGAAAAAAACATTCTTATGTGTCCAACAATATTTTTAGCAAATTAACCACATATTAAAAACCTCACATTTTTCCAGCTCAGCACTACATTCTCTCCACAGTTTATGGCTGAAGGAGTCTCCCTTCGTTAGTCCTAGAGACTAATAATTTCCTTCAGTCATTTGAAAAGAATAATATATTATTTTATTGAACTTAAATAAATATCACTGAGACGTAGGAAATCCAAAGTTTACTAGTCAGGATGCTTCATCTTGTCACAGTGGAGCATGATCCTTGTTTTTATGCATCCTCCTCTCTCAAGAAACTACTTGCAAGCTCCAAACATACAAATATTGGCATATACCTCACTTCTGTCAGCTTCAAGACTTTGTTAGTCTGTAACAAGGTATCTAGTATCTAGTATCACAGTAGCCTGGCCTAAATGCCTTAGCAGTAATGCACCCTCAGAAGTGTGGAGCTTGCCCCAGCAGAGGATCAGGTGCACATACACCTTTTTCCCCATGTGACCTGCAGCCCATAGGGTGGTGGTTATGCCGTTGTTTAAAGTGGATGCAGCCAGACAGGAGGACAGGACAAAAACACTCAAAACCAAGTATGTCAAGTTAAAAAGCCATTGTTTGCAAACAGGCTAGAACCATCTGGGAATTTTCTAGTGAACATTTTTCCCACTGTTTAAAGTGTTGGTTAGACAAAACTGGAAGTCTCCTCAAAGACGTACGTACCTGTATGAATTGCACAAGAGAGAAATCGTGTGTGTCTCTGAGCCTGTGTCTGTGTGTGTGTGCAAAGGTCCATTACAATATAAGAGAAAGAAAATACATAACCCAGAGGTGTCTATACAATACTTATATAGAATTCCTTAAGGTGTTCTTTGTAATGAGACAATCAACCTAGTTAAAGCTTTTTGTAATTTTCCTCTGACCAATGAAATGACCATGTGATTCTTTGTATCTGATTATCTTCCTACCTAAAACTTTATGGGTCAATGAAAAAGTCCCTGACATGAACAGCAGCCAGTGTATACTTGGCATTTAAGAAGACCCTATACATAATTATGCAGTAATTACATTTATGTTACTTAATCAGCTCTATCCGATTTAATTTTATGACTGTGTTACCAGAGAAAGCTGTAGACTGGTTCTAGAAACCCAGTAATTCTTTCATGTTACTATGTCCTATGCCTAGACATATGAAATAATTCCTTTGATTTGACTGAAATCCTAACATTATATGAAGAAATTATGATTGCTACTAGTTAAAATACATGGGAAAAAATGAAACATTTTTACCGAAAAAAATGTAACTTTTCACACTTTTAAAATTCAAAAACTTTTAAAATTCAAAATCCAGTAACACCATTTTCTCACATCTCAAACATCCTTTCTGCTCTAGAAAGAATGTTCTTGGGTTTTGTATCTTACTTAGTGATGCTTTACAACTTAGCAAGGTAAAGATTACCTGTTTTACTCACCATTATTTAACACACTCATGTCATATTCTAAAGGAATAATATTACTTCCTCCATACTTTTTCTTGTGCAAAAATCAGCAGATATATTCCCTTTCTGGGTGACATTGGGGATATTTACAGATCACATTCTTAATCATCTTCAGTTACTAGTATGTATCTGTGAAATTTACCCTGCAAATCCTAGATGGCATATCAGATATGCACCAAATAATGAACAGATTGGGTACGTTAACCCCGCCCACAGCACGGAAGTATGAGAGCAAGTGGACATTGAAGCAAGTATGCTTACACAGCTCAAAGTCAGCTACCTGTACTTTCTTGCTCCAGTACCTTTGTTCAGCATTTCCATTCCTGGAACTCATATGTGCAGAACCAGTTTTTTTCTAGTGATTTTGATGATGACTATGCAATTATTTCAAGAAAGAAGCTCATCCTTAGGGAAAAAAAATAGGTGGATGGATAAATGCATATTCCGTTATGGGTCTGAAACAAAAAGAATAGAAGCCAAGAATGTCAGCTTGAACAAACTGACACAAGTCAGCGGAAATCTGAAGAAGGATGACACTGCACATGTGCTGAGAGCCTGTCACTGCAAGTGTAAAGTGATTCAGTGATGGAAAGACACTTTTCTCAATAAGCTGCAGTAACACTGTTACATTATACAGGATAAAGTAATCCAAAGGGGTAAATGTTCTTTTTTTTTACAGTGTAAATCAGTCTTAATAATCTTATAATACAGTGCATCTGCTAATAAATTATTCAATAACTAAGGTTTTTGGTACTTTTGTTATGAACAGGATACTCAGATAGATAATCTGATTACCATGGTACTAAACTCAGCAAGAAAGACCAGCTATTAAAATACGGAAATTAAACAGAGTTAGCAGAGAGCCACAATACCAAAAGACAAACCAAGGGAATCTAGAATAGCAGATGAAGTGGAAAATGTCTAGAAAAGCAAAACTCTGGATATTCCAATTATTTTGTGAAATGTTGGAAAACCTAACAAGACATTGTTAAATACTCATTATTGTATTTTGCACTAATAATACAGCACATCCTAATACTTTGCAGAACACTCATGATATAGTGACACAAAAAAAGGCTGCCCACTAAATCTGTCATACAAAGAAGCGTGTTAGGAGGGCTATCAAAACATTCACCATATCCAGGATTTTGAGAGCTCTTGTTCGTAAAAAATCTTAAAAGCAACATTTTTCTACATTAGTGTTTTTCTCCTCCAGATTAAATCAACAGTAATTTACAACTAGTGTGAGAGGACATGATGGATAAAGGTCATCAAGTTTCACCTGGTACCCCTGGGTCCTAGTGGTTCTGTAACTTGTCATGTTTAATGATCTTTTTCTCATCTTGTTTTTGAAGCATTGGTCCATATTGCCCTTTTTTCTGTCTTATAATTCTTTAGTGAATAGGATTAAATTCCATGTACCAACAGAAATACATATGGAATATAAGCCTGAAATATCCCCAGATAATGTGGCTTAAATGAAGAGCCATGTCTGAGCTCCTTACTGTGTAACCATAATTTCACCTGTTTATAAACCAGTGCATTCTGTTATAGACCAATATCTGATGGAGTTCAGTAGACAGAAAAGTAAATTTTAGTAAAATACATAAATTTGTAATGAAGGAAATGGTATTAGTTTGTAACTTAAGCAATCAGTTGCTTAAGCAGACAGTACCTTAAGAATAAATTTTGTAGTAAGCTTTAAGATAAACACTTGGACAGCAAAGTTTTCTGTTTCTGTTGTGCTTTCCAAACAAAACAAAGCAAAATAAAATGGCTTTTTAGTAAACCTTTCCATTATTGTTATGTATCACGTTTTCCAGGAACAGAATGGAAAGAGATAATTTCTGTTATACAGGACAATCAGTAATTATGTGCCTGGTAGGTAGGGCTGTCTTTTACAGCGAGTAACATTTCTAGCTTTCAATGTCCACATTGTTGGCCACGAGTGCTGCAGCTGTATTCTCCTGTCCCTTGAAAGACAGACATAAATGAACTCAGTCCACTCCCCTAGAAGAGTGGAGAACCAAGAAGTCAGAACATCTGGCCTGGAAAATGCTCATGCACCCTTTTTGCCAAGCCAGGCAAGCCTCTGCGGAAACAAATTCCAGAGAACAAATGCATTATCATCACAGTAAGCACTAAAACGCATGAATTTATTACCAGCTAGCTGGTCTAAGGGTAGAAAGTCACACAAATCTTTGTTGATTGATCTTTCTACTTATTTATAACTGGGCCCCTGACCTCTGCAGGAATCCGGCCATCTGGTACTCAGGGCAAGCACTGTTTTAGCTGGATGAGGACAGGACATGGGGCTGCATTATTTAAACCTTGACTGACTGAAGCTCAGGCCAAGCACGCTGTCAGTACCATCTTCACGGGGAAATCAGGTGCAAACTAGCAGAACTGGGTTATGAGCGCAGAGGATCCCGTGCCTGTTGGCCAGGCAGAAAAGTGGCTTGGACTTCCGGAGAGAAGGAAAAGCACGGTTCCGCCTCACCCAACCACTTCTCCATCGCCCTGTTCACAGGCTTATTCAGATCCAAGGCTCGTGAGACCAGCATCTAATTTTTCATGTCCTCCTAAACATCTGTTACCTCCGCTTGGATCAAAATTCCCTCATGTCCCCACGGGCTGGGTTTCTGCGCCGTTGCCCTGTGGCTCAGTGTGCCCGTTTCGGAGGGAAGGAGGGAAGGCACTCACGGGCCCCGCTCCCGCCGCTGCGGCCGCGCACCGCCGTTACCACGGCAACGCCGCACCGCATGCAAACCGCTGCCGCCGGTGCGGCCGCCGATTGGCCGGCGCGGCTGTCAGTCACAGCCACGAAAGCCCCGCCCCTGGCCCGCCGGGCGCTGTGGGGTGCGCGAGGAGCGCCTCGGATTTGGGGCAAAACTCGTCTTTTGCTGCCAGGGAATGCGGCTGCGGGAAACGTCTGATCAGCTGAACACCGGCCAGTGTTCTGTGGGAAGTGTCCCTGCTCAGGTCTGCATACATGCGGGGGACCACTCTCTCAATCCCTTTCGCCTCTTGGCTAGGTGAGAAGGGACGGATGGCATCATTGTGAAGCTCAAGCAGCAGACAAGGATAAGCATGAGGAGTCCTAAATCCATCTCCCACGTAGACACTCTTCTCATTCAAAAATTCACACTTTTCCACCAGACTGTGTTCAACACTTTTCCAAATCTAACTTTTGCAAGCTTCATATTTTCCATAGAAGTTAATTCTACAGAAACAATGATAAATGATTGGTACAAGAAAACACCGCTGATCCGAACATTCCCATGGCAAGTGTTCTCTGGTGGCAATGCCAAGAGCAAACCAGCAGTGCCACTTTCATGCTGCCCCTTTCTGCATAACAAACTTCAGTTGTCACTTGGTGATGACCTTAAAATACACAACAGGCATCATTTGCATAGGGTCTTGCCAAGAGTCTTTGTGTTCTGCTAAGCAACAGAGATCTACTGCAAACAAATTCTAGTACCTGTTGGAAATTTTTCATGTGCCGGGTATGCTGGTAAGGCAAACATGAAGCAATCCTGTCAAAAGGGTTTTACAACACCACATCCTTCATCCATGTGAATTCTCAGGCCTGAGACTCAAAATTAAAATTACAAAAAGCTTTCAGAGAAGCTAAATCAGGTTGCCTGATTGGAACAAGTTGCATTTCAAAACATCAGTGTGCAGAGAAGGAAAGTGATAGCAGGCAAGGCCTTCTGACACTGCAGCACCAGTAAGCTCAAGAGTTAATTCACCTTTATGCTGTGTATGGCAGAGGGTGTTCATCAAATGAGTAGCACTTGGATTAAAAGCAAATGATATTTAACCTGCACTTTGCCTTAGGGTTTAAACACAGTTTGTATTGCACCAAATTTATTGTCAGCATGACACAGAGCTCCCAGCTTTTGACAGAATTAAGATGCTGACCCTCTTTTTAGCGGTATTTTCAGAATGCTTTGATGCCATCAAAAATACAAGAAATTTTTTTCACCTTCAGCCTTGATTCTATCACCCAAGACTGTTAGTTTCAAGTTATTTGAGGCTACAAAACTCTGATCATTGTATGTGACAGATAAATAAACACTAAAGATTAATAGTGCAGTTACAGAGTCAAAATCTAGGAAGTGCTAAAATTAAAGTTACCCTTTGCCTCACAGATCCAACAGAAAGTTTATAAATAGAAATAAAAGTATGTTTGCATGTTGTAAACACCTACATTCACCTATGTGTCTTCAGAAAATAAAAAATATTTTTCTCCATTGTATGATTTTAGGTGGTAGACAGGTTATGACTGTTGTTTCCACATGAGCTGTCTCAGACGTCAGCTCAAAGGTCTGAAAATAGCAAGAGAGTAATCACAGAACAAGATTTAGGAAAAAGACCCCAACGTCTTACTGGTTTTTTGTTTGAATTAATAAAAGTGTTTTCAAATCATCAGAAATGAGGAACAAACTAAAGAATACTTCTATCCTAATTTAAAAGCCCATCCCAAATCCTTAACAAAGTTCTCATCAAGGTGATGAAATCAATTTTCTGTTACAAGTACAGTCAATAAAATAGACCGATTTTTTAATAAGTTACTATGTATATAAAACCTGGTAATTTTTTGTATAAATTTGTATTAATGCTATATTAAAAATTGGTGAGAAAAATCCAGCTGAATTCCTGATTGGCGTATTATGTGTGTGTGTATGTGTGTATGCTTGTATGTATGTAGATGTTTAGGTATTTGAAAAAAACAAAAATGGACAACCCTGAAAAATGTTTGCTATATTACATATGCCATACATGTGGTTTACTGCAGCTGACTGGTACAGATCTGTGTTATTTTAAATTGAACAGTAAAAAATTGCCTTTAATCTCTTCTGGTTTGTATCTTTTCCATACTCCATTATCAACTCTTGCTGACTAGATAGAATACAAACAAAAACCACAGTAATTACTTTTACCAGAGAAAGAAAACCAGCAGAAATTAATTGCTTTCCGTTGTGTATCTTCTTCAAGCCAGGCTCTATCCCAGAGTGGACAAGATAGTCTCTAGAACAGGTTTTATTATACGAAGTAATTTACATTTCATGTACGTGTGCAATTAAGGCATCCTGGAACAAGAGGAAGGATCATAGAGAAGCTATGGGAAACTTATCATAGGATATCAATGTGTCTGATAATTTCCCAAAGTGCCTGAGACAAACATCAATAAAAATATTTGTATCCCAGCAAGACAGGAACAGCCCTGATACAATTACTTCGCACATATTTTTGTAACCACCATTCCAACTAATAACTCTTTTGCTTCTGCTGCCCTGTTTTGCTTCCTGCAAAACTCTGGGTGGGATCCTATCTGAAGGTCAACTTGGAAGCAGCAGAGGAACAATAAATAAACCAAGAGTATGAAAAATGCCTTTAAAAGTAGCTTGGATGGGGTGAAGGTGAGAGGTCATCAATTGCTAGGACTTCTTTATTTTTACTGTTTATTATAGCTCATTTGCTCATGGAGAAAAAACAAATGAGGGAAGTCTATTTCATTATACATTACTTTTACTTTCTGGCTTGCTTTTCTGAAAGTTTGGAAATGTTTGTTGTGTGTCTTTCCCATTACCAGTATTTCTTTTCTCCTATGTGCAAAGCAGTAACATTAGCTCCACTGAAGATTTTCCTATGACAACATGTTTTGGTAACTGAAGATTTAAGAACTTGACTATTCAGCCCATGAAATCAGTCCATGTTTAATATGATTTAGTTGTTGTGAAGACATTACTTAGGAGACCAATGTATTTATTTTTTTGACATTGCCTTGGTAGGTGCCACCCTTTTGCTTTACTCTACGGATCAGCATGCAGGCCCTCCCTCAGAGCATATCTTCAAAGCACCTGAAGGAATGTCAGTAAATTAATTGCCCTCTGGGTTCAGTAACTCTTCTTTCCTGAAGAAGAGAAAGGTTACACCGAGGCTGAAAGGAACGCGTGCCATGTTTTCATTACCGTTTCCAACGGACAACTAGAAGACAGAAAAGATTATGTTGCAGCTAAGAACACAGTTCAAACTTGTACAACCAGATTTCCCTTTGAAGCTGGAAGTTTTCCCAGGAAGATGGATATGGCTGCAGCTGAAGCAACAATCATTTTTCATGCAGTGAAATACTGCCACACATTCCAAGGCTGGGCTACTCCAAGCAAATTACACAGTGTTAATGACATTTCCCCGTGTGACCACCTGAAAATACCTAGTGCTGTTTTCACCAGAACTGTGTTTATCTCACAATTATACTCCTACGATACCTCTGATAATACTTTTCAATAAGAAAGACTGGTGGGGAAAAATGTCAGATGCTTGGAATTAGTATCATTAACAAGAGAAAGGGAAATTCTGAGAAAGAATTTTGAAACTCCAAAATGCAGTAAGAGGGAGGAAGGACCCTTATGTTTGGACAGAAAAAGAAAAAACCCAGTATTTAGAAGAACAAATGGAAGAATAAATGTCAGCATGAAAATTGTAAGATGATGAACTTCTAAAAAAAAAAAATATCGCAGAAAGGACAATTTTAATTAGCACAATAACCAAGTCATTGGTTATTAAAGACATCTATATGTGAATTATTCGTGTCAGTGGTTAAGCAGTGCTGTAGCCATTAGTCTTACACTGCTCAGTCCATCACAAAGGATGCGTTTTATATTGCCCTAGACACTGCTGTTAGTTCATGCTCCCTCTTCAGGACTGTTGTTGCAGGACATGGTAGCCACGTTTATTGGCCTGCCTTCCCAGAAAGCAGCCTGAGAATCATCACTCCGCACACACCAGAGCTCTCTGCTGTGAGTTTCCTCCCCTGACTGCCAAGAATATCAGAGGAATTGGATTTGCAGAAACGCAAACTCCTCGCCTCCAGCTCAGGGCAGCCCAGGGCTCCTTTATACAGACTATACATTTCTTCCAGCCCCCTCGGAGGGGCTGACTCATTGCAGCCTCACACAGTCTGCCATTTCACGCTCTTTCCCTTTTTATTACATCCCACATAGGCAGCCACCATTGCCAAAAGCTGTCTCAAGAGCTGGAATCACCCTGCCTCCAGGGAAGCCCCTTTACCCTGCAACTGCAGTGTCGAGCCATCAGCGAGTTTGTGCCCCGATCATCAATACCTAGATGCAAACTGGAACAGCAGTGCATCAGCTGCAGGGGAGCCCAGCTACATACACACAGTATACTTCAGAATGAGACCATTTTCTTGCAACAGATGTTCTCCATTCCAGTCACTCATATTAGTGTTGTCTGGATGCCCTTTTTTCCACATATCTTTTGTACCTAGTGTACACTCTTCATTTAAAAAGAATCTTTCACATCAAGAAAAGAATAGGTAATGAAGGCATCCAACAAAGAAGAAAAAGTTTAACAGCAACAACAACAAAAAGAAAAACAAAAGAGGCTGAATATGTATAAAGTTAAATATAAAATCAACATATTTTAAACAAGAAGGAATAAACTATCAGAGGAGAAACTGTTAACATGCATTGAGTTCTTCAGCCACTCAAATCTCTATATCAAGCCCACCTGACTTCAGGAAAGACAAGGCTTTAGGCTAGCTGCAAAATTAGCTGGATGAAATACTATGGCCGTGTAACACAGTAGGTCAAATTAACAATCTGTTGATCCCTTCTGGCTCTAAAATCTGTGAGTCAAGTAATTCTTCCTAAGTGGCCCCCACAGGGATTTGAGCCTCTGTGACTTAAACCCCTACCATTTCTTTTTGCATTTACATGCTAAAGTTTTTTGGTTTTTAATCTACCAGCCTTTTTCTTTCATGTTTCATGACAGTAGCCCCACCAAAATGGATCTCCAAGCAGAAGAGCTGCAAGTGATTCCTTATCCTCTGCCTTTTTCCCTCCATTAACTGCATTTGAAGTAAATAAGCCAGGAATAATGTCAGCAGAAAGGATTGATTTCCAGTTCTTCCTTAAAAATCCCTCACAAGTAAGATCCAGAATTTAATTACGACCAAAAAAAGTCAAGAGCTGCACTTAGACCAGTTTTTATCCCATACTTCTATGCCAAGATGTCACTAAAACAACAGCTGCATGTTATAAATGGACATGGGCTTTAAAATCTCTCTGTACTCAACCAAATCGTGAAGAAAGTCAGAGATTCTCCAGTCTTCAGATGCATCTGAAAATACTTGAAGGCCTCCCATGTGCAGTCTGTCAATGCATCAGATGCCAAACATGTAAAACATCCACTGAACCCTCTCCTGAGGACCTGGATTTATGTTCTGAAAGAGACCAAGTCTTGGTGGGAGAAGCAGAGTGGCCACTTTGCAAGATCAACAGCACCTTTGTATTAATAATAAATGAAAGAATCTGTCACTGCCGCATTGGTCTCTCCCTTTCTTCTGTCTGCCTCCTCTTCCCTTTCCCATATTGTAATCTTCGTCTCTTACTTTTTTTTTTTTTTGTATTCTTTTTTTTAATTTTTGTACTAGCACTTGACTTGGCTAATGTTTTCTTCTGCGGCAAACCTGCCAGTGCCATCTTCATTCTTCATCCTCTTTCTCTTCCCTGCCAGTTTGCTTTCCCTCTCACTTCTCAGCATGCTCGCCCTTTGTCTTCATTGCCCAGCTGTACTGTTTGAGCATTTTCTCTCTCTTTTCTAAGCCACTTATCTATTTCTGTCATGTGGTCATGTCCCCAAACAACTACACCTACCACTGATCTTTGTTGGTGATACTCTGCAAGACACTTGTTTTATGCAGACCCATATCCAGATTTACTATTAAATATATGTGAGTAACTTGTAACTGGAAGCACTGTGTTGATCTTCTAATTTTCCCGTGTGAAAAACACTTCCAGTTCTCCTTCAGTATTTCTTCTACTTCTTTGGAATCATCTTCTAGATTTCTCCCAGCCTCTCTAGATACCACCACAGCCTGCAAGTTCTCTAGGCTCTCCCATCCTTCTCATTATTTTGTAGTCAGTTTTTGCTGCTGAAGAGAAGCAGAGGAGTTGAAGACAGAGCATGGGAGCCATTTCCAATTGCTGTCACCTGCTAAAGTCATCCTTCCTGCTGGTGGGAAGCAGGAGCAGCAGCCACACCCCTCTTTGCAGCCTCATCAGGAGAACTGGGCAGCATGACAGTTTGGCTAAGCACGAGGAGGGGACCTGAAAGGACGTGGGAGGAGAGATAAACAGGAAGATTTATGAAGAGGGAGGGGCCAAGATTACTGTAGGAGAAACCACAGAGTCTGCGGGGGAATAAAAGTGGCCACAAAAGGCTTCAGAAAATCAGAGAGCTGAGCTAAATGAAGGGGCATATCCCTTTCTCATCGAAGGGGAAGCCCCATTAATCTTCTTGCCATAAGTGGATTTGAAATCATTATTATGGAGGACAATAGAGTTAATCGTTCACCCATTTTCTCCTCTGACATTGATCCCTGCGTATTGACCCCTTTCAGTACCTGCTTGAGTATTTTCTTTTTCTATATCTCCTCAGCTGTCTGTCTGCATATTAAACTATGCAGCTCACCTCACATTCCCTAAGCTCAGAGGATTTCCTCGGCCCTTCCAAGTCCTGTATGATGCAAGCATGCCAGACAAACATTTAGCCCTCAAATGTACTTATGTAGCCTCTTGTTTTCCCCTTGTGTGGCTCCGAAGGGTTATGAAAATAAGAGGCCAAACAAATTCATGCCAGCAGTAATTCCAGCCCCACCCTGCAGAATGGGCAGACACCACATGGCCCAAGGAACAGCCAAATTTCATGATTACATTTAAATAAATGTTGACAGTTGAAAAGACTGCTCTGTTTCCCCCAGTTTTCACTCTCCTCATGTTCTTTCACTGCAGGGGGCTATCAGCACCTTGGCTAACTTGACTGCAGAATGACACGAGGAGACTTCACTCCGTAGGAACAAAAAGTTCCTTTGAAAACTTGAAAATACCCACGTAACAAAGCAACGCTGGTAAACAGGATTTCAGCAAGGACCACAATGCTTAATGATTTTGGGGCTTAAGAGAAGGCACAGATGAGGTGGGAAGAATGAGCTGCTTTTCCAAATAGTTTTAGTATTTGCCAAGAGCTGCAGGAGGGAGACACAAACAGAAATATTAATAACAAGAAAAGAAAGGATTTAGAACAATATTTCACTTAATTTTGTAGGCAGTTTGAGTATTTTGTTTGTTTGCTCTGCTTTTTTTCTGTACTTGGCTGAGGGCACCTGTATTATTATCTAGACACTTCAGACAGGAATTTATAGTTGCCTTTTATTGAATTGTTCACAAGCTGTATGGACAGCATGTTTCTTGTAGTTCTTCTTATCCTTAGTTCTGCAGCAGACTTCTATGCTCTGCTTCTGGCTGTACATGAACAGGACTTTTTGGTGTTACCATAACTAACAGGACCTTTCCTGAGCCTTTAGAAGAATGGAACTTTTGTTACCTGCTTCAGAAAAGAAAAGGAAGATATTGTATATACATGAAACCAGACTTTTAAAGGAAATAATTAGGAAAAATTAAAGACTATTCTCAATCCTTTTTTTTTCTGAAAACTGAGAATATGAGTTGTTTGCTCAGCCATTTCACTTTAATTTCACTGTGCTCTGTGATATGAATGCTGTCAATATAGATTAAAGAGGGCATATGAGGTTATTTTTAAAGAACATTGCATGATCAAATAATTTAGAAAAGTTTACCTTATGATGATTGGAAATGCAGCTGAAAATTTTGCAAATCCTGTCTCTATAGTTTGTTTTATATTTTTTGTTAATGGGAAATGCTGAATTTGTTAATTTTTTAACTGTGTTACAAAAGAAACTTGAAGAGGAGCTCAGACCTCACTGAGGGCCTTCTTGAGGTTGCCTGTGTTACAAAGAACAAAAATATTAACAACCACTTTGTGATACTTAGCTGTCAACTCTAAAAATGCTGTGACACATTTGCATTTTCACTGTCAGTATTTTTTTAGAGGTCAGAGTGGGGCTTATGCTTTTATTCACTTGGCATCAGTTATAATATCAGTACAATACCATGATTTAAAGTTTTGAGTCTATTCATAAAACATGTGAGATCTTTGACTCCTAAAGACAGCGTATCAGTTTGGCAGTTTTGGATACACACTCAAGCTACATTACTTGTATCATCCTTTCATACTTGTTTTTTCCTTTTCACCTCCCCTAATTTTCTTTGCAGGGATTGCCAGTAGCAGACTCTTCCAGATTTGCCTTCAAGATGCGTAAGGATGTTGTTAAAGGTAATAAGAGAGCAATAGAATTGTCTCAAGGTTTCATGGACAACACACTGCTGTTCGACTTTCATATCCTCCTTGCAGGTGGCAAGACAGCAAACATCAAGAAATCAAGTGGCACAAGCATGACATATTTCTCCGTATACTTCGCCCTTGACTATTTGCCAGCAATGGATCTGTACTACTGATTAATTGTGTCACAGAAGACAAGACAGTGCTGGCTCTGCAAGAACCTACCCAGTCTCCTTGGGTTATTATCTTTGGGCATAATGAAGTTTGTGCAGAGAGTAGTTTGGACTGGGATTATCTCAGTGGAGAGCCAGATTTGTTGTCTCTGTGCAACACACACCAAACCAGTACTGTGGAACCCTCTGAAACTGCATCCAAGGGGCTCTTCTTTGCCAGCACAACGCCAGCAGTTTTTATGCACTTGTGCTCATGCCACATCAAGCATCATCTGTCTCCTACTGTGCTGCAGAGCACTCTGGATTCTTAGAAAGCTTGTTAGCTCTGTTGAAATGTGGTGCACTTAGAGATCAGTTAAGGTCGGGTGCTGTGCATGAATGAGTGCACTCCTCCTCCAATTTGGAGTGTCAGGGGGGTACAGTGAAGGAATACTCCTAGGTCTGGCTAATCTTGTGAGAACTGGTTCCATGACTGCTCCTGGTACTTGCATCATACATGTTTTTCTGCTATGTTTGTTTCTTTCCATCAGATAATGGAGAATTCACCGTAATTATTTTTGGCTGGAGTACTGCTATTAAAAGCTATTTCAAAGTGGTGTAATGCAGAATCGGCTCATACAGTATGGTTCCTTTGTTTAGAGAAAATGGTGTTCCTGAAGGTCAGACTAAGAGGCCAGAAACCCCAGTAAAAATTAGCATGATGCAGGGAAAGGATTGAACCTACTTATCACACCAGTGTCCTAGCACAAGAACTTAACCTACTGTGTTCAAAATGCATTGACAGCTACTGGGATGGAAGGACACTCCAGCCTGGAGATGAACATGACTTGCTTCTGTGACAGAGCAGTGTCAGGCCAGGGGGTTTGAGAGCAGAGCCATCTCAGTATTTACTGGTTTGCTGAGCAGGTTGTTTTTCTTTGATTCAGAATGTTCAAACTATAATTGCCGTGACCTGAGGGAGGCACCAGATCTACATTCTGCATATCACTGAGTGCTCTGGACACTTCCATAATGATTCAAAGCACTGCCAATTGGCATTAACTGTCTCAAAAACATGTGAACTACTTGCATGATTTCTTTCCTGGATGGGCAGTCTATATGCCTGTAGAAAGAAAAACAGAAAGAAAGAAACAAAAAAAATCACTAAATGCAGTTGAACTGAAGAATACATACATTTTTGCTGTTTTTGTTCAACAGAAGGTAAAAATACCTTTTTACACAATGCAGTTAATGTTTAAGTGGCATGGTGTGCATCACCTTGTTTCCCAAATGAATATCCCTGCCACTGTATTCTTAAGCCTAAATGTAACCACTTCTGTAATTACTGCTCGCAGGCCTCTCTAATATGCCACAGAGAATTAAATTTACTTTTGCACATTTTGTGAACAAAGACAAAACCCCATCCTTTTCAAAGTTCAGTCACTGGACTCTAGCAAGGTGCTTTGGAGGAGTTCTGTTTCAAAAGAATGTTACAAAAAATGTGAAAGCTTCTACACTGGCATAACATGAGAAGACCCTACAGAAATTGAAATGCCAGACTAGTGAGCTGGAATTTGCCTGCGTTGCTAGCTGGGAAGGGAGCAGGGGGAAGAACAGCACACATTCCTACTCCAGAAGGAAAAACCTGGTTGTGACTCAGACAGGGGAGAATTTTTTCCAAGAACAGTTCATCCTAGTGAAACTAAGATACTTGGGTCATGTTGCCAAGGTCATTGACATTTTTGTTTATCTGATCCTTAAAGGGAAATTACCAAGTTAAAAGTCATGGGCTCTATCTTCCATAAGGCAAACCATTGCACTCCACCTGAGGCACTTAATGAATGGCTCTGTGGGTTTCATGCTGTTTCTTACGAGTTCCTTTCTCATGTTATTTCAGTCTTGTATTACATCCAATTTTCATAATCTTTTCATGGTTGATTTCTTACTTTTCACAGTCTGGCTTTCCTATATGTAATCCTATAGCTTCATGGTCACAGACAGAATAGGGGAATGAAAACTTGCTTGAAATCAAAAATAGTGTAATGAACATGCTGCATTAGTGTCTAAAGCAACACTGGACCATGACTTCCTGCCACTTTCTATCTCCTACCTCCTCCATTCTCAGTCAGGTCTTGTTAAATGTCTGCTTTTTCCCTCCTTTTATGTACCATCCCATAAAAAGCAGCTAAGCATCACAATTAAGCATTGCATTTATTAAATGCTGAGCCCATGACGTCCCTATAGAATAAGCTGCACAAAACCCATCATCATTGCTTTTACAAAGGGCAACTCCTTGTGGTGGCAAGAATTTGAAAATAACTTCTTACTCTAGATAGTACCATTTTTATTATCTCAGTGAGATGAGTTCCATCCATAGTTTAAAACTGTGGGATTCAACTCAGTACAGTATCAGTACTGAGCTCTTCTTAGTTGTCTTCTGAGTGGACAAGCAGTCCTTGCTGGCCAGTAAGGGAGGTGTAAGAGGAGTCCTAGATTCACTGGGTGTAAATTAGACCAAAGGCCAGCATTTCATTCTCCCTGTTGCTTCAGCATTTTGCAGGTGTACAGTGAGCCAACAGGCCAGATTCAGCAGAATCCTGGGATCAGAAGTTATTTAACTTTTCAGTAAAAGCAGTGATCCTCACACACTCAAATAGGTGGGGTTTTAAGAGTAACTTCTCTTTCTGACAGGAGTTCTCCACTTGTACCTTTTGTCTTTAATCATATACCCAAACTGTGAACTTGAGAGGGCATGTTTTCTCTCTGCTATGACCAGGGTATGCAGGGACCTGTTTCTCATTTGAAACTTGTGGATGACGGTGATATAATGCCACTAGTAAAATATTAAATGGCTGTCAATAAGGGGTAAGCTCCTGTGCAATTGTCTGTCTGACTAGATCTGTGAAATCTGATGTCCCTTTGATGAGGTTCTCTGGAAGTGTAATCCTCCCAGGCATCATAGGGGACCCTGGTATATAAGAGTGTCAACAATACAAATGTATTCCATGTTATAAACAGATGAAAAGAGTGATTATTCTCAGTATCTTTGAGTCAGTTATCCTACAGAGTGCAGTGTGACAGTTCCTGGCAATACTCCTCCAGGAAAAGTTTTGTGTAGGTTATCACTTCATCTTCTCGTCAAGAATAACATCCAGATTTCCTCAACCACATAAAGTCAGTCAGTCAGAAGCCACTGTCATTTTATGTCTGACCTCAGCATTGCTTAACAAAACATTTTCCTGTTTTGGAAAACACTTGTCTACTCAAAGTACAAGCAGAGACCCTGGTAGTCCCTTCGAGCAGCCTCATTATGAAAAGAATACTCAAGAGAAATGTACTGAAGGTTCAATAACAAACACATTTAGAAAACAGCAACTAATCAGATGGGAAATCACATATTTCAGTACATTACTCTGTGCAAGGTTTTTTTGTTACAGAAGAATTACTAAATCAAACTGTTTATTATTAAGAGAAAGCCTTCTTTCATAACTAAACATACTCCTTAATAAAATTACATATAAGATCTACACAAAATACAAACTCTTTCAGACTTCTTTGTCTACAAACAGCCTCTGCATATCCCTAAAAAATTCAATAAATTCTTGTTCGAATTTATTAGAAGGCCATATCCATTAAGCAGTCAATTTTTGTTGTTCCCCTGAGAGACTGCTTGCGGCAAATTTTACTGTATTTCCTTCCCTCCTGGTACTGACTTATAACAAAAGAAAAACATTTTTTCTCTGTTTAATGCATTTTCCAAAATTACATCAGTATCCAGCCACTTCAAACGATTTCTAACAAAGGCCTGGTCCAGCTGGGTAAACAAAATGATTTTACATATATTTCATTCTTCATTTTTTAACATTTTTATTCTGAAATATTAAGGCAACACTTCTTGCCACTACTCAGATAAAGAATGATTTACATATTTAAGCTGAGGTGTAGGTGCTTTTATTATCACAGTGAAAGTTAAGAAAAACATCCCAGGGTAATGAACTTGCAACCTCTCATGAAAATAGGGCATTAGTATGCAGCAAGAATATCTCTGGAACAATAAATCCTGACTGAAAAAAAATAAACTTCTCATGCTGATACACCTGTCATAAAGATGAGAAGCATAAGATATCTGAGCTTGTTTTCTTTTTCAGCAGATTAAACACAGATCATTACTAAAGTTGATGGACAGATTTCCTGAGTGCAAAACTATTCCCAAGCAAGTAGCAACACTGGCCGCCTACCCAGTGCCCCCTAAGATAAAACTGTTTTCATCCCCAGCTGTTGAGGGCACGCACTTTGAATATGCTTAGAATGAAGCTTTAAGCATAAACTTTTGTGTTTTGTTTTTTTTTAATTAAAAACATTAAATCCAAGGAAACAATCCCAGTATGAGCCATTCTTCTTTCTTGGTTGCTTTAAGAAGATTTTGTTTAAAGCTGCGTTGGATTCTATTTGATGTTAAGGAAAGCCTATTCCTGAGGACAAGCTGAGTGGCAGGGTGGGGCATGGGAAGAATGCTGCTGTTTATGGATAAGTTTCAGCATCTCTGGTTCTTTTTTTTTTTCTTTTTTTTTAAGGACATAAAAATAGCTGAAAATTAGTGGACAATAAAGAGGAGTTTTGAATTACTACATAACCCTGAAATATTCTTCACATCCAGCCTTCGCTTACATTATCATGATCTCAGTGGAGTCAAATTTTCTTGCAATGTTCTGCTATTGACAAGAGAAAATTTAGGAAAAGGGACTCTTCCTGTACTGAATTTTAGACTGATGAATGCTCATAGATGCCAGAGTTATCCTGACTGCAGTGTCTCACCACAGAAAGTCCATGGAGTCCAGTTTTTTGAAAGCTGCAATATACATCAGTAATTACTTGTTATATGAGGTAGCAATTAAGCGTGTGTGTTTTCTTTATGTCAAGGTTTCATTTTTCCCCAGTGACATGTATTTTAGCATATCAGAGAAACGGCTGTGGCTGTGTAGCTGTTTCACAAGCTTGTGGCACAGGAATTCTGGATCTTGCTCCAGGGTGGTCTTCCTGCATAATCTTTACAGTCAAGGGTCATTCCTTGTCTAATGACAACTTCGACCTCTGCATGCCACAGTAACACAGTCATGCATCGTGGTGGGTTAGCTCTGGCTAGCAGCCAAACTCCCACCCAGCTGCTCACCACTCCCCTCCAGCAGGACAGGAGAAAAAGTAGGTTGAGAAAGTTCATGGGTTGGAGATAAAGATAGGAGGTTACTTACCAGTTCCTCTCATGGGAAAACATACTCGGGGAAAACAAATTTCTTTTATTTCCAATTAAAATAGATCCAAATGATGAGATACAAAGACAGTCAGAGAAACCACTCTCCTACCCTCCATTCCAAGGCCCACGTTGACTCCTTCACTCCTGACTCTATCCCACCCTGAGCTGCACAGCAGGGGCTGCAGTAAAGACACAGCAGTTGTCTCTCTGCTGCTTCTTCCTCCTCACACTGTTCCTGTGCTCCTGTGTGGGTCCTCTTCATGGACTCCAGTTCTTTAGGATAAACCTGTTCCAGCATGGGTTTTCCGTGGTATCCAGGGAATTTCTGCTCTGCCATGGAGGACCTCCTTCTGCTTGTCTGACCTTTGTTTTTACCTTGTTCTGCTTCTCACTCTTTTTGTTCTTTCCTTCTCACTCTTTTTGTTCTTTCCTTCTCTTTTTACGGTATTTTCTGCCCTTTTTAAAATAAGTGTTTCCAGACACACCAGCAGCATGGCTGAAGGGCTCAGCCGTGTCCTGTGATGGATCCACTGGAGCTGGCTTGAGCAGCTGTGGCCAGCATGGGGCAGCCCTGGTCTCCTCTTGCAGAGACCACTCCCAAACCTTGCTGTGGACACAGTACCAATATAGAGTATTGTATTTCCTAATTGTGCAAAGAAGTGCCTGCCATAATACTTGTTTTGCCGGATCACTGTGTGCTGTGACATTATGCAAGGCAAAGTGACAAAAATTAGTGATTGGAATGTGGTATTAGTGTTGAAGATTTGCAAAGATACCCTTTGCATTCTTTTTTTCCCAGCAAATTTCATTTCTCTGCATCCTACTCTCATCTTCCTGAAAACATTATGGAAAACATTACATCATAGATTGAACCAGGTGGGAAGATTAAACAGAAAGGAAATACTTTATCTACAGCAATTTAATCATTTAAACAAAGATTTTCAGTCAGTTGTCTGTCTGTGTGCTTGTGTAAAAGAAGAGAGGGATGAAAAAAGGGAAATGGGGAGTGAGAGCATGAAGAGAAAGAACTTGGACATGAAGAAGGGGACTTAAAGACATGCACACTCTAGACATTATGAGGCATTTCAAACAGCCTCAGATGCAGTTATCTATGGCAAAAAAACTCCCATGCATTGGTGCAGACTGAACTAGTCTGACAGTGTTCACCTGCCTGTAACTTAGCCAGTAAATCTGTATCATACAAGATCCCTCCACTTTTCTACTGGAGTCCCAAAGCTGGGAGGAACGTAGAGTTAAGATAAAAAGGATTAATGGAGTAATAACAGCATTTTAGGCATGGAAAGTGATTTGTGTGTCAGATCTTGGCAGAAAAAAGCAATCTGTTGAGGACAGTGGTGGTTAAAGCGTATTTGATCCAATCTCCCACAACACATTACAGAAAAATCAGCATCTGTTTAATATTACACCTATAACAAATTTTAAAGAAAGGAATTCTGAAGGTGACTACAGAAACCGCAGGTTTTAAAAGAAGTTCCAAACTCCTAGTGTCAGTAATCCTTCCTGTATCAGTGCTTTAATACTAAATAGCCTGAACTTTACACAAATTATGAGCACTAAAATGCAGTGTATCATATGGCCAAGAAAACAGAAAAATCTGCAATTGGGAAACTTCTGAAAGTTAAAAATTACATCTGCAATGTGAAGACATTGTGGCTGCACTAGATCCTGAAGTATGATGAAATAAACAAGGAAATGCTTTCACATTTAATTGCCTTTTTGAAGCACTTCAATGTTTTCAGAGGAAGAGGTTTCCAGTTGTCATGTATTTGATTCTAGGAGATATTTATTTTTTCTTGTCTCCTTTTTTCTTGCCTTTTCAGAACTCAATATTTCTCAAAACAGGAAAAGAGCAAAAAACACCTATAGGAGGAAATGAGAAAAATATATTTTTGAAAGAGAAAAAGAGGATATGTATAGCCAACATGTCTCAAGAATGGTACAGTCCTAAAGAAACTTCTCTGACAGTTTCCTGCTGACCTGTGATTTGTATGGGGCCACTCAATGTATATATAAAATAAAGTCTCTCCAGTTTTTAGTACTTATTAGCACACAAGGAGAGATGCAATGGATCAAGTACCAACTATTTTAAATCAGTTTTATAGAGTGCCTGCAGGTCAGGACAGGGTCAGATTGACTAAGCATTGAGAGGATGCTGTTTGAATTCTTCTAGAGTAGGAAAAGAATTTATATGGCTGTCAACCTTTTAAATTTCATATCAATAGAGTTGCTGTTTGTCTGTTTTGCCAGAATGTTTACAATCAAAATAATTTCTTTATTAAAATACAGTAATGATTCCTTGGGTTTTTTGTGCATTCAACTCCTGCTGAAACCATAACACAGAAATAATGTACATAGAAATAATTAAACTGCTAAGTAGTCGTTTTACTTAGCAACTGAATTACTGTCTATTGTATAGAACGGTCATGTAAGATTGGAAGGGAAGACCAAGGAGAGACCAACTTTCCTGGCAAAAACACAGTGTAGGCAAGATGACCCAGAAACCTGTTCAGCCAAATTCCCCAATCATGTGGGGGAATTAATAACTTTCCTGGGGAGACTAATCCAATGGCTTATAGTTCTCATTGTGAAAAACTTTCCTCTAGTGCCTAAACTGAATATCCCCAGGAATAACTTGTACCCATTGCCCCTCATCTTTTCCATGGGACTCCTTGTGGAAGGGGAGTCTCAATTTTCTTTGTAGGCACCCTTCAAATACTGGAACATGGCGATTAGGTTTTCCCTAGGTCTTTTCCCATCTGGCAGGCTTCCTGGCTCTTTGCGCCCCTTCTCTGGACTCTCTCCAGCCTATCCATGTCTTTTGTTTTGTATGACGGGTCAAAACTGAACACAGTGTTCCAGGGGTAGCCTTACAAGTGCTGAGCAGAGTGAGGTAATGACTCCTCTATCTCTGCTGGTGATGTCCTTGTTGATGCAGCCTGGCATCCCCCTGGCTTTCTCTGCCATAGCAGGCCTGTTCACTGAGCCTGTCCAAGGACATCCAGGTCCCTTTCCACAGGGCTGCTCCTTAGCTGGGTAGATCCCAGTCCCTGCTGCACTCATGGATTATGTTTTCCCAGGTGCCAAACCTTACACTTGTATCTGTTGAACTCCATAAGGGTCTTGTTACCGCACTCTTCCAGCCTGTACAGATCTGGAGTGCTGTGTGCAGTTTTGGGCACCACAATACAGAAAAGACACTGAGCTCTTAGGGAGTGTCCAAAGGAGGGCACGAGGATGGTGAAGGGCCTTGAGGGGAAGCAGCATGAGGAATGGCTGAGGTCACTTGGTCTGTTCAGCCTGGAGAAGAAGAGACTGAGGGGAGACCTCACTGCAGTTACAACTTCCTTGTGAGGGGAAGAGGAGGGGCAGGCACTGATCTGGTCTTTCTGGCAACCAGTGACAGGACCTGAGGGAATGGCCTGAAGTTGTGTCAGGAGAGGTTTAGACTGGATATCAGGAAAAGGCTCTTCACCCAGAGGGTAGTTGGGCATTGAACAGGCTCCCCAGGGAAGTGGTCACAGCACCAGCCTGACAGAGTTCAAGAGGTGTTTGGACAATGCTCTCAGGCACATGGTGTGACTCTTGGGGTGTCCTGTGCAGGGCCAGGAGCTGGACTTTATGATCCTGATGGGTCCCTTCCAACTCAGCATGTTCTATGATTTTATGATTCCTGAGGGGTGGCTCTTTCTTCCGAAGTGTCTACATCCCCACTCAGTTTAGAATCATCAGCAAACTTTATCAAGGTACACCTTATCCCATTTTCTGGGTGGCTTACTGTCTTGGGGTGATTTTACAGAGCTATTAAACTGAGCATTGGACCCAGTATTGATCCCTGGGGGAACCCACTTGTGCCAGGATTCCAATTTTAAAAGGAACCATTTGCTACCACCCCCTTGGTGCATTCACACAGTTCCCCACCCACCACATGGACCTCTTGTCTAGGCCATAACCTATCAGTCCTCCTCTTGGAGGAGGCTGTGGCAAACTATGATTTATTCACTTGCTTTAGATGTAAGGTGACCTACTTTAATAAAAGCTGAGTATTTAATTTTTCTGTTTTTCCTGGTTTTGTCTGGTTTACCTGTTTTTCCCTTATGCAAGGAAAGAAGTGAAACTTAGCCATACACATACAGCATCATGTCCTGTCCTAAAATGAGGTTAATAATGACAGCTATGGACAAGACTGTGTGCTCCAACATTTCTTGCTTCATATTGCTTGCTGGAGGATTTTCCCATCTTATCCTTGTGGATCTAGTGACTCATCCTTGTACATCTAGCTGAAACAGGTGTGTTTTGCTTCACAAATAATAGTTCGGCTTTACTTTGACTCTATACTGCAATGATATTTGGGAATATTCTCTTCCTGTTAAATTAGGCAGTCAACTAAAGTAACTAGTGCTTTTGTTTGTAGTTTGGAAATGGTTTGTACTGACTAAAAGTCTGGAATGGCAGAGCCACCAGCTGTGGCATCCCTCATTGGCAAATTGTGGGAATCACAGTAGTATGAACCAATGGAGGAATCATGTCCATGAAGCTGGGACGAAGGTGGTAGAGGCTGATAGAATGGCTTAGCAGAGATGCACACTTGGGCTGTGCTATTGCAAAGAGTAGCCAGAGGAAAAAGAACTGATGGAAAAAAAAAATGCAATACCTTATGCCCCCAAAAAGATGAACAGTTCAGAACAAATTTGTATTTTGGATAACCACAACTGAGCCAAGAGCATAGGATCATCCTGATGAGAAATCACAGACCTTCAGATTGAATGGAGCTCCAAAAAAAAACTTGGTACCATTTACAGGTATAATTAAAGCTTTATGTAGAATTTTGTCTGGTTTCAACTATATAAAAATTCTTGAATTTAATTTAGACTGGGGACATTTCAAGATATAATTGTTTGAGAGTTAAAGACACTCTTCTGATAACTTATTAATTTGAATTGAATAAGTTGTATAGGTGAAGACTAAGTGAAATATAAATACTACCAGCATAAATATAGATACTATCAGCCTTGCAAAATTCTGTTTGTCTGCTTATACATGATAAGTAATTTGCTATTATATGCATGTTATTTTGATGTGAAAATAAGTTATAAATAGTTTTTTCATCAATGAGTATGATGCAAGTATAAAGGGGAATTTATGTGGGTGTAGTTACTCATTCACATTATCACTTGTCTTGCATGCCAAGGCTAACATCCTTTCTTTCTTGAACACTTCTAGACATATAATGGTTGCAAGTTATTTAAACCCTAATTCTCCCCTCAACTCACATAACATGCTGTACTTTAAACAGCACAGCACTTCCTACTTTTGTGATGGGCAACAGGGTTAGTTAGTTTAAAAGAAGGCTGTCACCCATGGAGCTTTGTTCACCGTATAGTGCAGTATCTTCTAGTAGTTACATCCACAGAGTCGGAGAGAGCTGACCATATGTTGCCCACCTTCTTGTGCACTACATTTAAGATACCGCTTTGCACCTATTCTCTTGTACTGTTTTAGCTAATCTTCAGCTCTCTGATTAAAATTGCTTTGCATTTATGGTTTCTTAAATACACTTAAAACAGTTTTTAACAGAAAAGTATTTGCACTCTTCAATCTCTAGTGGGCTTTCTGTTCTTAGTTAAATAAACACTTAGAAATGAGCCTAAAGTGCAAAATTCTGTTAAAAATATATTTTAGAAATATTGAAAATCTCTGCTTGAGTATTAATTTGGTGCTACAATTTGAAAAATCAAATTAGTTGATCTTACACATACATGTGGCCCTGGAGCTATGAGGAGAGTAGCAAAAATCATTCCTGAAGGGTGAAGGAATCCAGGAAGGCTGGGTGTGCTTTAAAAAGAAACTGTTAAATACTGAGAAACAGGCTGTCCAAATGTGTAGAAAGACAAGTTGTGGGGAGAAAAAGACCAGCTTGGTTAAACATAGAAGTTAGGATACCACTTAGGGGAAAAAGAGAATCTACCATGTCTGGAAGGGGGGGCCAGGTAGGAGAACTATAAGGATGTCCTGAGGTCATACAAGGAGAAGGTTAGAAGGGCCAAAACTCAACTAGAATTTGATTTGGAAGCTATGGTTAAGGATAACAATAAAGTTTCTATAAATACATTAGCAGAAAAGGAGGCTCAAGGAGAGTCTCCATCATTTGTTGATAGCAAAGTGTACTATAGGGACAGGGGATGAGGAAAAGGCAAAGGTGCTTAATGCCTTCTTTGCCTCAGTCTTTAGTATCAAAACCAGTTGTCCTCAAGATACCCAGCTCCCTGAGATGGAAATTGGTGATGGGGAGATCAGGGAAGCCTCCACAATCCAGGAGGAAATGGTAAGTGACCTGCTGTGCCTCCTGGAAGGAGGTTGTGGTGAGGTGGGGATCAGTCTCTCGTACTATGCCTGCAGTGAGAGGACCAGAAGAAATGGCCTTAAACTGAGACAAAGGAGATTCAGATTAGAGATCAGAAAAAAATCTTTCCCTGTTAAGGGGGTCAGGCACTGGAATAGGTTGCCCAGGGAGGTGATGCAATCACCATCCCTGGAGGTGTTTAAGAGGATCTGGTGCTGGGTGTACCCCTGGACAAACATGAAGATTACTGAAGGAAAGACAAAGTAACACATACTTTTCTAAGCATTTTCATGCATTAGGTCTCCTTCAGAGTCATGTAGTTTGTCATGGATTTGGATTGTTCTGAAGTATGTAGACACATAACAAATAATCTGCCTGTAACCCCTGCTGGAATAGCTCTTTATTTTCAATTTAAACTACAAGAGCCTCTCACCTTGAACTCAAAGACACTGATGTGCCTTAGATAACCACTCCCTCTACGTGGCGCATGATACAGCCTCTTTTGTACTCTGGCTACAGATCTACCTAGAAAAATGTAGGGTATGATTCCTTGTAGATAGTATGCTAATACTCACTGTGTATCTTTAGCTGTAGGACAGCCAAGAGTTCTAACCCCTTTTAGTGTTACCATGTTATATAAAAGCCAGATTCCAGGATGTGGACATTTCCACTAAAACCTACCAGAATGTCTGTTAAATCTGGCAGACAGATTATTTTGGGAGCACTATGAATTTATTTTAGACAAATTCTTTAGTCTAAACAGCCAGTTTAAAGTCACATCCCATCAGAAGTTAAAGACTTTTCTTACTCCTGGGAGGTCTTGGAACCACCAACATACCTCCTGGACAGTTTGGGATCTGAATGGAATTATCTTCAAATGTAGATTAATAAATAACATAGCTAAAGGAAAAGTGAAGTTTCAAGAATGTCCCAATATTTTGGCTTTCACAACAACACTGTGTCTGCATGTTTGTGAGAGTGTACGAATTTGTGAGATCCAAAACTGCTTAAATTATTGTAGATCTTCATGCAGAGCAAATACCTGGGGATTTGATAAATTTAAAATGCTGATTTTGCATTATAAAACACAGGGTCTTGTCATTCAAAGGAGGAAAATCTGGGATGACTCACTACCATGTAGACTCTACTATGTCTCAGTTACACCCCTAGGCTTGCTGATGTGACCCTTATGAAGCTGCCCTTGCAAGACACTTGGCTTGCTCACTGTCACACTTCCATTCCTGGGAGAGTCTTTCCTCAGGTGTGGGCCTTCAAAGTCTCTTTTACTACTTCAGCATTCTCATTTCACAGAAACAGGAGAGCAGGTCGGAGAATAACTTTCTCAATGAAATGTACTGTACATTTTATATATGCTACACGCATGCATAAAATACCCACAGACAAAAGAAATAAGTGTATAAATAAGGTAGTGTTGTGCCCTCTACATTACTCAGAAGTAGTAAATTCACAAGGTAATTATATGCTAGTGAGAAAAACCATTTTCGTGTAAACTTAGCAATGGTCATATTTTTGAGTACTAAAAAAATATCTCCCTATTCCCCTTCTCTGCACCAGTCATGACTTTTAATCTCTGTTGTTCCTCTGAAAACGTCAGCTTTCTCCTCTATGAAATGAAAGGTCCTATTCTAAAGAACAACCTCATCAAATTAAAACTTAGGAAACTTAACATTAAGAAAAATTATCTACTGCAAGGGTTGTGAAACACTTGAACAGACCCAGAAAGCAAGTGGAATCTTCATCCCTGGAGATACTCAGAACCTGCCTGGGTGCTGACCTGAGCAAGCTGCTGAAACCGGGCTTCATGTGTTTCATGAAGAAACATACACCTTTGCCCTCTGAGGAATCCCTGCCTGTAATGATCTATTATCTCACGACGGCTTCCTTTTGTTGCAAGTATTTAAGGCAGGATGTTACCAAAAGCTTTTTTTAGAAAAGATTCAAGAATTGTGTGCATGGCTGTAAGCAGGCATTGCAGACAGGTGCTGCAGCAGCACAGGGAGCAAAGAGCTCACAGGTCTGACTCCAGTGAAACCTCTTAGCCTGCTACCTGCACGCTGATGAGGAGTCGCTTGTGCTACCTGAAAAAAATGTGTTCATGAGTGATATATTCAACTGGCAAAGGCAAAAAATCTGTCCAGGGAGTGCTTAATGTTCCATTTTAGATATATTAAACCTGAAAAATTACCAGAGGAAACCAGGAGAGGGCAATGAGCACACAGAATATTGCTGATGGCTAGAAAGACCCAAGTTACTGAGTGGTATGCCATTTGTTTTCTTTTTTACCAAGGGATAAATATTTATTTGCACCATCACTGGTTCTGAAGAAGCTGCAGTTCTGGGGTTAAATACTACCGCATTACATCCAGTAGGTCTAAGGGTCTCTCAAAACAAAACAAAGGTTTTCTCATCCATCTTGCTAAAATAGAAAACAGTTCAGAATTGTTGCTGAGAATTTCCTCTTGCACTAAATGGAAGAATGTGTTTAACTGGAAAAATTCCCAGAATTAATGCCACAGAAATTTGCATTAGAAAACAACAAAAACACTCCACCCCAACAATCAGCATTTAGAAGTGGAAAACCCATTGAAAAAGATCTTGTTCTAAGAAATTGCTTTCACAACAGTCTTCACATGAATGCAGTCTTGAGTTGCTTCTTTCCCAGCACATGTTCTTTTTAAGAAACCTATTTAGTTCATTTTCATCTCTTTCAGGAGGTTTAACTTTTGGTGAACTCTGAAAAATCTGTGTGTTCATTAACAAAAGGAGGACAGCATTTGTTTGGTTTCCTCAGAAAAAAAATGCTTGATGCTCTATGTGTTGCTGTTAAGTCCACTGCAGACATAAACAACAATAAATTGTCCTGCTGGATTGAGCCATATAATTTTCTTAGTTTTCTTTGACAGGATACTCCCTTTAAGAAGACAGGGTAACTGTTAACTTCAAAGATGCTCTAATAAAAAAAAAAAAAGTTGCTTCAGCAGAAACAAAAATAACCCTCTCCAAAAGCAAATGAATAAGGTACATCATTATTCTCAGGTATAAACAAGTGCAGAGGTTTAAACTGGAGGTTTTTTATAGCTGAATTGGAAATATGTTCCACCAAAAAAAAAAAAAAATCCTTCAGAAGCTCGAGTCCTGATTTTTTATTTTTCAACCTTAGTAATTTAGGTGGCATGTGTTGGATTCTGTTTTTGTCCTAAAGGTATTGGTTTAATATTTTATAACATAATATTTAAAGTCCTGAGGAATTCAGAATACTTTCAGTATCCACGGGAGCAAACAAACACATATTGCCTGTATACCTAATAGTCTAGTGGTTTACTGCAGTGAGAAACTGCCCACCACATTTTATGGTTTAACCTCAATGCTTAGTTTTTTATGGGTTCAGATGAGTTGGGTTCATGCTTCTCCAGGATATTGTTTTCTCACACTTAACCTACACAGTTTGCTCACTGCTTGTCCTTCTGACATTTTAAATACCTGTTTATAAAAACATGATTGCATGGGATATGAATAACAACATGACCATTCTTCTGGTCACAGAAAATGACTGAATTAAATCTTACATTCTTCAAGAGGGCAAAATTTATTGTTTATGAGAGAATTACTTTTACAATTAGGGTGCTGCCACAGGGAGAAAAATAAAAATGAAGGCAGATTTGTCTCAATGGTAGTTTAAAACCTAGAGATAAGACATGCTCTCCCGATGCTACACAGTCACCAGTGATTCAAAAGAGCAGGAAAGAATGTACCAGTAATCTCTATATTTATTTTCAGGCTTTTTGGGAGAAGTACTTTTCAGTAAGGGTTTTATCACATAGAGGTGGAGGTGCAGCAGACAGTCATGGGTGCACAGGACTCAGTGGGACTGGACAGGCAAGACAGGACCACCTGGGCCACACTAACTGCAGTAGAAATCTCTCCCTTGTTTCAGGCCTCTGTTTGCTATGTTTTGACCCCAGAGAAAGGAATCTGGCCAGTTTCTGCAGGTATGGGATATAGTTTACCTGACATCTTTTAAACCTGGGCAAAAGCTGCAAAGCATGATGTTAGACTAAATAGGTGGAGCCCTGTGGTCCCCCAGTACCAGGCTTTTTTTGAGAAGTCCCTCCATCCAGTACGCCTCTTGACTACAATGTGGATCCTAAATGTAGTTTTAGAAACTCCAGCTATGATAATGTGTTCTGAACATAAATTTTGAATGGTGAAGGAATTTGAATTTTTCAAGCGATGCAATAACCATTCTGATCCCAGTGTTCAGCAAGCAAAAGCCATGTAACAAAAGAGAAGACTTAGCAATTTGTCCTAATTAATGTGTTTGATGACTCCTTGGGAAAAAGACATCAGACTGTGTTCAGGTGCATGGATACAAAAACTTCCCAAAATGCTTCCAGGGAGTAAGTGGATCTCTTCCTCCCTACCGACACTTACTAGTGGTTTGCTTAGCCCAGTATCACTCCATTATTTGGCAGGAAGAAAGCAAAGTTAGATAAATACATTTGCAGCCCAACAGAGGCTGCATCCAAAGCTGCTCCTTTACAGCAACTTGCCCCTTTCTCAGTTAGAAACCCAGGGAAACTCCAAAGACCAGATAATAGCAGGGGTCATTTCAGAAGGTGTTTCAAAGCTGCTGCAGCACTTCAGAACAACCCTGATCCTCCCTCATGAAGCAAGCAGCCAGGAGGGAAAAGTGAGGGACCTTATAAAGATGAGTGAACAAGAACAGTAAATAAAACTTTGCTTTCTTTTTCTTAGTTTTCTAGTCAATACTTTTCATGCTTAAAACATTTTCATTCATGCTTGTGTTAACAGATGTTTTCTTAGTACAGGTGCTGTCCTAAATGACAACTTCAGTGGAGGTGTTCAAATTATAAACAAGGCATAGTTTGGGGGGGTTTTTGTTTGTTTTGTTTTGTTTGTTTTGTTTTGTAGGGAAGGGAAAAAAGTATTGCATCAGCTGACTTTGGGATGTGGTGTGCTCTCTATCATTTGACCTCTTTAATCCAAGATTGTCTTTCTAAAAAAGGTATCTTAGCTCAGAGACTAATTATGATCTTTATGCAGAAATTACTGGGTGAAATTCCATTGCCTGTATTATGCATAACATCAGACTGTACAGGTCCTTCTTGGCTTTAAAATTCTGCAAATCCAAATTCTAACACATATAATCTTACTTACAGATTTCCCCAGGGATTTCTTTAACATAATGTTTTGTTTTCTTTCTGTCAACACTGCTCATTTACACTACTGCAACAGAGTTAACATGCTCTTCCTTGGTGTTGTGCAAAGATCAGTCATGGGAGAGATTTCTGTAATATGCTTTTGAATCTTTCATGATGTTCTGCAAACCAAAGTTGCTTCTTGATGTTTTTTGGTCTGGCAAATACTAACCTGCAAGAACAGTGCAGTAGTAATGGAAAGGCAAGTAGTAGTTTGAGAAATACAGTACCTTGCCCTTCTTAACTCAGGACTTTTAGATTGTACTCTGGTTTGACTTCCTATATGTTCAAGCTTTAATTAACCAAAGTTTTACAAAAGAATTGTGCTAGTAACCATTATAATTTTAATGAGGAGAAAGATCTAAAGCCAGACATACAATAGTTCTGGGCACTGCAATATAAGAATGGCATTGAGGTGTTAGAGAGGGTCCAAAGGAGGGCACGAAGATGGTGAAGGGCCTTGAGGAGAAGCCGTGTGAGGAGTGGCTGAGGTCACTTGGTCTGTTCAGCCTGGAGAGGAGGAGGCTGCAGTTCTGCATCTTCCTTGTGAGGAGAAGGAAGAGAGGCAGACACTGATCTCTTCTCTGTGGTGAGCAGTGACAGGACCCAAGGGAATGGCCTGAAGTTGTGTCAGGGAAGTTTAGGCTGGATATCAGGAAAAGGTTCTTCATCCCGAGGGTGACTGGGCACTGAACAGGCTCCTGAGGGAAGTGGTCAGAGCACCAAGTCTGTCGGAGTTGAAGAAACATTTGGTCAATACTCTCAGGCACATGGTGTGACTCTTGGAGCGTCCTGTGCAGAGCCAGGAGGTAGACTTGATGATCCTGATGGGTCCCTTCCAACTCAGCATATTCTGTGATTTTATGATTCTCTGAAATAAATGTGGAAAATACAACACCTGAAGGAATTTTCATTCTTTAAAAAGTCCATCACAGGACACATAAAAACATGTTAAATGCTCTACTCTCAGCTGAAAATTCTCACTCTGGTGTAACTCAATTAATTTTCACAAGAGTGTTCACTAGAACTCAGTATTATCCACAAATCTTTTAAAGGGAATCCAGACATACCGTATTCCTTTCGTGTCTGGGGGGGAAACATCTGCTTCTGGAACCATTCAGTAAACTTTATTCTCCTCAAGCAGCATCTTTGCTTCTTAAACTTGACAATGCTTAATCAGGTTCTGTCTTTCTACATGGTCTCTTCTGCTGATGTGATTCCTACAGCAGCCCTATAGCAGTTTCTGTAGTCTCTGCTCTTCATTACTCAAGAGGCCCATGACAGCGAGTAAAACAAAGTCAAGATTTTTGTATTCATTATTGATTCCTGGTGACTCTTTGGAAAAACTCTTTCTGGCTTCCTGAACAAAGACTTCACTGAAGCAGGCACAGAAACTTCCACTTGGAAAAGCAGAAAACCTTGGAGCAGGCACATCTCCCTACAGCCCTTTCAGACTGTTGTGCTGGAAGGTGTAGTCTGTCATACCACGACTGGTAAGACACCCCATTCTGCAGAACAGCTGCCCCTCTCCTGAGTTCCCCATAACAAAGGAGGGAGGTTATCAGAAGTATTAAATCTCCCAAAGGTTAGCATTGTGTGTGGGTTTTTTTGATGGTCTATGTAGATCCAGGAATTTGATTTTGTTCAAGCTATGCAGGGAAATTGTACTTGTTCCTAGAGACAATGTTATATAGATAAATGCATACAGAAAGTTTTGTTTAACAAGAGCAAGTACAGAAAGAAATTACCATGGTAAAACTAGACCAAAAGAAAAAGCACCATGGGTCTAACTGTATATTTATTGGGGAGGATAAATAAGGGGTCTAATTGTTCCTGGTTTTCCTCATCTCATGTCCTCACATCATGCTCCTGTGTCACCACACAGATAACTCATACAAACCCAGCCACTGTGTGAAACCACAGCTTTTCACCAGTGCTTTCCATGCTACAGAGAAATCAGTGTTGCACCAGACTCAAGGCTGTTGTCTGTGCACTCCCTCAGCCCATTGCCTGTCGTTTCGTGGGCTTGATTAGCAGTGTCAGACCAGTGCCTCACCTGAGGCTATCACACCACCCAGACATAACACAGGGAGACAAGTCAGCTGGAGAGATGGGGAAGGCAGGAGCCACCTGTCACTCAGTGTAGAGCTGGACGTACATACTTTTGAATAAAGTACCTCTTTTCACAGAAATTTCTGTTTGACTACATGACATCGAATGTTGAGATTATCTTGAATGCTTTGAAATGACACACATAAGAGCAGTTTAAATCAATTACTGTGTGAGGCTTCAACTCAGAATAAACCTAGCGAAATCAGGTTGGCCTACCATGACAGGTTCCGAGCTTGCCCGCAAAGAATGGTCTTCAATTAGGAGCTTCTTGAGTCTGTTCACTGTGAGGGAAAAAAAGTATTTAACATCAAGTTTATTTCAGCTCATTGAAGCCAAACGAGTTCTTTCTAAGTATACACTTTTCTTCTACTCTTAGTTGGTAAAGCAAATATTACAGTAATTGCCCTAATATACCTTCAACATATTTTTATAAACATTCCTTTCAAGCTAACTGCACAACGTAATGTTTTACTTCAAATACTTTCCCCAGTCACTAAGAATATCTAAAGTGAAATCTGATAATTACACGTGGATGAATATCGCAGGGGGTCCGATGCTGGTCAGCACCGGTGTTCCACGACCTTCCTAGAGAGAGCGTCCTGCAAGGAACAGCTCTTTGAGAGGCGACGGCAGGCTTCCCTGGGCAGCAGGTGATTTCAGCAAGTGTAGCAACTTCTCTGCTATAAGTGACTCCAGCTCTTGTGATTCAGCTCTTTGTGAAATCACCCAAGGCAAACTTGGGATAGAGAGACAGGAGCCTCGTATAGCAGTTCCACAGGGGTAGATTTTATTGTCCAGCAGCCTCTGTGAAGGGCAGGCCAGGGACAAGAACTCCCTCTAAGGGGCACAAACATGGGGCTTTTATGGGAAAGGCAGGGGGTGGGGTAGAAACCAAGTGGCCAACTGGGTACAGGCTATTACCATATAGAAACAAGGCATGCTGGGGGTGGTTCAGTTTCTCACCATGACCTTGAGGAAGGTTGCTCATCTCTGGGGAGAGTTTTTTTGCCCTCAGACCTCTCTCCTCCAAGGGAGTGCAGAGGGCTCTTGTGCCAAAGGCTCACAGCCCTCCACAGATGAAAACAGGGATTAGATTAGGAAGGTATTTCAAAAAGGATCTACTATAAAGCAGAATAGTAAAAGAGTTCATAATATTGTTATGTAAGACAAAATATTATGATGAAATTTAGACCAAAGGGAAAACCACCATGGGTGTTTTATTTGAGTCAGAATTGCTGAGTGTCAACTCTGTTCAATAACACGCACAGCTGCATGAGGGTTTTCACATGTTCTAAATGTCGCATTTGTTCAATGCAGCATTCTGTATTCAGGGCTGCTCTTCATATTGCAGCAGTGGCCAAAAGTAGTAGTCAGACTCAGTGCCCTACTGTGAGCACCACTGAGCTGACACATAGGAAGCCATGGTCCCTGCCCTGGGGATCTTACACCTGACTTGAGAAAGGACATAACAATTGGAAAAAAACAAGAGCAGCGAGGAGGAAAGATAACAGAACCAAGATCCTGTACTTGATAGGATGAGAATCTGAACAACAAACCACTTCTCAATAGGTTTAGTGTTCTCTTCATCTTATAAGGAAGGTAAATAAATAAAGTCAGTTTTTCCCAAGACTTACTCAATTATACACTACTTATTTCAATCTTCTTAAGTTAGTTTAATTAGTTAAGCCTGGACAAAAAAATGCTCAGAAGCCAAGAAATGTTCACCAGTCCAGACTATCACTTCAGGCAAACTGGCATATCTCTACTGTTATATGTAAGTTGGTTTGTTTTAGGGTTGGAATTATGTCTATTTTCACAGAATCATAGAATGGTTTAGATTGGAGGGGACCTTCAAAGATCATCTAGTTCCAACCACCCTGATATGAGCAGGGACACCTTCACTAAACCAGGTTGCTCCAAGCCGATCCAATCTGGCCTTGAACCCTTCCAGCGATGGGGCATCCACAGCTTCTCTGGGCAACCTCTTTCCATGTCATACCACCAGCATTGTAAAAAAAATTCTTGCCTGTATCTAACCTAAATCTACCTGCTTTAACTTTAAAAATGTTCCTTCTTGTTCTGTCACTACAGGCTTCAGTAAAAAGTCTCCCTCCATCTTTATTATAAGACACCTCTATAAACTAAGAGGCTGCTAGATGGTCTCCTTGAAGCCTTCTGTTCTCTAGGCTGAACAACCTCAGCACTCTCAGCCTGTCTTCATAAGCAGGTCCTCCAGCCCTCTGATCATTTTTGTGGCCTGCTGCAACAGGTCCATATCTTTCTTGTGCTGAGGACCCCAGAGCTGGACATAGTACTCCAGGTGGGGTCTCAGGAGAACAGAGTGGAGGAGCACCTTCTCTCCAGCAAAGGAAACTGCACCATTCAGAAAACTTCCTGAGGGTGCATTCAATCCTACTGTCTGTGTCATTAGTAAAGATACTGAGCACCAAATATGGACCCTTGAGGGACGCTTGTTACTGATCACCATTTGGACACTGAGATGTTGAGGGCAGCTCTTTGGATTTTGCCCTTGGCGAAGCCATGTTGGCTGCCTCTAATGAACTCCCTGTCATCCACATGCGCTGACAGATCATTCAGGAGGATGCACTAGGTATGTTTACGTAATCCACACAGAAAACCTTTTGCAGGGTTTACATACAAAACTTTCTGAACATAGCTGTCTGATAAGCAAAATAGAGCCAATAGGTGTTAATAATATCAAATATTTGCTTGCCAATACCACGCTGGGAACCGAGACTGACTTGTAAATGTGAGATATTTATTTTAGAAACATCCTGCCTCCTGATCAGGTATTTCCATTTTGACATCAGATACAGCAAAGCACTGCTGTACATATCCAGGAGGGATAGATGCCTAAACAATACTCTTTTTCTGTAGGAGCTTGGCTAATATAACTCACAAGTTGGAACCTGCGTCTCTTATCAGAAGACCTTTTTCAAGTTTCCATGTCCTGCTAGAAGCAGATCTCACTTTGGAGAAGTTGTGCCATTCAACTGTTTCTATTCTACCCTCATTTCTTTTTGAATGCAAACTGCAAACTCTATTTCTAATGTCCTTGATACCTCTAAACATTCTAATGCAAAAGCACAGGGGGGTTGCTTGTTTTTTACTGTGTACATATTCCCCAGTGAAAACAAAGTAGCAGACATTAAAATCATAGTCATAGGAATACAGGAGTTCCTCTGCCAGTTCTTCATTTACCATCATCAGTGCCCCACTTTTTATGAATTCACATTTGCATTATGAAGGGCAATACTGATTGCTGTTTTTACTGAGCCTTGTCAGTATAACACCAAATTTTTTTCTAATGTCAATTTTGAAAATTCACCTTGGGATTTGAAACAGGGGCTTTCTCTGGCTTTTCCATCAGACATTGAAGTTCCACATATAAAATTACCTGTCTCTGTGATGGCCACACAAATTCAGGGATGGTTATAAAGGCAAGGATGCTATGAAGAAAACTACCACATCCAGGTATTTAGGAGAGTTTTTGATGAGATGCATAGTAAAATCATGTTCCAAAATTTCTGCTGACGTGCTCTGCTCTTACGTTGGGCAGTGTTCCTCTTTGTCAATGATTTACAGGGACTTATATCCTGCTGAAGATGGAAAGAAAATTACAGATTTGGAAAGCTATCCATTTCTCTCCCTTTATACATAACGTTCATAATCAATCTCAACCGGGTGAATATCTTGATTCAAAACTAATTGTTCTCTCAAGCCATCCTTACTAGATGGGTTTTCTTGCTTTTGTGCAAAATATGCAGAAGGGAAGACTCATTTTGGAACACCACCACAACAAAGATGTGCCTGTGTATAGAACTGTTCGGCCAGTTTGTGATTTTCACAGTAACCTCTCCTCAGTAGTCACAGATTTCAATAAAATTAGGTGTTTGTGTCTGAGATGGTGGGCAGTCCTTTAGCACGTGCTCAGCTTGTGGAGACAGTAAAGGACTGAACTCCCTAAGCAATAAAGCAATCTTTACACATACACTGTACTAATCTAATTTGAATTTTATTGACCTTGCTAAATGAAGTATAGTACCTATCACAGGTGTTAATGCACAGATAATGGGCTCTTTACTTCGAATGTGTTGGATTTCTGTTCCTTTGTATGTGTCATCAGACTACTTGCATACCATTGCAATGAATACTACATAGACAATAGTTAAGGAAACTTTCATTACAGATGCTGATGTATAAGACAAGAAAAAGCTTTGGTGGATTTTCAAATCTCTGATTGAATTTGCAGTAATGGCATATTTATCTATTTATCTCACAATTTTAGAAATCTCGCTTTTATAGAAATCTTGGAAGACAGAAAACAAATAGGAAAGTTAGAAAAAATATACAGAGATGAAACACACTATAAATTCAAGAAGTGAAAGACTTTTTGTTTAATATTCACTATGCTCTTTTAAAACTTACATTCAAGAAAGAAACCATATAACTGCATCCTGCGAAACCACCCATGTTCAGCTTTAGCAACACATCAACACTCTAGCCTTAAAAAATACTGCTATTAAAACCTCATTGAAAACCTCTGATTTAACAAAAAATCCACTGATATCAGAAGGCCTTGTCTTCAGCCCTCATCACACAAGAAAAGAGCAACATCTGTCTTAGGTCCTGTAGCTGCTTTTCCTGATTAAGTTGTCAGATCCTGAAGAGATAGACAAGTATGATTAATCTGCTTTATCTGGTGCAGGTATTTGCAATTCAGCAGTTCCATCTAAAGTGTATAAAACAAAGCAACCACAAACTAGTATTGTAATGCAGATAGATGAACCTAAAATATAATGTAAAGGACAGGTGGCATTTTTGCTGTTCATTTTGAATCGAGGACATTACCTGCTAATAAAATTCTAATAATATTCTTTTTTCAACAAGTTGATTATTTCATTGAAACAACAAAAATCTATTTGTTTCTCTATAAATTTAGAGCAGGAAAAAAAGTCTGAAAGTTTACTTTTACATTACTTATGGTAGTGGAAAGTTGCCTGGTTAGAGACTTCAAAATCAGACATATGTGGTGGCCGGTGAACATACATTACAAGGGACAGAGAGTTTTCAGTAAGACAAGTCCCTAGTACCCCGAGAACCACTTTATGTTAGGGTGACCAGAAAGGCTTCTCCCTGGATGCATTGTTCCGTTATGTGAATCTATCCCAGTTTGGATTCCCCGGTTGGCTGCCAGCCTCTCACCCTTGTCACTCCCCCAGAGCTTCCCCATTGGTCCCTGTTCCCCAGTCCCGCCTTTTCCCCGGCCCCGGATAAAACTGAGTTTTGGGCTCGTGTTCTGTTTGCCTGTGCACCCTTCGGCAGCGCAGCGGCAATAAATGCTGCTGCCGGAACGCGCACAAAGGCCCTTCTCGACTCTTTGCTGCCGACTGTAGCACTGAACCCACCCGTGCGTCTGCGGGGGCACGCGGGACCCCACGGGGCCGGGCAGGGACGGTATTAACAGAGGGTTTGGGGTTTTGGCTTCTTTGTTTGTGTTTAACTCTGACATTTTTCTGTTCTTCATTTTAGCTACTGAAGCTGACAGTGAGGATTCAGGGGTAGTTCATGAATGTGGCCAACCTGCTGCTTCCCCAGAATAAACAAGAAGAGACCAATCTGTATACCATACACAATAAATGGGCTGGAGAAGAGCTGAGACCAGGCAGCACTGTTTTAATTTCTGAATGTTAGTTAATGAGGGTAGAGGGACAATCACTGGGCAGTCACAACAGCTAGAAAGGGATTAGTCCCCTGCCTTACTTTCTGATCAATGTTCGGGCTACCAGGCTCACAGCCCTGCCTCCCAAGCACTACAAAGCCCGGGTTCCTAAAAGGTTTTCCAGTGAAAGCAACAAATTATTGACTTCGAATTTGTTCCTCTGCTGAAGTTACCTGGCTCCCAGACTATGGTCTCTGAGCCATGTGCATTCTGCAGCATTTTCATGTTCATGACAGTAGTCTGAAAGATGTTTGTATCTCAGTTCGCTGTGAAGGAAATCTGGTTCTGAATGTTACAGAGGAGGTGAGTGATGTGGAGTCTGAAGACTGAGTGAGAGAGGATGTGAAGACAGCCTAGGTTGCTGATGCACTTGGCTGCCTTAGAACATGATCCAGCAGGGGAAGGGAAGGGTAGGTGCCGGCAGGAGTCTGTGGTGGTGCCTGGTGCCTCTGCGTTGTCTCCTGGGTCCTTTAAGGCACCTTCTGTGGAGGTAGGGGACAAAGTTATTTGGAATCACTTCTTGTCACACAGGCTTCACATCTGACATTCTGAATGTCCTTGATGATTTATACACGATTTCAATGTTGTTTAACTCATGACAGCTGAAACTGAACATAACTTTGTTTGTGAAGGGCTCCTGTAGACAGCTTTACATGTGTGTACTGGAAGTGCACTGTGGCATAGCCAAGGTGTGGAGAGATTTGCCCAGGACAAAACACCAGTTAGAATAATAATTAGTCAAATCTGTCCATACTATGATTGTCAATGATAATCTTTAATTAAAAATGAATCCTACATTCCTCTACTGTTTTGCCTGGATGAATTGGTTTTGTATCAAGTGGATCAGTTATTAATGTTTGAATTATTGGGGTGGGACTTTTGTATAATTAAAAAAGATACATTAAACTGTTGTTATGGTTTGAAAAACAAAACAAAAAACAAACAAAGGAAAAAAACCCGCATGCAAATGCCCTTCTTGACTCTTTGCTACTGACTGTATTACTGAACCCACCCGTGCATCTCTGGATGCACACAGGACCCCACAGAGCTGGACAGGGACAGTATTACACATACAAAGGGTAGCTAAATTTAACTAGAAGACTAACTTTTGTAAAAATAATAACTGTCTGCTCCAAAGACTACTGATGTCAGAAAAAGTTTATAACCCTTGTCTCTAATTAAGTTGGTTTGTTAAAAAATCTCATTACAGACCTGAATCTGAAAATGCTCAGTGTTCTTAGTTTCTAGTAATGTTCACAAGCTGTAAAGAATACCTTTACATCTTAATTCCAATTATTAAGGGGAATTCATTATAATTAGGAATCTTTTAATGCAATGGATTTACAACCAACTTCCTAAATAAAGATACCTGGACCTTCTGTAAAATATGCTTCAGAAAAATCCATAGTGTTCTGGTGTGCAACAAAATTCCACAATTTTTAATATTTGAATGCAAAAAATGGCAATTTATAAAAGTGTTATAAGTAAGATCTACAAAATAAGATAAATTTGAATAATCTAGCTACGACTCAGTGTTCATGCAAACAGAAGAATCAGAGTAAGTTCTTTGTCCATTCAAGCATAAATCAGATGAACACACTGACTTTTTCCCAGCTAGAAAAAGCTGAAACCAACCACTACTTTTCAAGATTTGTCTTGTAGTGACTCCTCAACAAACAACCCTTTAATCCCAAATGAAAAAATATCAATTTATAAATATATTTAACACATACTAAGTTTGTATAGTTTCCTTTTAGGATTTTATAAAATTATTTCTATTTCTTGTTTTTTGTGTGTGACTCTGGCTAAGCATACCAGTTTATGACTAAACAAAGCCACAAATTATCCAACCCATAACTACAGAACTGATATTTTTAAAATAATATTAAAAGTAACAAATAAAGCCATTGATGTAAACTGACATTTAAAATTGTTTCCCCTTTTCTACACTATCATACTTTTTTCATACACATATCAAATAGTAAGATTAAATAACCTTAAAATGTCTGTCTTAGAACACGTACTAAGACATGCCAAATTCAAATAGCTTTGGTTCTATTTGAGGTATTTTTGTTGGTGAACAGGTTAATATTTTTCAAGATTCACAACTGAATTAGCAGTTTAGCAGTAGTGTACACATTAGGGTAACTCCAAATGCTACTCATGCCATTGAAGACATTTTCTGTTTGTAACATCCGAATGAGGGCTGCAACAACCTTACAAGTAAATTTAAATATAAGTTACCCGCTGATACGAGGTTTTGAGACATTACTGCAATTACTTACAGACATCTGCTTTAATTAGCGTCATTTTTTAGTGAAGGGAGATTTTATTTCTCAGTTGATATAGACTGTATTTATTTCTGTAGGTGGCAGAAATCAAAATCCCCAGTGCAACAAGTACCCAGGAATACCAGCTGTTCCAGACAAAAAAGAAAGGTAGGCAAAAACTCAAGTAACTAAATTAACTGTGATCAGTATCAGAAATGGACTTTACAAAGAAGCTGTATCAACCTCATGAGAAAGTTTAATATCAGAGTGCTCGACAGTTTTTAGGGCAGTTTTAAAGCAGGCACAGTACCTGACTTGCTTATGTGTCTTTTTTCAGTATTGCAGAAATCTTTGCCTCCACACCTCAGGTCACAGAGCTTTTTGATGGTCTATTCAGACCCATCATGTAAAAACCTGGTGTAATCAGGCAACCTGTGGAGAGAGGACAATAGTTAAATGGACATAGGCACCTAATGCTAAGTGAAGGACACCACTCTCTAGGGATGCTAATAGTGCTTTCCAGGCATTATGAACCCTAAATTAATTAACAAATGACACTTGTGCTATGGGAAAAATGGCAAACAGTGTGAATGGATGATAGATGGGTGAGAATACCAGTCTCAAATATGCTTTCTCCGGTTTCATGAAAAGTAGTAACTTAATCAGGCATAAGAAAAAATGGCTGGAATCCCACTGTGTGGAAACATTGTCTAATATCACACATTGGGCAACAACCTGCTGTTTGTACCATTAGTAATATTTAGAGGAAGATTAAAAAGACAGAAATCTCATTCCTTCAGTGTTGCATTTTCCCTATCTTCAACCTTTCCTCTTTACTCAGCCTTAGTCATTGATTGTTCCAGGCAAACCCTTAAATGGACAATAATATTTTCAAAGCCACAATGAGAAAGATCATAGGGGATGAACAGCCTGCAAATACAATGAATAAGAGAGCCCAAACCCAACCACCTCTGCAGCAGACTGCCCAAACTAGCACATACAACCCACTTGTGGAAAGACACCGGTTACTGTTCTCCTTGGGGACCCAGCCCTGCAGATGCTCCCCACCACCCTGGTGCTGGCTAGCAATGGTAACAAGCACCTACTTGGCTATTGTGTACGTTCTCAAGTGAGAAGACTTTGCTGTCTTCGGAGCACACCTGCCTTGTGCTCCTCAGTACTCTCCAGACTGACCATTTTAATGGTTAGAGCAGGATGAGCAAGCCTACCATGGTGAGCACCTGGTGCCAGTCAGAGCCAATGACCCCCCTGTCCACGGGGGGACCTTTGACATGTAGGGTGGCACCACTGATTTCAGGGTGGTGAAAGTACTTCAAAGATGAGCACTACAACTAATCCTATAGCAGCATAAATCAGCATCCACCACCATCCATCACAGCCGCAATGTGGGATCACATTTTTCTGGTTTTCAGTTATTAGGTGTGCACCATTTAAAGTAGTATGCAATTAAAATAAACTACAGCACAACAAATGACAGGAGAAGTGTGTCAAGAACATCAAAATCCAGTGGCAAATATTCACCTGGCCAGTAACCTGTGGGCTGTTAACCTGACGTGGGGAAGCTAGCAGCGGTCCAAGGTTGCCTTGAATCTATCTGAGTAGGGTGAAAACCTCCTGCCCAGGCTGATCATCATTGACAGGATTCACTTAAATATCCTCACCACCCAACTTTTGGTGAAGAAGAACTTTTGTGTATTCTCCTCAGTTCCTTTGCAAGGATTCATAAGCAAACAGCCCTTGGAAAAATACACCCAAAAGAAGTTTTGGCTGAAATCCACGGACCTTAATTCATTTGCCTTGCTGGGTGATTGTACTTATCAAAACACAGCCTTGATGAACTCTTGTAAAAGCAGGAAGGAAGGGAGAGGCTTTCGGGCTGCAGCCTGCTCCTCTTCCCCGGCATGGTTTTGGGGAGACACTGCCTGAACTAGGTTTATTTGTTCTGGTGACAGGGCTAAGCCTCTCCCATGTGAAATTTCACTTTTCAATGAAAACTTACTCCGGGAGGACCATCGCCAATATATTTCTCGTGTGACTCATATGCACAAACCCCAAAAGTCAATAGTCAAGAGTTTACTTGATGGAAGTTTTCTCCTAATTAAGAGGTCATTAAGGGGATCCGACTGTTACTCAGCGCTGAGACGAAGGTCACCAGCAGCTGCTCTAGCGCGGGAGATGTGCCGGCCAGCACATTTTCCAGAAACATGTTTCCTCTCTCGCCAGCGGCCCCTTCCCCCTCCCCGCCACCCCGTTTCTAGTCTCTCCAGCGCTGATGAGCTAATAGCATTTTTCCTTTGCATACTTTGGCGCTGCCCCACGGCATACTCTGGCAGCCTACGTGTGTCTGAGCGCGCCCGCCCGCCGCAGGCTCGGCACGGCTCGGCGCGGCTCGGGGCGCGGGGGGAGACAGGGAGGCAAGGCAGGCAAGGAGGCAGGGAAGGAGGCAGGGAGGGAGGATGGGGAGCCCCCGCCGCCGCGCCGGCCCGAGCCGCCCCGTTCCCCCCGAGCCGCCCCCGCGCGGGGTGGGCGGGGGGCGGCCGTGGGGGGAACTGTCAGGGCCGCACGTTTCCAGCCGCATTACGTGAACAAATGGCGGGGGTGCAGCCAGCCCAGCCAGCGGGGCTTGTGTAACTTTGCGAGCGTGCCAGCAAGTTTAAAGTCCCTGGTCTCTCCTCCTCCTCCTCCTTCCCTCGCTCCAGACACCAGCGCGGGCCGGAGGACGATGAGAGGCTGATTGTTTGCTCCGGCTCCCATTCGCATCCCCTCGCCTATAAATACCGGGGAGAAGAAAAGCCGCTCTCGCCGCCTCCCCCGGGCCGGGTTTCCTTTCCGACGGCCCGACCTGCCCGATGGCACCTCCCGGGTGCCGCAGCGCCTGAGACCCCGCTGCCCGCCTGAGCCTTCCAGAGGCGCAGCCCGCACCCCCCGGCCTTCCCGCACCGCCCCCCCTCCCCCCGCTCCATTCCGAGTAGGAAAGGCACCCCTCGCTCTCCGCTCGCCCCCCCCCTCCCCTCCCCAGTTTTGCCCGTATCTCGCTACCCGCCGGCGCCCACGAAAGAGGAGAAGATGCGTTTCGCGCCGCCGGGGCTCCTGCTCGCCCATCTTCACGCGTGCATCTACTGGAGCTGCCTCTGGCCCGCCGGCTGCCAGCAGCAGCCGCCGCGCCGGGATCCCCCGCCGCCCCCCGCCGCCTGGAGGCAGCGGATCCAGTGGGAGAACAACGGGCAGGTGTACAGCCTGCTCAGCCTGGGCTCCCAGTACCAGCCCCCGCGGCGCAGGCAGGCGGCGGAGGCGGCGGGCAGCCCCATCCTGCTGCTGAGGAACAACGGCACCGTGCTGCCGCGGAGAGCCGCCGCCCGCGCCGCCGCCGCGCAGCCCCAGCCCCAGCCCCAGCCCGCCGCCGGCAGCCGGGGCGGCTCCGGCGCTCGGCGCTGGTTCCAGGCCGGCTACCAGGCTTCCTCCGGGGGTCGCGCCGCCGCCGCGCAGCGGAGCCCAGCGGCCGCCACCGCCGCGGCCCGGAGCGCCTCCTCGGGGGCGCCGAGACCCAGCGCCCCCGCCAGCCCCGCCGGCGGCACCGGCACCGACGGCAACGGCAGCAGCACCGGGGTCGGCAGCCTGCCGCCCCTGGGCAGCTTCAGGCCCGGCCGGGAAGATGTCATGGTAGGAGACGACCCCTACAACCCTTACAAGTACACGGACGATAACCCCTACTACAACTACTACGACACCTACGAGAGGCCCCGCCAGGGCAGCAGGTACAGACCCGGCTATGGCACCGGCTACTTCCAGTACGGTAAGAGCCCTCCTTTCCGCCCGTCCCGTCCCTCCCCTGCCGGCGGCCCCGGCCCCGCCGCACGACCCGCTCGCTCCGCGCACGCCGGTCCCGGCGGGGTGAGCTGCGGGGGTCGCCTGCCCTGCTGGCCCTCGCTCGGGGCAAAACCTGACCGGGCAAGCGTTCGCCCGGCTCTCGGACGGCAGGCAGCCCGCTCCCCGCCTCTGGGAGAGGGGCGAGCTGCCGATAAGCCCACCGAGGGGTCCGGGCGTCGTGCTTGCGATGGGGTGTTTGGGACAAGCCTGAGCAAAGGGGGATGCGAGGTTAACGGAGGGCAGAGGCAAAACGACGGCCCCTAACGACTGGGATGGTAGCCAAATATTTGCAAACGTGTCCTGCGTTGATCTTGCTGTTATGTGGTTGGTTTGATGAACTGCAGGTCTCCCTGACTTAGTCCCAGATCCCTATTACATCCAGGCGTCCACATATGTCCAGAGGATGTCCATGTATAACTTGAGATGTGCTGCCGAGGAGAACTGCTTGGCAAGGTAGGCATCGTCCCAAGCTTTTGCCCGTTCTCTGCGGGTTGCTGTGCTCCTGTTTCCACCTGTGAACACGGTGAAGAGTGGGGAAGGGTGAGGCTGGAGAGTGCAAGGAAACACAGCCCACTGTAACCTTCTTCCAAGTTTGTGGCAGATGGTGGAGTGTGCACATCAGAAAGCAATACTGCCATGTTAGAGAGACAAGCTACAGATCTCCTGAAGAACCTACATGTTGTGAAAAATTGTATTACATGTTTCTATTGCCAGGCTCACTTGAACATTTCTGAATTTTATGAAATGGAGGCACCTAGAAAACCACTTCAATCTGTTGATTTTCATCTCCCTCCTCTACTCTCACAAGACCATATGCTACTTCATAAAAAAACCCCAAAAAACAACCAAACAACAAAACCCCTATTCTTAACCACCACAATTTACTATTAAGATTATAATAAGATAATTGTTTCTGGGCCTATGCCTTGTAATGTCTCCTAAAACTAAAATCTCTCTGAAAAGTGTTTCAGAGTCTCTTAAGGGGTTGAAATAACAGCTTTGTTATGAAGTTAGGTCTTGTCCAGTTGGCAAGGAGGGATTTTTCCTGTTTTGCTTGGAAAGAAATCGACATGGCTGTTTTTAACCATTTTAACTTGTTTGATACCTTATCATGCAAAACAGATTTATTTATTTACCAGCGTCACTAATTTATGTCAGACTGTTTCCAGGGTCATGCTTGCTCTTCACTTGCAGAAAAAAGAAAACATGACATAAGAAGCAGTATTTTTTATGCTAGCTTCACAATGAAGACTCATTGAAGGGCTCTTGCTGGCTATTAGTCGATTAAAATATTCCAGTACTTAAAAGACTGTAGATAATAGCTATGTAGAATAAGAAAATGCACCCTGATTCATATACATATTAATTTTTTTTTTACAACAGTATGAAACATCTGTTCTGTGATCGTGCATACACAGGGAGTCATTTTGGTTAAGAGCAACAAATGAAATTGTGCTTTTTGGTACCAGAGTAATTTTACAGCTAAGCACTGATCTTCTTCATAGACAGAGTCATTCAGTGGTCAACCTTCCGTTTGTAAAATTAAAACCAGATCTGAGTCTTTGTCAGGTCTTGGTCTGACACGAGACATTTCCACACCATATGGAATTCCTGTTGTGAATCTCCAATGCATAAGGAGATTGGGGCCCAAAATGATCTCTGCCGTGTTACTTCTGAGACAATATAAAGTGTTTTTCAAAGTATTTCTTGCACATAATTATGGCTTTTTTCTTTGTTTTCCTTGTTTTGCATCATTGCAGTTCAGCTTATCGAGCAGATGTTAGAGACTATGACAATCGGGTGCTCCTGAGATTCCCCCAAAGAGTGAAAAATCAAGGCACGTCGGATTTTCTGCCCAGCAGACCCCGTTATTCATGGGAGTGGCACAGCTGTCACCAGTGAGTGAAGTGCTCATATTCTAATTATTCTTTTCACTAACAAATTGTCACTTATAAGGGGACACTTTCTAAAACTGAAGTGAAGCAGAGAGAAACCATGGGGAAACTTTAGCCTTTTACTCTCTGATTAGTTGTATGTAGTGGTAATTACTCTTTCTACAGACACATGAAACCAAGATGGATACACAACTTATCCATATGTATGAAACTCTTACAACATATAAATTAAATATAAATACGAGTCTGAAAAGAGATTTGACAGTAGCACTTCCTCCTTTTATTTTACATATAGTCCCCTTACATTTAAGTGTAATCAGTAAATAAAAGTCCCAACCATGTTAAAATAAACATGTTTATATATAGGGTTTCTATAAACCCTAAAATGTTCATTTATTAGCATGTTCCCTATAATAACACATCATTTTTAACAGTGACCCATAATTCTTGAGCTGAATTTCATGAATTAATTCTTCACAAGGGATGGTCTGATCAATATGGAAAAGGAGAGTTACTGAGTTGACTGGTCCCATTATCAATGATGTTCTTACCATATGATGATATTTTGACATAGGAGCATTGCTCTAGAAATAGTATAATTGCTAGAAACACAGCAAGGGAAATGTAGTAGAACTTTTTCAGCATTTTGGGAGCAGGTAACACTGCAAACTTGTACCTTTTCAGAAAACTCATATGCAAGAGTTTGCAGGTTTTTTTCCAATTTTTGCTACTTCTCAGCAGGAGCAGTTGTAAAATACCAGAACTAATTACCCAGAATACTTACTTCCACTTACTTAAAATATGGCTCTGCTGCTACAGGTACATAAATGATAATATTATTCTTTTTAAAAATGGTATGCAATGTAGGCTTGATCTGAAGGCCTCTGAGCCAATGGAATATTTCTCTCTGGGTTCAGAGGCTTGAGGCACTGAATGAAAAACTAATATGATTAGAACAAATTCTTTCAAAAAAGACTCATATTTTCAGTTTATAAATCTTGCAAGGACCAAAAAGCTAAAACTAAATCAAACCTAAAAAAAACCCTCCACAAGTGCTTTAGTTAACCTCCATCCCGAAAAAAATCTTCACCAAAACAAAAATCCCCCAACCCTCATGCTTACAAAGTTGATAAATGGATGAAATGGGTAGAGAGCAGTTGAAATCTTCCATTTGTAGAAAAACAGTTTCTTACTCTGCCACAACAGCCCAGCTATCACTGTCCAGATGCAAAGTGTCTCTGATGTTGATTCAGTTCTTGGACAGAAAATGCATTGCCTACAAAAAAATGCATCTCTCGTGATCATTTCCATAACAGTGAAACAAACTCATTTGGAAATGAACTCCAACTGCCAATTACTTTGGCTAGCCATCAGACCTCAGTGTTAGTCATCATCATCCCTGGCCCAGTTTTAGTGTTCTGGATGTGCCTGCTTGTGAGGCTCCTGTGCTGCTTTGTTTTACCAATACATTTGAATTGTGTTTAATTAGACGTTTTTTCACACACCTCCTGAGCTGAAAGCATTCAAAAGTAACAGCAGCCAAATGCTGCAAAGACAGCATGTAGAAAAGACAAGTTTGGTTTCCCACACATTTGGAAAAAGCGAAATTACAAGAATATGAGGTGTTAAGCTGCACAGTAAGAGCTAGAACTCACTTCTTTGTGTGAAACTTTGTGTGAAACTTTGTGAACTTTGTGTGAAAGCAAGAAAAATGCATCACTTTGCCCAAATCAAAACCATACACACTTTTGAAATAGAGACAGCATTAAGTACAGACTGCAAAAATAATTGACATTGATTGAAATCTGCATTGCCAGTACACAGAAGCTGAATTCTTTATGCAGATTTTGTCTTCACCAATGTTATGAATGTGTTACATTGTCTGAAGGCCATGGAAAAGTGAAACCAAATTGTTGGGGTTTTGCTAGCAAGTAGCAAACTTCCATGGAATTTATGGTATGTAAGGTAAGCATTCCTAGCAAAACCCTGGCTAAAGGCACTTATAAGATGTTCAATTCAAATATGAACTACTTAATACTTGCTATTGTTATTGGAAAAGAGCTGAAACAGGAAATTTTGGAAAAAGAGTGCTGCTATGGAATCTTTCCCATAACAAATTAAAATCTATTATTTGTTTATAGAAGATGACATGTAGTACTTGAAAATTGGAGTAATGAAAATAATTGAGTGGTCAGTAGTAGGAAAGTATACTAACACACAGGTTTTGGGTAATAAATAAAATTTGGCCAGATTTAACAGGATGTAGATCAAATAAGAATATTTTAAAATGTTGGTAAGATCTGATCCATCTCTAATAATGCATCTATGGTTTAACAGACATTATCATAGCATGGATGAATTCAGCCACTATGACTTGTTGGATGCGAGCTCACATAGAAAAGTTGCTGAAGGACACAAAGCAAGTTTCTGCCTTGAAGATACTTCCTGTGATTATGGATATTACAGGCGGTATGCATGCACAGCACACACGCAGGTAGGAACTGCTTTGGAGAAAACCACGTGTCTTTCACCCCCGCAGTTTGTATTTGGATAACTTTACTGCCAGTCATAGGATGCCCTAAGTTAGCTGATGCCCTAACTAGCTTCTGGAATTCCCCATTCTGAAGACCAGGATACTAACCTGGAGACAGCTAATTCACCCACCTGCTGTTAACTGTGGGTTTCTTATCAAAGTGCAGTGACACTCAGTAGCATAGCACCACTGGTAACTGAACTGTATTAAAACACACCACAAGTTCTTGTGGCTGTAGGACTGGTCAAGCTTGCTAAGGGGCACTCAAGACAGCTTGTAAAGAAGCTGTTCCCAATGTTCATCAGCCCCAGACTGCTCACTGACGTCCTTGGCTGGCCCCAGAGGTCACAGCTGGTATTTCTTCCCTTGCTTGGAGTCTGAAGCTGTAAGGCGCTGGATTCCTTCAATACCTGCAGCTGCTGGCTGGCAGTCTGGCATAGAAAACTCAGAGCACTGTTCTGTGCCTGTACACCAGGAGGCTGTTAAAGGGAATGGCAGCTGTGTGGACATTGTGATGGGCCATGTGCAAACGTAAAGCCAGGTGCCAGGGCTTATTAGGGGAACATGCAAAATGGAACACACCATTATGATAGATAAATCCATGGAAGACTCCTACCTTGAATATTGCATCACCACCTCTCAGAACTGCTAAAGAAAAGCTTAAAAAATCCAAACCAGCCAACCCCAGCAGAACAAGGATGATCAACAGTGTAGTATGGCTAAGAGCTTTCATAGACTATTCCATTTGGAAAACTAGAAATAAGACCAAAACTTAAGTGATTGTGGATTGAAAGAGGAAATTGTTGATATTTACTGACAATTGTTGCTGTTTCTGACAATGTAAGAACTTAACACCTGTCAGGCAACAGCTTTAAAACCAAGAGGAGTGCTCTTTGGACACGTGAATGAAGATTTAAATTCCTTGCCATTGGATGTTGCAGAGATCAAAAATCTCCATGAGCTTAAGAAAAATTTAGACAAAGTAATAGTTTACTAGACACAAAAATATGATGGTACCCCATGCCTTAAATACAGTTAACTGCCTGGTGGAAGGAATTTGCCTGACATTACACATCCCATACCTTATGTTCTTTTCTCGTCAAGCATCTGCTGCTGACCACTATCAGAGACATGACACTGAGCTTTGATGGATCTGTGGTTTAACTCAATGTGGCCATACTTACACATAAACTTTATCCCTTATACTGCAGCTTTTAATCTAGAAGGTAGTTATTCTATAACAGAGAAATGACAGCTATGTTTCACTGGCTGACGTGTCCACATTTGAATTTTAACTATAATGAATGATCTGCAATATATAAAGGCTTTGAAGAGGTTTTATAAATACCTTTTCTACTTCTGTAGACTATGACATCTAACTAAGCAACATACATATTTTACAGCTGGAGTATTTGTGTCACTAGAATCATGGCTGTGTCAGCATTTCCACTGGAAGCCCATAATTCAGGGGTTTGTAATTGGACTGTAAAACTTTTCTCCAGCCTCAGACTTGGCACATACATGCGAGAGTCTGAGCTGATCACCGGCTGGGTCAAGAGGGAATTCCTGCAGGACTTGGGTTTTCTGTATTCTGTGTGTTGCCAGAACAGATCAGCTCTGCCTAGAGCAATCTCTATTGGCCACAGCTAATGACACTAGATTTGAACCACCAATACGTTCATATGTAGGGATTCTTACTAATGTTCCTAACACAAAGAATTTTTCAGAAAGATGCATCTAGAATAAAGGCTACATTTTCAGTTCCCTCAGATTCTTGTGTCACTATTTGTCTGAAGAGACACCATTTCCATGCAAGGGTCAGTGTGAAAATGGCCGTTGGCCCTACTGTTCAAAGATGGCACTTGGGCAGAGTGCATCCACAGCAAAAAGTTGCATCATTTCAAAGGGTAGAGAGAGGTTCCAATGTGGTGATCAAGTCTGTCGGTACTCAAGGACCTCAGAAGCTATTCACTCAACATTTACAGATACTTACTTCCAGTCTTTGGTCAATTTTTATTTTATTCTGATCTTATGTAAAGAGGAAATAGTAACATCAACAGTTTTTTCATAAAAGGAGTACTGTAACAAGTGATTATAAGAAAATACAGGTATCTCACAGATGAACAACTGTCAATATTATAGGCGTTTCTTATCCAGTAGTAATAAACAGCAGTCTATAAAATACATTAGACTTAAGTGTTCTAGTTTAGACACACAAGTAAAATGCCAACTAAAAATAGGACTAATTTTTTAGGTTAATTTTCTAAGTGAACTGTGATGGTTAAGTGAACTTCAGTCCGAGCTCCCTAATGTATAGAATGTCACTGTTTCTAAAGATTAATTTTTTTTACACCCATTTTAACCTCATTCTTAAGGGTCTGAGCCCTGGCTGCTACGACACTTACAATGCTGACATAGATTGCCAGTGGATTGATATTACTGATGTACAACCCGGAAATTATATTCTGAAGGTAAGTGTACTGGGAATGGGGAGGTTTGGGGGTTTTTTTTTGCTTTTAAAGAAGAAAATAATTTGCCCTGTTGTATGTAAGTTACCAACTGAAACCTGGCAGTAGACAGCACTGTGCTTTCTCCCCTCCAGGTGAGTGTGAACCCCAGCTACCTGGTGCCTGAATCCGATTACTCCAACAACATTGTGCGCTGCGATATCCGCTACACGGGCCACCATGCCTATGCCTCTGGCTGTACAATTTCACCGTAAGTGCCTCCCTGGCTTTCTGTGTCACTGTGCCACACTGTTAGTATTTTGTTTTTTGGGTTTCAGGAATTTTAAAAATTGTGGGAATTTTGCTCTTGCACTTGTGCCGTTGGAATATGTAGCACTTTCAAAACTGCTGCTCCTGTCTGGTCTGCTAGATAACAATCTCTGGCTCAGACACCTTCTTTGTTCTTGCACTGGGACCTTTCTAGGATCGTTCAGTACCCTTTTATAGCATCCACACAGAACTGACCAGCTGCAGTGCTCTTAAGACATTCTGCAAAATCCCACACATGTATGTTACTCTGCTGCAGCTCTTTCACACTGAAACAGTTCTTTCACACACACTCCATTTACAGTTTAGTTCTTTTAAAGTTTAAACAATGCCAAAATTATGCCTTTTTTACATTTTTCATCCAAAAAGGCAAATTCATTTAATAAATGTTGTCACGGTAGACCTACTGTACCTTAGTATCTGTGAAACACACAGAAAGCGTAACACTCCTGTAACACAGAGGTAAGCAGTTCTCAGAATACTGTGTTAGTCACATAAAATATTTATCAAGGGACTTCATTTGGATTGCATAAGGAATGAGTATTAACATTGTATAGAGGTTCATATGAAATAAATTCCAGAGCAGTAAATGAAAAGTAAAACAGATGACCAGTATAGTCTTCTGTAACAGCGTCAGTGAAACAAATACACTGAACTAATGTGACTTGCTTAATTAGCCTTTAAAATATTCATTCCTTACTTTGCATTAGGAAATCAGTAGTTAAATGAGGCAAACTTATGTTTCATGCTTTTAACTTCTAGCCTCCCCATCTTGCCTATGAAAATGTTACTGAGTACACGGAATAATAGAAAATGTTGGAAAAGACCTTTTGGATCATGAGGTCCAGCCATCAACCTCAGATCACCACCATGCTCACCATTAAACCATGGTCTCAAGTGCCTTATTCATGCAGCTTCTGAACACTTCCAGGGATAGTGACCCCACCACTTCCCTGGGTATTCTGCTCTAATGCTTTACAACCCTTTATGTGAAAAAGATTGCCCTGACCTCCCATCTAAATCACTCTGACACAACTTGAGGCCATTTCCTCCCGTCCTGTCTCACTGGTTACGTGGGAGAAGACACTGACCCACACCTCACCACCACCTCCTCTCAGGGAGTTGTAGGGAGTGATGAGATCTCCCCTCAACCTCCTCTTCTCCAGGAAAACACCCTATATTTATGTATATATGTACATCATACTTCACAGCTGTCTCACGCACACATACCCACGCAGGGCTAGGAAACAAAAGGTGTGTTGACGTTTGCTGACCTGTGCATTCAAGCTGACAAGTGGGTATTTAGCAGTTCCTCTTTCTGTGCATGCTTGCTTGTCTGCATAAAATTATTTCTCTTCTTCCAACAGATACTGAAAAGATGCAAGATATGGATGAGATGGTGCCAAATGTTTTGAACTGAAGTATCATTATACAAACTTCACTAGGTTGCAAACACTATAGAAGCAAAACTGCAGAACATACACAGATACATCCACACACCTTATGTGACTTTGAAACACTTCAGCTGCTTCTCAACCAAAACTTAACTGGATTTTAAGAATTTAAATTGGCATTACTTGTATTGCTATTGAAATGTGTGAAACTGGTGCTTCGTGCAGAGATATTTTAAATTTTGAAAATCTAACTATTTCATAAACACATGGGACCATTTCTTAGCTCCTTCAAATTTGGAGTTTACGTAATAATAGACTTCAGTGGGAATATTATTGGTGAATGAGTTGAACGTATTTTAAAAGGTAGAAAAAAATGTATGCAAAATGAATTAAATAAAATGCAAGAGAAAGTACTAATGTCAGCTATCTCAGAAAATACAATAATGAAAAACAGATTAAGAATAACGATACAGTACCATTAAAAATTCTTGCTAGGACACATTGATATGAAAGAGAGAAGTATGTTCAGTTTTCAAGGAATATTAACATATAGCAGAGAAATACATTTATATTATATATATCAGTTATACCCCTGCAAGAAAAGTTATGTTTACATTTTTAATACTTTAGAAATTTTTCCATTTTCTTAAGTGAAAAACAGATGGGGTTTTGAAATACACCTTTCATCTGTGAAAATTAATTAAAAAGCGTACCCACCTTTATATGTTCAAGAAATTTTTCAAGGTGGGGCTTTAAAAAGACTTCTGCAAACTTAATGTGGATAAAAAAATACCTGTCAAGAAATGGGCTCTTAGAGATGATGAAGAGTCCCTGATGTGGTCATCTGTGAAAAACATCCAACTTGAACAGGTTAACCATCAAAATAATACAGGCAATTAACTCAGGTGGCACCACAAACAGAAGTAGGTCGGAATCTCTTACAAAGTATTTTTAGCGTGAAGAAAACCTACTACCTGCTTCCCCCTTAAGTACTGTAGTTGACTTTAAAATGTGTATCTCAGTATTCAAGATAACAAAGTTGGAAATATACTATATAGAAAGGAAGAACAAAAGTCAGTGTATTTAACATCCTACTTTAGGCTGTTCAGGAACTAAATGCAACATTGTTAAGGCAAAAAACTTCCAGCCCAAATTAATGTTTTTGCTGAACTGCTTAACTGGTGCTGGGTATACTACTCCTCCTCCCATCCCCAAATTATTTTGCTTTTGCAGTGCACCCTGCTGTAAGCTACAGTAGCTGTGATTTTTGTTTTAAACTGTGAAATGACATATCACAAGGGGATCTGGCGTCTTTTTTCAGATTTCTGATCATGTAAAATGAAGAATCTACTTTTGGAACAATGGGACCTAGAAATACTGATTGGTATTTGATAAGTTTGATCAGCAGTTCAAAACACTTAATGAAACATTGGAAGCTCAATATATTAAAAGAGAAAAAAAAAAAGTGCTATTCAATGTAGTTAGAAATGAAGAATTTGAGGAGTATGGAGATTTTTTATCACTATTGGGAATACTTAAAGTAGTATTTGGAAATATTTTATGCATTAGAACCCTATGGATTTAATTTGGAAGTTTGATGAATTACCATAATATCCTTCAAGGATCAGCTGTTCTTTAGTACATTTATTTATTTCCACCTTAATCATAACTTGGTTACAAATTTGCACGTAAAATGAACCTGAGAACCAGCAACCTGGTGATTACTACCCACCAGTGGAAGAGGGTGCAGAATAATATAATTTATACCTTTTTGTTTGCTGTGAGATCCATTTCAGCAATCAATAACCAGTACGGGCAATGAACAGAAGCAAAATTTGGAAACTCAATTTATTAGAAAACCATTTGTTACATATGTCTGCAAAAATGAGGGCCTGTTTAAAGTCTAGGCTTCTGAAATCTCAGCCCAAGGAGTTTTAAGTTTAAGAGGCTTTAAGGGATTGAACGCAGCAAGTGCATTCACCTTTCTATAGACTTGAGTCAAAATTGGGGTCAAAGTCCTGAGAGCAGCTTGGGCAATGCACACAAAAGCTACTGAATGGAAGCTCGGCTGTGGGCACGGGCTGCTTCCTGGGAAGAGGTGGTGTGCTCGTACCTCATTGTGCCTGATGCTGAATGTGGGATATGACAGCAGTAACTGGAGACGGAGCAGCCGCAAGAAGGGGGGCACCCCTCGCTCATGACACACTCACATGCTCACATGTCTGTGCCCAAACTACTTGCAGAACTCCACTGCAGTCAGCAAGGAGCCAGAGGGCCTTGAGCATCTGTGTAGGTGGAACAAGTGGGAATGGCCTCGTCTGGAAAGGTGTTGAACGCTGTAACTTTGAATATTGGGGATATTGGAGCTATGAAAATGTAGCTTTTTTTTTCCGTAGCAAAATATTGTATTTGTTTTGAAATGTGTGTTAAGCAACATGACATTGATGTACAATAGCACAAAAATTGCCTAAGACATGAACAGAAAAACAAGGGATTTTAGGATTAAAAAAAATGAAGGAATGTGACTATAACCCTGTCTAACTATAGTAAATCACAACGCAGTAGAAGAGTTTGTTATATAGCATGTGCAGAAGTAGTTCTAAATAGGGGAGCACCAACCAGTATTTTCAGTTTCTTGGCTCTGCAGATTTGACACCTTACTTTTTGCATACTGGAATATGTTTTTGGGATTATGTGCATTTTTGTTCAAAAACATTTTTAAAATCTGTTTTCGTAAAAGCTTTTATTTTTACAGCAAATTATACTTGGATTCAATTTTACCAGACATTAGGCTTATTTATTCCCATTATCTTTGAAAGGCATATTGACATTGGTCTCAGTGGGAGCAAAACCAGATTTAAATTTTGTGAAATTTCAACTATAAATTTGATGTCTTGCAGTCTCAAATTTGTTCTGAAAAGTAAGATTGTAAAAATGTGTGTGAAACAACGACCTCCCACATTTCAAATCTTTACATAAGAATTGCACATAAGGAACATAATGTATGTCAGGCTCATTAGAGGGTTTGTTATGTTTTTTTTAATCCTGAAATACATTTGATATTTGTGTATTTCTAAAGTGTAACAAAAATGACAGACTGGTCACCAATGGAACCAAAATATTGTGTAGATGTTTTTGTGTTAGTAGAAGTCTACTCATTTTTTCTCTGCTCCAGAATGAGTGTACATATCAAATGTACCTTCCTGTTATCATTCATGCATTGTTTGCAGTGTGCTCATTCAAAACCAGCAGGGTGGTTTTCATAACTGAGACATTGAAAGGTGGTTTATCCTGTGTCTCATATTTATGCCAAAAAGGCATTTTCATTTTCTCCAAATCCTAAAAGGTGCTGAAAGATTTTAACTTGAACTAAAACCAAAGAGTATGTAATTGGGAGGTTTTATTATGCAACTAAATGCTACAGATACAGTGAAATGCCACTTGTTTTTGCAACTTTCTTGAAGATTTTTCATTATTTCCTTCACTTTTCTTCAAAGAGTCTTAATTTCAGTAACTTTGCATCTTTATCTGAAGAGCTCTAATTTATAATATTCAGGCACTAGCTTTGTATTCTTCATTGCACTTTCATATTCTTGTGTTACATGCCCGTATTATGGTTGCAAGTTTATGTGAAAATGACTTGAATAAAATGTTTCAAGCGTTCTACTTGTTGAAGTATTACTGCACAGGCCAGATCCATCTCCCAGTGAGAAGGCTTTAGTTAAGGTGGTTATGTCTATATGAAAATGAGGAAGATTCTGTCATTCTGACGTGGTCTCAGAAAAAATGTCACAACAAGGTAGAAACAAGAAAGATAAAATTTCACGGCATGATCAATTATCCCTCATACCACACAAAGGATTAACATGAAAAGGCTTAACAGGATGAGGCATTTGGTTTATCTGGACACATGATCTCCTTACCTTATCTGCCTTGGTAAAAACAGGAACTTAAAAAGCACTTTCAGAATTTCTGCTCCAAAAGCTATGCTTTCATGGAAAGAACATTTGAGCAGTACATAGTAGAAAAGTCTATGTACTCTAGAAATTTGACTAACAGATTAAACATGCAATTACTCCAAACAATTTTTTATTCTGTTATTTACATTCTCTGAGTACAAGCCAGCGTCCTGCTGCCTCTTCAATCTGTATGCTAAACTGATGAAACAGTCTGAGTTGTGAAGTATGTCTTGTCCCTTCACTGAGGGACTAGTACAGAAGAGCACGGTTAAAAAGTTTGGAGACTTGTTCTACTAAGAAGCTGTCAAACACTTAAATATCAACTAATGGCACTTTTGGTTTCACGTAAGTGGAGAAAAAAGTAATGCAATATATTTTAAAATTAGTAAAATAAACACAGAATTATTTCAGATATAACCCAATTTGTGTAATGTTTCTCTATTTAACAAAGTATTTCCTATCCTACTACTTATTAGAGCTAAGAGCTTCAACTGAGAACTTCTCCAAATGCTATTCCTTGAGCACAGAACCTGGTGTGGATCAGAATCTGTGCAAATACAAAAATGCAGTAAAAATTGCATATGATAATTGCAGAAAGTATATTCAAATCTATTGAAAATAAAGCATCTCCCAGTTCCCAAGTACCCTCTATCCCCATACTGCCATCTCATTTTCACATTAGATCACCTGTCTAGTATCACAAAATTGTCTACTACCAGTCTACATTCACAAAGCAGCTCAACACTTTCACATAAGAAAGTATTGCTGTAACTGAATTTTCATTTAAGCCCTATTTTTCCAGATCTAACAATTCCATAAAAACTCACTAAAGAAATATTAATGCCTGTTTGGAAGTCTTCAAACTGATCAATAATATGCCTGTTTGCTATTAAAAAAAAAAACCAACAAAACCACATTTAAACTAGTCTAGTGTCTTAAAAGACACTGAAAAATCTGAGATTGTTTTGTTGGTAAGTCTGAAGTGAAAAATTTGTGCACCTGAAGCTGCCCAGTAGTATCTGACAGTATGTACCTGGCTAAAGACATTTCTTCTATGGTATGGTACCGAACTGAAAAGCATGGTTCTCAACATTTTAAAATCTAATAATCACAGAATGAAATAACTTCCCATGTCACTACAAAAACACATTGGTAGTATTTTGTGAGAGGCCTCTGTCTAAACAGTGATACAGATATGAGTTAAAATCACACATATGCTGAACATGTTACATTGTTATAATGAAGAGAAAATGTTCTAAACTTTATCAAAAACTTCCAGGCAAGTTCCCTGGGCTTATCAGTTCACAAATAAATTGCTCAGTTACACATAAAAGATATTACTACTCATTTGTATAATGTATTAATGCTGTGATCCAGGTGAGTCACTAAGCACCAGCAGAAAGTAGCAGTAACCCATTAAAATATGAAGTAACGCCAGTATCCTAATCTCTCTTCTCTCATTCATGTTCAGTGTATGTTATCTTTTTCCTTTTCTTTAAAGCAGGAGCTCAGAAATGTTTTTGAAGAAAAAAAAAAAGAGATGTTTTGATAAGCCAGGCTTCCTTCAGGGAGAATTCTGTGGCCACAAATTACAGCTGTAATAATGCAGTAAGAAACTTGCTCAAATGCCAAGATAAACCAATGCTCCTAGATTTTTTAAGCACATGCAAAAAAGCACTTTAGAACACTGGCTCTTTAGAGTCTTGAACTTTTTTCAAACTATTTGCAATCTTTAAGGTTTTGATCTTTACACTGGGTACTCATCTGCTAAAAGAAAGGTAAGCTGTCCATGAAAAACTGTTACAGCTGATGACATCTACCAAAAGAAACTTCTCTTGCCTTATATTGGAACCAGAGAAGTCACATACCAAACTGTTGTTTAGTGTGGCATTCATCTAGGATTTATTTACTTATTTTAGTTAAAGCTTTATGGATTAACATTTGCATCTGGAAATTCTGAAGTTTGTAGAAAGCAGGTAAACGCATGGCTTTTTCTGTGAAATATAATCCTACAAAACCACAGTAAACATATTTTTGTGCTTTATTTTGAAGCTTTTGGCCTTAAATACTTAAATACTTTTGGCCTTAAAATCCATATGGTACAGTGAAAATAACAGCAACAAAACCCACTTGGAAATGGAAAGTTGCTTGAATTTCTCATTCCTCTGGGAGACAATGCCATTTAAGATAGCATTACACATACTGACATTTGTTCAGTATTTAGAAAAGCAAGCCTAACCATGTGGGGCAAACCATGCCTAGATATTAATACAGAATGGACCAACTTGAAGGTTTAGTCTTCAAGAATTTCACACAGGATGGGACGGACAATGGGCAGGAATTGCCCCCTCCCTCTGTGCAGGAGAGGGAGACAGAATCGGCCATACCAGCAACAGAGTAACTTTACATTAAAAAAATTGAAGTTGTTCCTGCCATTTGACTCTAATGCCATCCCAAGCAGAATACACAGAGGTATTCCACAATGACTACATATTTTAGACATTTACAGCAACTCCTCTGCGGTCAGGAGTAGATGTGATAGCAAGAGACCTCTAAACACGATTCAGTTCCAACCTGCTGACCAAGCAGGGCCACCTTTAAACAGCTACCCAGGAATGACTCAGTCAAATTCTAAATGTCTCCAAGGATGGAGACTCCACAATCTTTCTCGGCACCTTGTGCTGGGGAGCCCAGTATCGGTTCCAGCACTTCAGATGTAGCTTTATCTGTGCTTAGTCCAGGGCAAGGATCACCTCCCTCATACTGCTGGCAACATTTTCTAATGCAGCCCAGGAGGCTGCTGGCTTTGGCTGAGACACACAACAAGACTGGGTTTTATAAGACTGAAATATGTAGGAAGGCCATCTACCCTTAAGGGATGACATATTCTACAGGTTTGCATGGATTTAAGAGCAGACAAATCTGAAGAAAGGAAATCCATAGAGGATTATTAAGCACCATAAGCTGCAATATCACATGATGTCGTTGAGCTGTAAAACTGGAAGCTTGAAGAGATGGATGTTGCATGGTGTATTCCTGTGTGCTCCCTCTACCCTTAAACCACCCCTTTTTGACTACTTTCAAAGATGCTAGGCTAGATGGGCCTTTAGTCTGATGCAGGACTTTCCCTAGGCATCTCAAAATGTTACATGAATAGTACAGTGCAGTAATTTACTAAGTTTATGAATTAATTTGATTATGAAAGGTAACTATATTTAAATAAACAACACTATTAAAGATTAATTACATGTTCAGAATTTCTTTCAATTAGGTAGTTGGAAAAGCACCTGAAGAAATAGTAGAATTTTTTTGTCATATCCCAACCAAATGAACTCCCTATGTCAGACTGGCACTTAAAAGTCAAATGTTTCTTAGTGTACAAAGTTTTTTCAGGTTTTCACATTCTTTCAGAAAGAGTTGGACACACATTTGATGAATCCAGATGTACCTACCAGAATAAAGTACGAAAGACACCCTTTCAGTTCTTCAAATTGGCAGCATAATCAGAGGACAGAGATCACAATTTAAAAGCACAGTATTTTATTCTCTCCAGAAATTTTCATATTATGCTTACAACTGACTGGCTCTTCCAGCTACCTGATACAGTGATGAATTTGTGAAGTCTCTTCAAGTTCAAGAATCTTTTACTTTGTCTCAGTTGAGATGTATTTGACAATATAGAACCTTTCTTTTGACAACCAAATTCTCATATAAAGTACCCTCTTTCACATACAAAAAAGTCCTTCCAAACCCCCCTCGAAAGAATCTGTACCATTCTGACAGGGCACAGATTATGTTCCTAAAAACCCTTCCTTCATGTTAGGGTGTATTTCATGAATGGGGGCACTACATAATGGGATTTATGAACAAACACTATATGGCCATCACATTAATCAACAGACAGCACACAGAATGAATGAAGCAATCTTGACTGTTCTAAGATGGCAAATAATAGCAGTTGCAATTTTGTAGGATGCAAAGGATATGGACAGAATAACAAAAATGTTCAAACAGCAGTTGGAAAAAAATTTTTTTTGAATCTCCATTTACATATAGTCTAGTCATCAAATTTAATCTTTTTCCCCTGGAATACTGTAATTTGAGACATTTGCTCTCTGCGTCTCCTGCTTGCTTCCCATGAAGGATGAAGAGGCTGCTCCAAACATGCTTTCTTATTGTTGCATTTAATACCCCCTGAAGTTTTTGCAAATGGTTTCTTCTTGAGCTTTGTTTCATTTTTAAGAAAACCTGTGCAAGTACAAAACAAAACATTAACTAAATCATGAATCTTCATAAAAGTATGCAAACTACCTTGGGATTCCAGATCTTTTCAAAAATTTCATAATGAGCTATGGGGAACACAGTCATTTGAATATTCACAGCAAGATTTCTTCATCTTGCAGCCCAGTAAATTGCCACTTGGTAGACTGCAGATACTTAAGATTTATTAATACTGACTACACTCAAAATTTGTGTAGACAAATATTAAGCACAGTCTAAACATTTTGCGTCACAATAAGCTAATGAGCGTTACACAATACAGCTCAATATGATTGAAATTATATCCTCCATCCAATTAATTCCAAAATGGTACCACAGACTACAAATGGAATATAATATTCCATATTCAGGAGCTATTGAAGAAATTACTTATGAGACAAGGTAATAGTTACATATAACTATATATATATAAATATAACCTTTACCTGTGTACAAGTAACACTAACCGCTTGACAGACAGAAAAGCACTTTCCTGTGTAAACTTTATGTCAAGTACTTCTAATACGAAAAAATATAAAATAGCAGACAATATCCACAGACTAAAATGAGAGCTCAGTGGTTTGACCACTTTAACAACAAATGTTAAAATATGTGCCACATAATTGAAAAGAAACAAAGTACAGCCCATCATGAATAGACTGCAGAAACAACAGAATTTCAAAATGTTTTTTTCTCTCATAATTTTACCAGGTTAAGTAATACATACCTGTTCTTTCATTTTTGAGAGGCTGGTCTTTAGCATTTCTAAAAACAAAAAAAGATAAATTAAGATTTTTTTAAGGAACTTGTAAGATTACAAACACCTGTGAATAAAGAATCATCATCACCAAAACACTCAGGCTGCAACTTTTTAAACATAACATGCAAGCCTTGTCAATATTGCTGCACCCATGTTAATAAAGAAGTAGAAAGACAAGTATTCAGAAGTGATTGAATTTGGGTGTAGATCTAGTTAGGAATGCTATGCGTCCATCAGCACTACTGTGAATATAAAAAATATGCACTGTCAAGGAAGCTTAAGAAGACTGGTGAGTAGTTTCTGTGAAAATGTTCTAAGGTTTAATGGGCTGAAATTCTCTTTGTTTAATAAGGGCTACTAAAAATCACAATCATTTCCATTACTGCGAAGGAGGGAAGGAATGGAGAACGTAACACAGGGAAAAGGTTTACCTTCTTCTGTTCTGAGAGTTCTGGTTGGTGGTAGACAACGAACTGCGGAACACTGATTCCAGCTTGCTTGCTTTTGCAAGTGGCTTTCTCTCTTCCATGATCAAATCTTGTGCTATCCCAGGCACTGTGCTCTTTTCTGTCTTCACTGTGTTTTTCTGAAGCCTATCCTTCTCTTTTGTTGAAGAAAAATTATTAACTGCTGCTACTTTTTTCTTTTTTTTTACTTTGCCAATGAAGAAGTCATCACTGCTGTCACTGTCAGAATCTGATGACTCATTATAAAACCTCTCTTCAGTACTATCATCAAAGTACTCCTTTTTACTGGGATGCTCTTGGTCACTATCATCAATTATTTCTTTTATTGCATTTAATTTGTTCATACTCAGATTTTCTTTCCTTTTTTGATAGTCAAGTTTCTTTCCTGTTTTATTTTGAGTGACTGCTTGCATTTCTACTGCCTGAAATGAAGATTCTTCTGGACTACATGCTCCCTCCATTTCCACAGTTTTCTGCTCAGATTCACTCTCACAGAGTTCTTCAACCACCTTGTCAGTTTCTATTTTCATGGCTGGCTTTGTTTTGTGTTCACATCCTTGCTGTTTTTGAGGTAGCTTAGGAGCTTGGTCATCCAAGCTGCTCTTGGAATGTTGCGCTGATTTAGGCTGCTCTTCTGACTTATCCTTTTTCATAGGAGTGGCTTTGTCTGGGTTCTTTCTTGCATCCTTAAAAGCTTTAACAGCAGCTGTACAAAGGGCAGAAAAACATTTTGTTTCAGCTACACATGAATTTATGCAAGTTATTTTTATATAATAAAACATTTTTACAACTTGTATGTGTTGTATTGAGCTTACTTTGGATGTCCTTATCAATTATTCCCTGAACACATGAGGCAAGAAATACCTTAGAATACAGTATCAAAAAAAGTGAAGGAAAAACCTTGAAAATATTATCTATTAAATATGCTATGAGATTTGGGTTGAAGTGTGAACTTTGCTTTCCAAAAATAATCTGCAGCTGATAATCATGTTCACTTTGTGTGTAAAATTGCAAACTAATATTAAATTGCTCATATATAATTAAATGGGTATTTGATAGCTCTGTTATTAAGAAAGTAACTTTGTGACATTACTGCTAGGACTAGACCCTTTTAAACATCAATTTTAGGTGGAAAATTCCAGTTTCAAGAGAAAAAGAGAAAACCTAAATAATGAGGAAAGATACCCTAAGGATTCCTGGGACAGTTTTCAGGGAAGATTAAGAAAGTAATTTGTAAAACCTTTTACAACCCAGCTGTAATGATCTATTTATGTTCCTACTTAATTTAGAAATACTCCATTGCATCTATCAGATTTTCAGAATTCCCATATATGCTCTGTTTGTTCAACACCCTGTATTAAATAAATGTCATACTGTATACTGTCACATACAAGCCCATTTCAACCAATATAAATGGTTTCAAGTTTGTGGCTTGGTTCACTGCAGCTAGTTAGGCTTTTTAAAAGAGCTTTTAGTTTTGTGAGTCTTTTACTTTTGTTCACACCAGAAATATACATGAACAAGGTAACACACCGGTAAGCTACAGATGTAATAAACAATTCAATAAAATGTTTCATACCTTTAAGTTCAAGAAATCTGGGCTTCAAGGTGGGGTGTGTTGCAAGTCTTGCCATGGCTCGCTCAGCTGCAGTACAATTTGGCTGCAAAGGAAAAATTCAAAGGCTTGAGGTCAACAGAACAGTCAACTTACACAGGTCTGTGTCAGTTACGCTACAATGCGTACTAATGTGATTCTCACCATGAACTGAACAAGAGGAAAGCTTATGACACTAACAGTATTTTATTTTTCATGCATTACCGTCATTCTAAATGCAGAAAAATCTGGCTGCCTAAACACTGACAGAAACGTAGCAGACATACATGTGCTATTTCTCAGGTACCGAACAGGGATAACGTGACTTATGTTTTTTTTTAAAGCATACCAGACACATCGTTCACTGATTTTATATTTACTATTTCATACAAGAGCAAAGAAAATTCATGAACCCACCAAATAAAGATCATCATACTGGTAGAAGGCATTCTGCTTGAAGGAATGCAACAGCCTGCTAGAAGTACCGTATTGATGCCACAAAAGTTGGCATAATTACACAGCAGATATTGAAGGAATATATGCAAAATATGACTGAAAGGCAAGGTCTGACTTGACCACAAAGACAAGCCTGAATGTGATGTGAAGTGATAGAATACTGGAACTCTGCAAACTGATTCAAAGAAGAAATATGATCTTCTTGCTTCAATTTGACAAAAAAAAAAAAAAAAAAAAGATTCTTGTCATCACTCTGCTTGAACAACAAAATGAAAAGTATCTAAGACTTTTCCAAAGACAGCTCTGTCTTCTGTTTTGTTTTTTTCTGTGTGATTTTTTGTTTGTTTCTTTTCTTTTTCTTTGAAAGGAGGAAAAGTAGGTCTAACACATTTGTAAAATACAAATTTAGCAAGAAGATTTCTTAAAGCCTGGAGCTGAATTCTCTGGGAGAGTGGAAAAGACATACCTTTCTCTCTTCCTCCTAGTGATGCTGCAATGCATAAATGTTCAAATTGTTTCTGTGATTTGAGCTTTGTGCTACAGGAAGTATCACAGCAGAAGCCACCAGAACACCAACAGATGATGATATTCGTAAAGAACCAGGCAAGTGCCCTGTGACCCAACCTGAGCTGATTTTGGGGCCATCAACTCAACAGAGCATGCTGCCTCTCCTGTCCTAAGCAATCACCACAGCAGATGGAGCCCAAGCCACAGGTGTTACCTCGCAGGGAATGAGTAGAAGCGGTACTGGCTCTACCCTACGATGGAGTTAACATGCTTTGTAGCAGACAAGATGGTGCTGTGTTTTGGATTTGTGACTAAAAACATTTTAGAGTTGGTAGCACACCAATGTTTTAGTTACTGCTAAGCAGTGCTTGCACAGCATCAAGGCCTTCTCTGTTTCTTGCTCTACTCCTGCAACAGGCAAGAAACATCCCTGGGTACAGCTCATCCACATGCACCAAAAGAATATCAAGTCATTTTCAAGTCATGCTTAGCAATAAAAACTTGAGGCAAGGAAAAGGTATGGGGAGATATTTATGGTTATGACATATATCTTCCCAAGTAACCATTATGTGACGCCCTGCTCTCTGGGATGTGGCTAAATGTCTACCTGCCAATGGGAAGTAGTGAATAAATTCCTTGTTCTTCTTTCCTTCCACATACAGCTTTGATTCACACATTGAACTGTCTTTATCTCAAGACAGAGGTTTTTCTGACTTCTGCTCTTGCGATGCTCTCCCCATCCCACAGGGGTGGGGTGAGTAAGCAGCTGCTGGGTGCTTAGCTGTTGGCTGGGGTCAAACCACCAGGACACACATGCTACCCAAAACATGAGCAATTCACATTTCAAGTAGCTGATGTGATCCACTTAAGAGTGCTCAGTGGTGAATTGAGGGGTTTTCAGCCACTGGGAGCTGGCAGAAGGGGGTTTTACCCCTCGCATGCTGACACAAAGAAGCCCAGAGGTCAATGCTGAAACCCCTCTGGAAGGCAGCACTCAGTGCCCAACACACAACGAAAAAGGGGTAGAGCTCCTCACCCTGAAGGGGCTGTATCTTCCTGTGTCTGTTAAGCAGGCACGCAGGCAAAGGCAAAGAAGTAAAGACAGGGGACTCTCCGTATGTGTTCCACGCAGGTTAATTCCCATGAAAAGACAGGGACGAAGAGGCCAATTGGTGGGAGGGTCCAGGAATCTTATACTGGGTACAGAATAGGTGGGGAACGGGATCTCAGCCAATGGGATAGAGACAAGCAGGTGGGATTGACAGGAAGGGAACCAATGGGAACAACACATAGGAGAGACTCGGGAAAGGATCCAATGGGGCATCGAGGAACAAGGAACTTTCCAGAACTAATACATATTAAAGACAGGAAATGAATATACCTGACTTCATACATAACACTGGGAGACAAAGTATTAACCAATCAGGGGAAAACATGCAAAAGACAAAACAAAGGAATCATGGGTTCTCACCATGACTGAAGTTACATGCCAAACTTGGGTTGCTGACCACCATAGGTGGTTGTCTTAGTTCTCCTCAGGAGAAACAGTGGCTGGAGCCACCTGCACCGCCACACTGAATGTTACTTGTTTGCATGTCCATTTTCTTACAGCAGAACCATGTAACTATAAACAGTTATATATTCATTGCACAAAGATAGATGGGACACTTGCACCAACTGCTAGTGCAGGAGACTCACTCTTAGTGCTTTGGTCTCAAGGAAATAGAGCAAAAGAAGGCACTACAAATACACTGGAGTCAGTACATCTAAATGCAGAAGCATTTAATTGGTTTGCCAACGATAAATCTTCTTCCTCAACCAGTGCAAAACAAATCCCATTCTGTAATTATTTTGCCACAGTTTTAGAGCTTATAAAATATACTCTATGGTCAGCCATATTTCATGTTTGAAGCGCAGAGCATCTCGGAATTCTAGTACTTTCCCTTCCCTCAAGTCTCTGCTACTACAACATTATTTTTTCAGGTCAAGAAAAACTGGAAAAATATTTTTTCTGAAGACTGTCTACAGAACTATGAACACTCACCAGAAGGGACAGGTCAAAAGATGGGTCCATTTCCAAGGGCCACAGACTGGCTTATTTCCAGGCTAGCCTAGCTCTGAGAACTTGGAATCTGAATTTTGATCCCCAGACAGTGCTGCATGCTGCCACCAGATTCTTGGGACAGAATGCTCACATTTCTGAAGATCATATGCTATTTTCTTTGGAGATTTTCCTATAGCTGGAAAATCTATTTCTGAACTTAATTAATACACTTTTTCCCTCAGCTACTTCCTGTGGTTTTGAAAGAATATACCATGAAGTTCAGAAAGCAGCAGCAGCTTCTGTGCAACATCTGGTGTCTTTTAATTCAAATATTTATAGAAAGGCTTTAAGCATATATAGACAAATCCATATGGAATAACCACATTTTTTTCCTTTAAGCAAAATACTTCACAAACACTACTCACACTGATAGCCAGCAGTTAACAAACATACAATATGATATTCACATTCTCTAAAATGTCTCATTGGTTTTTTGGTTTTGCTTTGGTTTTGTTTTTTGTTGTCACAGCCCAGGCTCAATTTATTTTTCGTCAAGTATTTTCCAGTATATAAAACGTTATAGCAATATAGACAATGCAGAAAAAAAACCTTAACAAACGTCAACTGTCTTCACAAGCAAGAACATCCTCCCCCCACCACTCCTGTCCCTTGAATGCTTAATTAGATACTAGAATTGTACACCTTTATTCTGACACACTTCTGCTACTTCTTGTATTATTTTGCACTAATATTTTTGTGCAAGAATGTGCTAGTACTTTCTACAGGAACGTTCTTCCTCCTTCAGTGTGCGAACGAGGCACTGCAAAGTGAAGAAAGCAACAGAGCAGTGTATAGTCACACTTTGCAGTGAGAAGATTGAAGCTACTGTGCCGGTTGAGGCTGAGGTAGGATAATTTTCTTCACAGTGGCTAATACAGGGCTGTATTTTGGATTAGTGCTGAACACAGGGTTGGCAACACAGAGATGTTTTGTTTTGCGGAGCAGGGCTCACACAGAGCCAAGGCTTTTCTGCTGTTTGTACTTCCACACTGGTGAGGGAGTTCGGGGTACATGGGAGGTTGGGAGGAGACACAGATGGGACAGGTGACCCCAGCTGACCAAAGGGATATTCCAGACCATGTGACATCATGGTCAGTACATAAAGTGGGGGGAAGAAGGAGGAAGGGGGGGACATTTGGAGTGATGGTGTTTGTCTTCTGAATTCACTGTCATGTCTGATGGGGCTCTGCTCTCCTGCAGATGGCTGAACACCTGCCTGCCCGTGGGAAGCACTGAATTCATTCCTTGTTTTGCTTTGCTATTGTGCACAGCTTTTGCTTTCCCTATTAAACTGTCTTTATCCCAGCCTGTGAGTTTTCTGGCTTTTATTCTTCCAATTCTCTCCCTGATCCTGCTGGTGCAGGAGTGAGTGAGCAGCTAACTGCATGGCACTTGGTGTTGGCTGGGGTTAAAGCATGACAGTTACATACAGAACCATCTGAAGTCAGTCTCCTCTAACATTCTATCTTGGTAAATAATGCATTATTTCTGTAAATAATATTAAAAACATCTATTGTCAAACACACATATAAGCCCCACATAAGAGAAACTTGGCAAAATGTGGCAATGACTGTGAAGAGAATGGACATTAAAAAGTTGTGAAGATAAAAGCAGATTCACAATTAAAGTTTTGAGATGTGCTGAAAAAGGGGTCAGAAGTATGGAATGGCTCTGAAACCTAGCACCACAGGATCAAAAGAAGGAGCAGTGTGATGTAAACATCAGGTAGAAGCCTGTGTGGGTAGAACCTGCTTCATACAATGCAGGTAATAACGGGAGAATGAGAAACTGTCTCATAGTCTCGAGGCAGATGGGATTGCAGAAGCAGAATGGTATGCCTTGGTACTACGCCTGAGACAGCAGAGCTTCAGGATGAATTAAAGGACAGAAACCTGTGATTAATTCCAGAACTTGAAATGGAGACTTTTGACCATCACTTTATGCTGATTAATCTTGCTGTTCCAAGACTACTTTTGTCTGTACCCGCTCTGCTGTAGTTATAATCAGTAAAATGAAAGAGGTCATACTTTTGTTCTTCAGTTGACTTTTACACAAAAGGGAATTGCCTCATTACAGATCTCATCGAAAATAAGACTGTAAGTAGAAGCATATACTACTATAAGGACAACAACTAGAGCTTCACCTGTGTGAGAGTGCTGCCAAACTGGTAATGCTTGGTGGCGCTGCATCTGTCATTAGTCAGTTATTTAAAACAATGACATTGAAATGGAGAGAGTCAGAAGCCCCACTGACAAGTATGCAGTACATGTCAAAAACCGCGACACAGAAACCAGCCTTGGAGAATGTCATACTAGTTTCTAAACTATCGAAAAGTGCAATTTAATGTCAAATGTTAACAAGACCCCAATTAAAAAAAAAAAGCACAGACAATACTAACCAGAGTAAGCATTAAAAAAATAACATCCAGTTCAGAGCCAAAACAAGATGTCATTGCAATATCCTTCACAGCAGCTTAGGAGAAGAGCTCTCTATTAAAAAACAGCAAAAACCAAACAAACAACTAGAAAACCTGTTAATCCACACATTTTCCATACAAAACTCTAACTAGTTACAGCTGTCCTTCATAACAACAGATGCGATTAATGTGAAGTCGCAGGGTGGTTGAAGGTGCCAAATCATGGCTGCCACCCAAGTCCACACCATGACCTCATACTACTTTGGAACAAGACTTGAGAGAAGTTGCTTTCTGACTGTGAAATGCAGCTAGCTCTCTCTCTTGCTTTATGTCTGTAAGACACACAGCATGTGATTTGTGGCCATCAGATATGGTGAAGACTTTGGTATGGGATGCAACTGTTAATGGCAGCATTGCCATCTCTCAGCTCCTGACAGCAAGGGGTTGGTTGCTGAGTCTCACATTAATGATGACAAATGATGACAAATTATTTACTCATCATCTGCCAAAACCTGTCATTTTTATAATAAACTATTACTTTGTTTTCACTCAAGCTTTAACAATTTTCAACATAACACCAAAATAATCGTACAGCTGTTATGAAGTAGCAGTTATAAAATAGCATGACAGGTGAGAAGTTCTTACAGAAATAAATTCTTTATGGATCTCAGGAAATTGTCATAGCTTCAGCAAAATTTTTTTTAATTGGATCATATACAACTTTTAAAATAGGCTGATGAAAAATTTCCATTTGAAGCTAAAAAAAAGTCTTAACAGATCTAAAACCCTTGCAAAAACTCATCAAGACCATGTTCTGTGATAGAACTACAGAATTAAAACTGAACAATTTCTTACAAAACATCAAGATATACAAAGCAAACTTGTTTATTATTCTTTACAATGCTTGCCACAGTTTATATTAATTTACATTGTTTTCTTTTATCATGGTAATTCAGCCATGAAAGTATTTGGATATTTATTCATCTTGAAAGCCGTGGTGGGTTAACCAGGTACCCAGTGAAGCTGCTTTATCACTCCCCTCCTCAGGAGAACAAGGGAGAGAAAATACAATGAAAGATTCATGGGTTGAGATAAGGACAGGGAGAGATCACTAATCAATTACCACAATGGGCAAAACAAACTCAACTTGGGAAAGTATTAATATAATTTATTGCCAATCAAAAAAGAATAGGGTAATGAGAACTAAAAACTAAATCTTGAAACACCTTCCCTCCACCCCTCCTTTCTTCCCAGGTTCAACTTCACTTCTCATTTTCTCTATCTCCTCCACCCCAGGGAATGGGGGGCTGTGGGTCAGTTCACCACACATTGTCTCTGCTGTTCCCTCCTCAGCTCCAGTGCCTGAAGAACCTCCTCTGCTCCTTCTTCATGGCTCTTTCTCCCACATATTCTCACTCCTCTCTTCCCTGGCTGCAATTGCTCCTGTGCATTCTACCCCATTCCTTTTTAACTCTGTTATCCCAGAAGTGCTGCTACCATTGCTGAAGGGCTTGGCCAGTGGTGGGTCCATCCTGGAGCCAGCAGGCATTGGCTCCATCTGGCACAGGGGAAGCTTCTGGCAGCTTCTCACAGAAGCTACCCTGACAGCCAACCCGTCTACCAAAATCTTGCCATGCAAACCCAACACAGAAACATTATGAAGAACATTATGAAACTGAACACCCATGGCAACATGGGCAATGTTTTTGCTCATATGTAGAACTACACCAAGTAGAAGGCAGAAGCCTAGCTGAGCTTGCGTTGCTGGCAGCAGCACTCCCTACCACAGACCCTTGAATCCAGCATCAGGGAAGAGCACACGATTCTTCTAAATACTATAGGTACTTACAGTGCTCTAATTTTATTTGTATGTCTGGACCAAAGCTATCCTTTTCCCAGTAGATTTGTTCACTTAGATTCATGTTCAATTCCACATTAACTTTGTCTTGTCTTTTGGCTTGTCTTTTATCTGTTCCAAAATAGGTCATAGATTCAAACAAAAATAGATTATTTGCTGTTCTTTACTACATGAATGGTAAAAAATACGTACTATCCAAGCATTTTAAGAAGTTTACAAGCTCTTTAAAAAGCCTAGTACTCTGCAAGTGTTAGATGACCATATTTAATGAGTATAAAAGAGTCAATAGAGTTTCTTTGGGCTAACCTGTCACAATTAATTTAGCCAAGCAAAGAAGTGTGAAGTAAATGCTTATTTTTCAGATTGGAAATGGTCAAAGAAAAATGGAGTGTTTCATCCCAAACTACCCGAGTGATCTACAGCAGAGCCTGGCATAAACCCCAGACCTGCCCAACTAAAAATTATGTACTTAATATTCTACAATTCCTTCCTTCTCTTCATGCAAAAAAAACAATTGCTATGATTGTTTCAATAAAGAAATGTCAGAAGAAAAAAGTCAAGATTCAAGTAGGCATGGATTCTTAATTATTTCCTTATGGAGAACAGGGTCAACTCCAGGTGTAAGTGGAAACAGCAAGATTGTGAGAAAATTAAAATGCTTCTAACTCACCTTCGGTTTTTCCAAAGCTAGTAAGGCTATGTGTCTATAATCCTCTCAATTTGGCATCCCACACAAACAATGCACAAACTAAAAAAACACCCAAACTACTTCTTAAGGTTATGAAAGAGGACATACAGTGAGCACTGTGACGACTCCTCCCCCAGTTGTGATGGTCTAATTCATATCAACACTGAAACCACTGCTGGCATTTAAGAAAACCTAGGGCATGTTGAACATTACTTTATGCTGTAGACAAATGTGGACAAATTGGAAGTGGAAAACACTTGTGAAGTGAGTGCTTCCTAAGTTAGTGTCTAAAAAAAATTATTTAGAAATATCAGCAATTAAAAAACCCCCCATAATTTAAATTGTACATCCAGGACAACTGACCAGGATAAAATACATTCAGTATAAAATCAAATGCAAATAATACATGCAGATAAAATCAAACACATAAAATATAGTAGTATAAAGGCTACATATTTTTTGCTTTTTTTTAAATATCTAGCTTTCTATAAAATATATGCCTTTCATGTATTTTGACATTTGAACAGCTGAGACACAGTATCGCTATAAAATATATGCATCTTGCCAAACTGCATAAACAATTCTGGGGGACAGCATAGTAAAACAGATGGCACTAAAAAACCCACTCAAACTGCACATAAGAAAACCAAGCAAACATTCTGACCTGAAAAACGCAAGAGACAATCATATTGGGAAATTAAACTGGAAAGCAAAATAAGATGAAATAGAAACCCTGAAACAAAAGATGTACTTCAGGGGGAATAGAAACAAAATACTCCTTGGATAACAGGCAGCAGCTGTGAGAAAGAGAAAGTTCTTTGCCACAAAATTCATGCAGTCTTAAGAGAAGATAATGAAATCTGGAAGAAACATCATATACAAATTAGTTTGACACCAACTATATATATCGGATCTGAAACCACAATTGACTTGTACAAAAAAGTGAAGTTGAGAAATCATTTCTTGTAACTGGCTACTAGAATGAGGGTCTGAAAAATTAAAACAGGCAGCTGTTTCTTAACTCTGAATAGAGATTTAAGCTGGGTAATACCAAAATGAAATCTCAAAGAACCATTTCTTAGAAAAAAATTAAAAATTGATTATTTATACCTATTTGTTATAGAAAGGAGAGCAGAAACACAAAGGAGACCAACAACACTCAGGCAGTGCTGTAAACAAGCAGTAAACAGTTCTCTGACTTCACGTTAACCTGAATGCATCTGAACTCCCATGATTCAGCTGTGCATCATGGGCTTGTCCAACGATTGAGTGGAGCTCATGGTAGCAACTAAATTGGTGTGATACAGGGATGAGCTCTGTATTATTAAAACTATTATAATAGGCCAAAAAGTTTAAAACATTCTGTCTTGGATGAACCAAAGAAATCCACCATTCTCCCTATGACATCAATATGCTACAAAACTCTGTACCCAACTACCAGGGATGTAATCTTGAAAAATCCTTAAAATATTTCACTTTAAAACAGATGCTTAAACCTCCAACTATAACTTGTCAGATGCAGCCTGATACTGCATGGTAAGTATAAGCACATATTAACTTAAGTTTATAGCAGAGAAAGTAGACGTAGTTGAGTTCCTCAAATTTAAAACAGATGTAATGCTTCAAAACTAGCTAACGTTTGAAAAACAAGCACCAATTTAATCAGGTATATTTCAGATAACTTATGATATAAAGGAAAAAAAATTATCCCTGTGGACAAACCATGTCTTGCTCAGACCTTTACATTTACAAGCATTATCACCAAGGAACACACCTATATATAAGTAAAATACTGTCAGGTTAATGTCTTCAAACAGAACTCTCAGGAGAGACATATTTCTGTTCAAAACACTGCTGAAGGAACTAAATATGAGAGCCAGAGGTTTGGAGGCACAGATGACTTAAAAGACTTCACAAGCACTGCACGCACTAATGAGGGTTAGGCTGTGTTATAATATACTACTCAAAACAAGACAGCATTTCTTGGCATACCACATTGCCATTTGTGTGCATGATTGAAAACAGATTTTTTTTTTAACATATATATATGTCTTTCAGACTTTTTCTGAAAAAGACAATGGAAATACAAATTCAGTTCACTGAAAAACTATTAAAACATCAGAGATAAACATGCCAGTTCTTTGGCACCAAAATGTAGATTTTCCGTTATTAAGTCTATTGACTCAATGCATTCAAGACCTACTCTAATGATAAGCACACATCAGATATATATGTAAGCCCTGGTATTACTAGAGCACATGAGCAGAGAATGGATGTAAAAGAGATGGAAATCCTGGGTGTTCAGATTTTATACCATGTATTTCACTATATGGCACATAGAACCTTTATGCTTAGAGGCTCTCGGGCATCTTTTAGGGTATTACATTATTATTACTTAACTCCGGCATGCAGAGTTTTCCTAACGTGTAACCACTGAACCACTCCAATCATCTGGCAGTTATTTGACTTCCAAACCCAAGAAAAACTAGATCATCACCACTTGAAATTTGATGTTGTTCTATTTCCACTAAGTCATCACTTATCTCCAGTTTCCCATACTTTGTCTTACCTACCAATACTGCCAGAGAGATGCAATGTGCTGCAAACTTATGCTGTCATTTTACCAAGCTATAACCTTTTTACGTGGATGGTTGTAGCAGCTATATTCTCTGGTGTCCCAATAGATGAGAGTTTTTTTCAAACAGAATTCCAATAATTCAGGAACGTCTAATTTTTCTCGTTTTACAGTTAAGTTCTTCAAAGTTCAAGCAATGGTAGCTCTAGCACTTTTCTTCTAGTTTTCCAGTCTTAACAACAGACTGATGGGCTTCATAATGAGCTGAAAGAGCCCACTTAATCCTGTAACTTTTTTTTTTTTTTTCCATTTTTATAAATATCCATTTCTTATTATTGAGTTGGGCACTCTAAAAACTTACCTGGACAGGAGAGATGGGAAGAAATCAGAATGATATTGTACTTTATTTTTACATGATATATAATGAAAAACTGATCGAGTTTCATTTGTAAAAATAAAAGGAGAATAAGACAGCAGCAGCTGTTTTTCATTTTTAGAAATATCAGGAATGTCAGATTTTTTTTCTGATTTTGCAATGCAATTCTGAGTCACACTACAAAGCAAATACACAGAAAGAGCTTTTCCAGTTAATAATGCACAAGGAACTGTTAGTCTTTAACATAAGTAATCACATTTGTTTATGTAACATTAAAGACATCTTAACATTTAAAGTTCTCTAAGCAAGCAACCAGAAGAATGTTTAAATTCATATAAATTCTACCTTATGTTCTCTCTCCCTGCACTTTTCTCCTAGATAGGAGGGCACTATCATAGAGTGCCAACTATATTGTGCTTCTCAAAACAAGATTAAGAGGTAATAAACTATGACCATTTTTCCCTCCAGGGTACACTGATCTTTATTTCTCACATACACACACACACAAAAGCCTTCCTACTGGAAGTTAATGCTCTTAAAACCAGCTATGGGAACCTTGGTTGAAATTGCTCAATGAGTATCAATTCTCAGAGGATTTACAGACAGATGACAAGACAGAGGAAACATTTTGCTTTGTCATTTGGTTGAGCACATCCATCTCCCTACCCCTTCATGTGGATCAACTTTACAAATGGATTACTTTCCCTATGTATACATAAAATATAACGATTCTGTCTTTAGTATCCAAAAGAATTAAGAATAACTGAAAACACTGACTCCTATTATCTGTCCTAAATGTGTAGCTTCTCTAGTCTCATTGAACATTTTCTGTTCACCATTACCATTCTCAATGGGGCCTGTAGTACATTATTGTTATCCAAGTTTTGTGACAGTTGGAACTTCCACTCAAAACACTTCAGAGAGCTTTTCTTTTCCAGTAATACCTTTGAGCTGTTAAACTACAGTGCTTCACAGAAAAGTACCACTCTCATGCATGTACATCCCACACCATTATCCCTGTAAAGATGGTAAATTGCATTAAGTATCTTGAAGACCTGGTGGAAGGAGGGTATCTGTATTATCTGTGATGATGACACATGTCAGGAATTCTAGTGTCCCTCCATTATTGTTTTTGGTGCAAGGGTTAATATGGAAGCATTCATAAGTTACACTCTTTCCCCGTGGCTTAGTATTGGAGGTGTCAATCGTCACTGTAGACAGTCTGATTTACCTTCATTACTTATTGGATCAAGCTGTTCTATCCTTGGGCTATGAGAGACATCCTGAAAAGTAGCCCCATGCTCCCTGTATGTCATGTCAATGTTAATCTGATGTTCCTCCACACATATAACCTTCCCTATGCTTTTAAATATTCCTTTATGTCCTTCAGAATTTTCAGTGCTGAGAGCCCAGTGCAAATTTGATTATGCTGCAGGTCATCCTTCATTTCCAGCTTTTCCTGGCCCCAAATATACTACAAATACCTACGTGTCTCATTTTTATACCATATACTCATCCAGGCATTGATATTCTGCCTCATAGGCATTGTATGAGAGTCTGGAAAATATTCTGGAGAAGGAGATTGTGGACATCAGTAACCTGGCCTTTCTTTATTTAAAAAAACCCAACAAAACAACAAAACCAAACCAAACCAAACCAAACCAAAAAGTTGCCAAATCAACCACGATACCTTGAGAACCTCTTGTTATGCCACTTTTCTTGTATTTTCTTCAAGGAAAGCATAGAAACAAGACTACTTCTAATATTTTCCTCTATTATTCCCATGACAGCTCGTATCCAGTGAGATACTGATCACGCATCACTCAAATACTCATTTAAAATAGAAATGAAAGTTGTGAGTTGCTTGTCTTTTGTGAGTGGTGTGACATAAAGCTTTCTGGGACTGAAGGAGTACCACCATGTGCATGTGCAGCACCATGCATCACAACATCACCACCACAGGTATATCTGACTCTAAAAGTACTGCTCTTCCCACCCAGCTTTTCATCCATTATACCCTCACAAGCATATTCATTGTATTTGAATTACCTGGGGATCCAAGCCAAATATCACTCACAAAAATGTGAATCAACTTCCTCTGAGCTTTACTAACAATAATATGCTTGCCCACATTCTGGTCTGGCACATCAAATAAGTGAAAGAGTGTATTCAAATCAAAGGCAATCATACCACTTCTGAATCTGAGCCTTGTCTAGCCCTTGTACTTTAGCAAACTCAAACAGTTCAGCCAGGCAACAAAATTGAAGAAAGACAGCCTCACAGGAATGCAAATGAGTGGTAGAAAGATTCTTGGACTAGCAATTTAAAATTTGAAAGGAGACAGTCCTTTTGTGTCAGAGATAAACAGTATCTCTGTGAAGTACTGCCAAAGTTACTAGCAGTTTATTTCGATACCGAACTTAAAAGAAGACCCTTTCCAGAGTTAACAAAATCAAAGCTGCAGTTAAACTGAGCTCATTGCAATTGCTACTCTGATGTTGAAGATGATGCTAACCTTGGTCTAGTCTACCTCCTTGCTCTCAAACAGTGGCACTACAGTGGAGAATGTATGTCAGCCTAGTTTGAATACGAACGGGCAACTGAAGAGATATACAAATTGTTCCAGAGACAGTAAGGAAAGAAGACTGTGGTGGAGGGAAGGAGTGGATAACCAAAAGTGGGAGTGACATGGACAGAACCTACTACAACCCTGTACTCTCCCACTGGAAGCTTGGGGAGGGACTGATACTGGCTGGGCTAGCAGATAGACAGACATTAAACTTTAGCTGCAGCCATAGTAATGGATTCTAAGTTCTAAAATATAGCCTGATGTATATAAAAGCCATGCTAAACAGCTGAGAAATTTGGAATCAAATTTGGAAGATGAGGAACTTTCAGGAAAAGAAAACAATCAGTCACACAGAGAAAGTATTTACACCTGAATGTGATATTCAGTGAACGCAATGTGATATCAATGAATGCAAAATTCTTCACTTCATCAGTAGTCTTAGGAAGACCACAGACACTCCTGCTTAATACTAACATCTGGTGTTTGACATGGAAAATTCTCAGGAAACAGTGGCTTCATACATTTAGTGTAACTTTCATTCAAATGGAGTCAAAATACTCAGGACAAAACAAATTCAGCTCTGTAATACTGATACCCAGCACCAAGACAGTTATTTTAGTCTGTGATGCAGGAAATTGTAGTATTAAATTAATGCAATTCATTTCCAAAAAATATAACATAGTGACAGATGCACCTCTTACAGAGAGAAAAGTCTATCTAGCATCTAATATGCAAATGAGTATCTATTGTTTCATACTGAAATAAGAAGGGAAGGTAACATTTTAACATGTGGCAAAATAAATTGAATATATTATTTTCAGCATAAACACATTGTTGGAGAATAGAAACATCCATGCACCTAGTAAGGCAATCCATTCCTTCTGGAGCAAAAGGAAGTAAGATAACATGTTACCAATAATTAATACTTATAGAGAAGGGGGACGGGAGTGAGATGGAGACTGTTCATGAAATCCAGATAGGCAATTAAATCATCAGAGTGTAACAACCAGAATTCATATAAAAAGGAGAATGAAGTTTTTCTTGGATTCCTCAAAAACACCAGCCATTTGCCCCTACACAGGCAAAATCAAACCACAAAATTGCAAAGTATTAATGATAAGCATATTATACAAAGTTTATGGACTATCACATCAGTATCACAAAGAAAATTGATTCATACAGTAGTCCTATCCTTATGGTTTATGTATTGCAAACAAAATATTTCCATAAGCAATGTTAAAAATCCATGTACATAATAATCTACTATTAAAGGCACTAATAACAGAAACAGAAGTTTTACATCAGTAATAACATCTATCCTAATTAGTATGTTTGTGTTGTGAGTCTAATTCTTCAGGAGGGGTGGGGGGAGGAGAAGGGAGGAGGTTGTGGAAAAATCCTCCAAACCCCAAACGAAAGACAGCAACTATTTTGTGTCTGATCCAAAGCCTTTGAAGCTAACAGCAAGTCTTCAATTAAAATGCAAAAGACCCCTTTAAGGGGCCCTTTTTATGATTTAGTGCATTTCCTCAGATTAAATCTACAGTGCATACAGAGGGGTTTTTTTAGGTGTTTTCCACTAGGAAAAACATTTTCAAAATAAAGGAATGCAAAGATCACAAGCATAGATTTAGGATTGTCAGATGAAAGAGAAACCTTTATATTTCTCAAAATTAGGAAATACAGATATGACTGTTCCTCTGTAGATGCAGATGTGCTTTCTCAAAAATTCTACTTGATTCAGAAATTACATCTTTCTTTTCCTACCACACAGTTTGAAAGTACTAGGAGTATTAAGTTTAAAATTTCCCCAATAAATAAGTGTATTCAGTAGAACAATGTCTTGTGTATTCCTTCAGCAAGACACTGCCTTGTATCCATCTAGTGAGTTACTCTGGGAAAACTGCTGCTCCAATTAATTACTCACTGTTAATTAAAGCCTGAAAGCTAGCAGCCTTTCATAATTTGCCTTTCACATATTGTTGGTGTGAAAAACATTTTCAATATAAATCTAAAAAGAAGAATAAAACCAAAACTAGTATTGTGACTTCTCCACCCTTGCTCCTTTCTTGCATACTGATGAGAGAGAGGCTGAGAATTCATAGATGACTCTAAGGCCATCACCTGCATAATTTAAAAAGGACATGAATCTGAGAAATGCTATTTTGATAATGTGATTGAAACACGCTTTTGAAAGAAATAAAGCCAATACATATTTAGCCCTGTAACTTCGTCCTTCCTGTCTGTCCTGGGCAGAAACACCTTTCTACCTTTTTCTCATGTCCTTTTTGCACAACGACTTCCTTAGTCCCACAGCAGAGATCCAGTGAATTCAAGAAGTCCGGGAAACAGGGTCTTCTCACATGTGCATCAGACAAAGCCTTGTTTGATAAATCACCCTTTCATATTACTGTTAGTATTTTGGTTGGTTCCCCTATCCCAAGTTCATTTAAGTCATATAGGTAAAGTCCCATAGACACTAAATTCACTCACCCCAGAACTTCTAACTATAATGTATCAGTCTTTGGGCATCTGTTAAAAATATCTGAACCAGAAGCAACATAGCACTAACATAAACCCTCCAAAATCATGTTAAGCCGAGTTGCCCTCATCAGGCAGCTTAGATTTTAAATGATGAAACTCATACTGTGTATCCAGTTGCTCAGTCAAATCCTGACATGTCCCCCTATGGCTGTGCATGAGCCGCCTGAGATCCTATTTATAAAGTCTTTGAATTCCTTTTAAATTCGAAACAAGACAAAGTTGGTTCCTGTACACGAAGCAATCCAAAATAAGCTTGCCAGACCTTAAACTGGGGGGGAGGGAGTGAAATGCTTCTAAGGGCTACTAATGACTTACATTTCTGGCCTACAAAAAATTTCTCAACACACTTAGAAACTGTGGCAAGCTTTTCAGAGGGATGTGGCATGGCCCCAAAAAACTCTGAGGATCATAATATACTCAAAATTTGCTGTGCAGAATCCTCTTTGCAGAAAAGCATCTGTATGATTCAAACACAACAGGATTGAGCAATGGCTGGAAATACAACACTTAACAGGAAAAGGTAGCACTGTTCTCAAGGACCAGACTAAAGATCAGTGTAAAAGAAGGGAGCACTATGCTCCTAAGGTTATGTGAGAATTGCATCTGAAAGCAAAAAATATAGGTAGTATTTATCATCTGTGAATGCTTGTTGGTATTTCTGCAAGTCAGAACCATGTGCTCAATTCAATCTCTGATAATAATGTCTATTGGTACTCTATTCTTCACTCAAAGTAAAATACAACAGTTAATTTCTGTTTCAACCCTGCTCCCCCAAATCAGACAGTCACTGAATTTTGAAACACATAGACTTTATTTGTTAGAAAAAATTAGAAGTATTTTGACTTAAGGCAAGATGACATATCGCTGCTTGTAGCAGAGTTCCATTATGCTGGAATTCTGTTGTTCTCAAGGGTTTAAAACACATGCACTTTTTTCTCATGTGCTATACACCAAAGACTTACTGGAAAAAAGCTAAATGAGATGCTACAATACGTTAGTCAATATCTGTTAGCAAAGGCAAGAAAACTCACTGTGCTTATGAAGGTGTTTGCAGGTGGACCAACATCCCCTTTTCCAGAGGAAACAGACCAGATTATACACAAAATTTTCTAATACTGGGAAAACATCAAAACATATTAACTTACCTATCCTGCCTATCTTCACCTATCTGAATTACCTTAAAGCTATGTTAGCAACAAGTTGAAGATAACAGTTAAGACTTTGTCAGTTCTCAAGTCAGTTTTCTGCTTGTAATGAATAGCATTATATTAGGGTTAGGTTCCAATTTATAACTTCAGTTCAGTGGAGCACAACACTGATGAACCAAGCCTCCCGTAACAGTTAGGAATATATGCTGTGAGCAACAGTTCAAAATGCCATCACAGCTGAAAATATGAGTTTAAAATATGAGCTCTATGACATGTTTTTCTACTTTTACTAATGTCTGTCAAATATATTTGTGGCAGACAATGCACAGCTTGGTATAGAAAGTTCACAAGGACTTGAAGAAAACCTAGAAAATACAGCTTCTGTTTTTCAACAGCTGTAAATACAATCAACAATATAAACCCTGGTCAAAGTTGCATGGTAACATTTACTACAAGTTTTACAATACAGTTTATCACCTGTTGGTAACAATGGTGGCAGGTGCAGCAATATTCATATGGATTAAAAACATTTCAGCAGATGTGCATGAAGAACTGTTCACCTGCTGCTTCTTGTAATGCTTTTATGAAAAGTCTTGCATCACGGGGCTGGTGACTCTTGCCAACTCCCCCTGCAACTACATAAATCTGATGTGCTTATTATCAATACAGAGATATTTACAGCTAAATCATAGGAACTCACAGTAAATTGCCACTTAGCACAACTTTATTGTACTTAACTGAAATATATGCAAACTCTTTTTAAATAGAAAAGTATGCTTCACTTATTCTGAAAAATGTTGGGGAAACAATAATGAAACATAAAATCTCAGTGAGCAGAAGCAATTAAACAAGTATCTTGACTACATGACCACTATGCAAAACTAATATTCAGCATTCCACAGTGAATTAAAAGCAGATTGCCTTTTGTCAATGAAAACAAACCTATTCTGAAAACAAAAACAGCCACAGGATGTTTTCCTTCAAATATTTTGAAACTCAAGTTAATGAAAAGGTAAACAGTGTGGTCTGTATTTCATGAGACTACAGAATATTGCTAGGGATAGAAAATCAAATATATTTTTTATTGTATGTTTAATAACTAACTGTGGGAAAATAAGAAATAAAATACTGGAAAATTAACTCCTGCTTAACCACAGAACCGATGCCTTCTTTAGTTGGGGAAATGCTATGGCCAACCAAAAGCAACCAATGAAGTTATGATGGCACAGCCACCACTTGTCAGCATACTGTTATAATTAATTGTACATATTCTTCTTCTGCAGTAAGGAGGTTAAAACCTTCTATGGGTTTAAAAAAACATCAGCATTCATCCATCAGCTTGATTTGAAATGTAAGTTCCATCCACTACAAAGTGTGAGATTAACAGAATTCCATTCCTCTGAAAAATGGGACCAGCAGCAAAAAGTAATAGAAACAACAAAGATCAAAACGCCCAAAAATTCCATGAAGATGCTCACATTATACATTTTCAAGAACTAAAGCTAAATTAAAGAGTATTTTAAGACTTTAAGTAAATATGAGATTACATTCACAGTCGTTACTGTGAATATATAAAAAACAATGTGGTGAAATAAACCAGGAAGATCAATTATACTCCTTCAGCATTCTTATCAATGAAATTGCCCTCTTAGTAAATAGAATTCCAACTGTAAACCTATAAATTCCTGTAAAAAAATAACATCAATTATTTAATTTTGGTGCTCCTACACTTCATAGAATCAGCATGGTGCATTTGAAATCTTGGCAGAAGAGTCTACTATGGTTAAGTGACTAAACGACACTGTTTCAATTTATAATCACTCTTCAAAAATTAAATCCCTCTCCACATGTGCTCGCTCATTCAAAATCTTCATGCCTGCACCATTTCTAACATTACAGTAACCAGTTTCCGACTACCTCATCTTCACATTGGAAAATCCTGGTCAAATAAATTTAGAAGAAGAATGCTTTTTAGCTTCATGTCAGTTTATCTGTGACCTTTTCCTTACTCTCTTCTATCATTAAGAGAAGGAAAAACAGTTAAGATGCTTCTACCCAAACACTGATCCAGAAATACCAAATTCCTATGATATTTTCCTATTAACTTGATTTTGCTGACATGAAATATTGAAAAACTTGCTGCACACTATGCTAATAACTGAACTACATCACACATGACTGCAATATGCAACAGCAGAGTTATATTACAAATTAATGATGCCATTACACAAGTAAATGATCCAATTCTACATTAAAACTTACCCCAGGTACTATAAACATTTCAGGTTTCAGCCTTCCTCAGTGGGCCACCCATAAGAATTTAGGACAAAGCGAAAAAAACCATAAAACTTCATGTATTGACATTTTTAAATTCAGAATTGCTTTCTGGCATCACTAATGCAGCATATCATTTGGAATGGTACTGCTCTCCACCTCAGCTGCTTATTGCAACAAGCGTCTCTCCACTTCTATGTCTTCACTTAATCTCTTACAGACATCACTAGTTAGACAGTTAATATTTGATACTGTACCATCAGCAGGCTTCAAGAGAAACATTACACTGAAACAAATGAGCCACAGGGGTGTTAGAATTCCACCTTTATTTCAAGCTAACGTTTGTCGTGCTTTGTTTACATGTGGAAAAGTCTCTCGCCATTTAAAAGTATTGGGAGTCTTTTTCCAACTGTTGTTGAAACCTTACTTAGAATATTTACACTAATTGAATCATGTATATATACTATATAAACAAAACAAATCTATTTATAAATACTAAGAAATCACTGCTATGCTTCCTGGTATTCTGCTCCAGTTACTAGGGACTAGCCCACCAGACCAATGATGACAAGTCACTTGTACTAGACACATACTCATTTTTCTGTAGGTATGTCCGAGTCGATAAACTTCCTCAGAAAAGGAAGATCTATAATGAAGACACAACACAACAAACAGAACACACTGTGCGAAATCCATGTACTTGCACTCACATACGCATCTTTTCTCACTCAGAGAAGCAGGGGAAGGACAACAAGATCCAGCAAGTCTTACCTTTCTGCAGACAGTTTCAAAATTAACTTCTGTCCTAAGAGCAAGTCTGGTAACTTCATCTGGTTTTATGTCCTGTAATGAAAGATAAGTTTATTCTTCTTATGATCAGACTTCATGAAATCTTTCTAAGGTTCACCTTCCTCATAAACATTCTAACTATTCTTTTCTTTTTAAAGGAAGAAAACCAGTTTGTTATATGGAGATTTTTGGTATGTATGTAAACACTACATTTATACTGACCTTTCCAAAACACTACCTTATACCTAATCTAACTGTATATACTACTGCTGAAGGCAAAAGGGATTTTTTAGCAGCAAAGTATGCAGTAGGGTGGTTTTATTTGCAGAAATATTTCAATTACCCATATTGTTTTACTACAAATAAACTTTGCAAGGCTTTAAATTCCCGACTTATCTTAGACTCTGAAGTTATATCAGAACTTATCAACACATGTGAACACATAAGTTTAAGACAATGAAAATGAAGCAGAGATGAAAAAAAAACCATGTCTTTTCTAAAGAAACTGACTACACATGCAGTTTTTATTCCTGGACTTAAGCATTTCCACTGGCAGCTGAAATAGAGGAATGAAAATCCTGGACAAGTGGATTTTGTTAAAAGCTCAGTATTTTACGAAAGATGCCCCCATGACAGATTTCTCGCTATTTTAAGACACATGCTTGATGCAGGTTGTATTACAAAATGTTCTATTAACCTCATCAACTGAATTAACTGAATATTATTTTCCTCCGAGGGCAGTGCAACAAAAAATCACGTTACATACCAGTTGTTTCCCAGATGGCTATTTTAAAAGCAGTTTAACTACTCTTATGCAGGACATAAATAATTTCCACACATTTTGAAAAGTTAAAGCTCTGTACAAAGTAATTTAGTTATGTTCAACAACTATATTGCATTTGTTAATTTATTTCTTCTCCTGCTTAACCATCCTTGATACCTATTCCAACACTTTCATTTTAACATCACTGCTAAGTTCCATATTCTATCCCTCTTCTGTCCTAACTCTGGAGCAGTCTGTAAACTTCCTTAGACATAATTTCAGGAAATACCAAGTAGTTTACATTCTTATAAAAGGTCATACCTTGCATCTCAAAACCTTTTGTTTTTCTTCTTTTTATAGATAAGATACCTTACAGAGACTTGCAATTTATCTAGACCTTTAAGGTGTTGCATGAATTGCATATGTCTTGAAACTGTAAAAAACTATCTAGTAATGGGGAAAAAAGTAACAGAACATAGTTAAATTAACAACAACAACAAAAATCTCTTTTTGTGAATGTCAGAAGAACTTCTAGAACTTTCTAGAACTCTGCAAAATCATCTCCCAAAGGTGCTAGTGGAAGCCCAACCACACTTAAGAGGACAGAATCCACACTGGAAAAACACTGGTGGATGTAGGAAACAATCTTCTACTGGCAGATGAACAGTTGGATGACCTAACAGAGATGGAAAAGCCCTATGATTCAGTTTTCCATGACTTTTCAAAGTGCTTCACAGATGGTGAAAGTAGGACACGTTGGTTAAGTGACATGCTTACTGTCACATAGCAGGTTGGGGGTTACAAATGAAGCTCTGAAACCCAGTATTATTCATCAAATCAAGCTGCTGGTTTATTAAAAAAAAACAACAACAAAAAAAGATAATTCTTATGATCTTCATCCCAAATAAAACTGCCTATTTCCTGTCTCCTTAGGATTTAAATGCAGGAACAGGGTTCAGGGCAGAGGCAGATGAACTTCAGCAATCCCTCCATGAGAATGTCAGAAGTTTAATTTTGATATGACAATATTGCAGAATTCCCAAGACATTGCAGAATCATGAATAATACTGGAGAATGAATTACACTTTGGAATGTGAAGTCATGAAAGCCACATTGAAATGCCTCAGATACAGAATGAGGCCAAGAACCTTCTGTTAAGGCTTAAATCCCCAAATTTATAAAATGATCTCCTTCACTTCTCTTAGATTTAAGGCAAACAAAGCATTTTTGACTTAACTATTCCAGAGCACCCTGGTTTTGTAAAAGTAGCCACATGAGTCAAGTTACTGTAATAAATACATGTTTATTCTGTCTCTTAATGGTCAGTAGCAGATAATAAAAAAGGGAGATAGTGGTATTTTTCCCAGCAGAGTTTTCTCAACTTTGAGATGCACATACCTCAATAACTCCTGACTCACCAAGAAAACCTTAGTATTGAATATCTATTATGAAACTCTCTTTCACCATTTATGCTAAGGGATGTTATAAATCCCTGCCCCCTTCCAGCATCTCTGAGACTAGGGATTCCTCCTGCCTGATGCTGCAGCCCAGCCCAGTGTGTCCGGAGACCTGGAGGTGTCTGTCCCAGGTCCACAGATGTAGCAGTTGCTTTCTTATTGACAAGGTTCAACCAGTAGTTAAGGTATGCAGCACACAGCACTCTCAGGACTCACACAAGCATCAGTACAGCCCGCCAAGACCTCTTCTTTTCCGATCAGGACTGAAGCTCACTATTGACAGCAATGCCACCTCCCACCCCCTCAAAATGCACAAACACATGAGCACTCAAGGATCCCTCAGTATCAGCACAGCATGTCCTTCTGTCCATCTAATACCCCTCTGCCTGTGTCCATAGCTCTTGGACACCATGGATATTAGGAAGAAATTCTTTACTGTGAGGGTGGTGAGGCACTGGCACTGGTTGCCCAAAGCAGCTGTGGATACCACATCCCCTGGGAATATTCAAGGCCAGGCTGGGTGGGGCCCATCCCCCTTGTGGGCATTCTACTTGCTCGATGGCAGCAAGTCACTAGCAGGCAGATGCACACACTCCCACTCATGTTACAGGCACCAGCAAGGGCCCTCTACCCACCTGACACCCCTTCCCAGACCACAGAACTGTAAAAACACAGAATGGTTAGAAGGGGTCTTAAAAGATTCTCTAGTTCCTACCCCCACCATGGGCAGGGGTATGTCCTGCTAGAACAGGCTGCTCAGGGCCCTACCCCTACACTCCTAGTCTGACTCCTGTTGCTTGCCCCATAACCTCAGTAGCTGGGCCTAACCTAGTCCTTATAGCACTTGCACACAAGGGACAAAGGGGTGAGATTACACACAGGTAAGGAAAAATAAAAAGATAACAGACTGTCTCAATCAGTTGCAGTGCTTAGTCAGGTAAATTTACGGACTAGAACTGGCTAAGATTGGCCCCTCAAATGCTCGCTTCCAATTATGCTCCCCAAGTGTTGCTTAGTAAGTTTTGTGTAGTTCACAGGTCCTCCCACATCCCCAAATCCTCATGTTCCTATTGTTCCCCCTTATCAGTTACAAAGCCAAGGTTGGCCTTCTGCAAAGCAGTATCAGTAGTTTTTTAATGGCCCATTATTAGCAACTGGAGATCAATTGTCTTTGTCCCTGTCTCTGTTTACCCCTTGTCCACGGGCTCTTCTTTTACTTTCTGTGTTTTTCTTCATCCCTTCCCCCTCTCCTTTCTATCCCTTCAGCACTGAGAAGATCCACTTCTCGAGGCCCCTAATGAACACTCTCACTGCCTTCCAAATACTCTCACAGATTATAGCTGCTTTCTGAAATTATATTAATGCTTGGTGTCATAACCTGTGTCAGTAGGTTTCCAAAACAGATGTTATGTTCCAAGTGAGCAAGGCATACAATAGTTAAGAGGGAACAAGATAAAGATGCTACTGTATGAAGTATACAAACCACAATAAATCTAGATTAGGGAAATACAGACATAAGCCCTCTACCAACTAAGGTACACACTCTTTCTCCTTGAAAATCATCCCTGACAACTGTTTTAAATAACCCCCAAATGCCTAAAAATACCCGAACCCAAAACCTTAAAAGCAAGGTGTTGACATACTGACTGCCTCCTAAGGGATGATACAAAACTGTTGGGATCAACAGACCCTTCTGCCCTGCAGACCGACCATGTTTTCTCTTGTGGGAGAGAGACAATTATGAGAGGTAAAACACTGCCAGCACTACTGGCATTAGTACTATAGTTGGCAAATGCTGGCATGCTGATGGATAATGGGCAGTAAGCAACCACAGAAGAAATAATTTTCTTTTACTTACAGACTGCACCCCTGTCTCAGCTTCTGTTATGAAACCCTTTAGGAGACAGGGACATGTGTTGCAGTGGGGATACTGCAACACGCATAAACCAAACCAGGAGTCCCGTGGAAAGGAAATATATATGGACAGACACATTCTTGCTAGATGTTTCAGAGATGTTTATTTCTCCAGCCGCATGGCCGGAGCTCTGCCCAGGAACTGTTCCAGTCACGGGACCAAGGGTCCTTCTGCCCGCGCAGGGAACACAAACCAACCCATGGGAACGAGGCTGAGCAGGGGCAGGGAAGCCCCGTGTCTGTGCCCTCAGGGCCCCTCTCCCAGGGCTACACGGCAGGGGAGGGACCCCAACACCTCACCCGTTTTATTTTAATAAAAGGAGAATGAAAACAACTGGATAAACATAACAAGAACAGTTTCAAAACAAAACAAGCCACCTTCCTGAGTCTTTAAATGTCCAACCAGATTCTGTGGAACATCTTAGGGCTGACAGAAGGGAGACAGAACTCTCTGAGCATGCTTTGTGGGGAAACTGAGGCAGGAGAGGGTTTAACTTCTTCCCTCCCCCTTTTCATCCCCCACTCGGCATTGGAAAGGGATTTCTGGGGAAACAGTTGGCAAAAGCATGGTTTTGTGAGGGAAACCATGGATGAAAAAACGGATTGGGAATACACTGGGGGTAACAGGACATAGGGTAAAAGGGAAAGGTGGGATTAGGAAAGGGAGACTGTAGGGGGGGCTTACAATGGAGATATTGTCTAACATGACTACGATTTTTAGCATATATACTGCCTTTTACAGGAACACCATCAGGCCCAGTGACCTGCAATGCTTGTAACCCTTTTCTCCCTAGTACAATATTAAATTCCACCACCTCTCCATCTCCCAAGCTTGGGATCCATTTTTCAGGGTTATTCTTTTTAATAGCAGTTCTATGCACGAATATGTCTTGCTGGTTGTCACACCTTGTTATAAAACCATAATTTTGCTTAACATTATACCATTTTACTATCCCTAAGGTCTTAGTCACTATGATCTTTTCCTTTTTCCGAGTGGCTGCTGTTTTCTGTCTCGCTGCGTCTTTGCTCTCTCCTTCGGTCGCTCCCGTGTTGGAATTGTCGGGGCTGCTGGTGCCCGCGCGCTCTTCCCGGGGTCGCGTTCGGGGCTGCGCGGGCCGGGCCGGGCCGTGCCGCTCAGTTCTCCGTGCGTCGCCTCCTCTGGTCGCAGCTTTGCTGCCAATGCCGGGGGCTGCACCCACGTCTCGGCCGGGCCCCCGAGCGATGACCCCCCCGCGCCCTGCTCCAGCGCGCGTCTCGGCTGGGCACGGCTCCGTTCCACCGCCGCCAGCCGCCACCCGCGTGCCGCCCCTCTCGGCCGGGCATTCCCGGGGCTCGCTCCACCACGCGCTGCACGGGGCCGTGCGGGCACCGCCGGGTCCCGCCGCTCCTCGCTCCGCCGCCGACACTGCGGCTCGCGTGGCTCCGCCCGCACACGGGAACTGCCTCGCTGCTGCTCGCAGAGCGCTCGGCGCACGTGGCCTGGGCCGCACGGTCCCTGCGCCAGGCTTCCCTTTGCCAGGACACAGCTGACATTGCTCAACACTCTCGGTAACTAAATAATATTCACGAAAATATTCTTCCATCGGCATATATTTTGACTCCAGTATTAACTGTGTCCAATGGTTTTCCAAAAGCCCTTGGTAAGAATTAAATCCCAAGAAACATAGAAAAAGTTCTTAAACAACCATGCCAGGAAGTGTTTCAGTTCTTTTTGAGCTTGAATCAAGCTAAAATTTACAAATCGTTGTTCAAGAATCATTTTAAGATAAATGTCCATATGCGGCTCTGAGAGCCAAGAGTCTTCCCACCGTTCCTCCATAGTTTAGATACGGAATAGCAAAGCAAAACCAAGAAGAGGAATCCAAAGTTTCCAGGGTTTACTCACACAAATCAGTCGCTTAGGGATCGGGGATCGTTCTGCTCTCAATTCTCCACCATTTGTTGCAGTGGGGATACTGCAACGTGCATATACCAAACCAGGAGTCCCGTGGAAAGGAGATATATATGGACAGACAGATTCTTGATAGCTGTTTCAGAGATGTTTATTTCTCCAGCCGCATGGCCGGAGCTCTGCTGAGGAACTGTTCCAGTCACGGGACCAAGGGTCCTTCTGCCCGCGCAGGGAACACAAACCAACCAATGGGAACGAGGCTGAGCAGGGACAGGGAAACCCCGTGTCTGTGCCCTCAGGGCCCCTCTCCCAGGGCTACACGGCAGGGGAGGGACCCCAACAGACATGAGCAAGGAAAGATTCTGCAGGCTGACGTACCCGACACAAAGCATGATGGTGCAGTGCAGCTGTCTGTCCTGATGCCTCAGCTGAGCCCACAAATGGCCACTGGAATGCCAAGATGACACTGGAAGGAGGTGGCAAAGGAGTGGCAGCAGTAGGACCAGTCTGGCTCAATTTTTCAACAGTGTGGGGACTGATGCTCCTCCAGCCATTCACTGCCCAGGCAGCTGCTCCAGTGGGCAGTTGAGAGATGTCAGAACTGACCTGTCAGCCAGTTGGATCCTGTCAGGGCTGCAAGGCAGACAACCAGGCCTTGGCCTGAGATTAAGCTGAATAAACAGGATGTGAAAAGCTACTGGACATAAGAAAACTGCTGGATGTGACAGATAATGCAAGAAGCTGCAGAGTGGTTGTACAGATCATCAGGGCAGAGTTACACAAAAAACAGACGAGTTCCATGGAAAGGTGGAATACAGGGCAGACTTCAGAGGCGGACATCTTGCAAGGTACTAAGGTAACTACTAGTAATAGCGCGTGAAGCCAGTGTTGGATATGAAGTCACATTGAAATGCCAGATTTTGGAAAAAGTAAATATGGGTGGGCAAAGACTGGCCTGGGCTGGGAAGAGTGAGCACTGGGGCACAGGAAGGGGTAGCTATGGGGCAGGCACTCGCCTCTGAACAGGGTACTGAAGGCAGTGAGCTCACCCCCAGTACTTACAGAAACTTAAAACAGCAACGTTGGGAGATTTCTTTTTTAATAAACCCTAAGTGTCTGACACAGAAAGACAAGACTACATTAAAGAGAAGTATGTCAAACGTAAATAGCATGTAAAAATAGGATTTCATGCTTATATTGATTGTGGCTGCTCAGATGACACTTTATCAAAGTGATACTGGGTAAGATAGAGGTTCAAACCTAAAAGGCATGGAAATGTAGTTTATTGAATAGCCTCTGGAAGACAGCAAAGACAAAAAATCTCACTGTCAAATGAGGCTTCAACACATCTCAGAAATGTAAGATTTTTCATACTAAATGTATTCCCAGCTATGCTGTCTCAGGCAGTTTTAGATGACTCAGAAAAAAAACACAGTCTGCCAGTGGCCTGTGGAAACAATTTAGGAGTCTTCAGACTATTAAAAATGACAATTTCAATTTTGTTTTGACTAGTAATTTTTGTTTATGTATATCAAAAAATTCATTAATTTTCATTATTTTTTCATATTTTCTTAGCTGTGCAAGTTTTAAGCCTTTCCATATGAAAAAATAACTTTCATCTTAAAATAGTGAAACTTCATCAAAAAATAAGTAATAGAATCAGGGAATATAGAAATAGAACACCCTTACCAAAAGTCATATTTCTGCTGAAATCTCAGCTATAGTTTGCTATCCATTAATATACTTGCAGCTTTTAAAACATAACCATAATTTTTACTCTTAAGCCTGTGTTTGAGACTACTTTCTCATGAAGCTTCTTATATTTTTTACAGCATTCAGTCTGATTTTTCCACTTTCTGCCATTTTTTTAGGTTGCTTAGTGAGGAGAAAGGTGCAAGAGAAAAAACTTCCGGAACACTTTTTCCTACAATTTAATCTCTGCATGTCTTCTTGTCATAACCAATTTGTTCCCTTAAATTTTTAGAAATTCAGTATTTTAGTCATTCAGAACAAAAGCAGTCTTAGACTTAGGGGTAAGTATTCCCATTGTGAAAGTACACAAAAATGGGATACCTTCAAATCAGCCATGGCTCACCTGAAAGCTTATCCAGCTTCCAAAAAGAAACTGAATCCATTATAAGAGTACAATTCATTTCAGTTATGAACGCATATTTTCAAGAAATGCAGTGCTCTAATTTATTATCAAACTCGTTATGAAGAAAAAGAGTATTTTCTTCCCCAGTTTGTAAATACAAATCCTTTGTCAGTAGCTCAGACGTAGATACACACACAAGGATTTCCAGGGATGTAAGTCACATTAGTTGACCGCCATAGCAAAGTAAATGGCACTCTGCCTATAAAAAAAAAAAAAATAAATAAACCCCCCAAACCTCTGTCTCCCCAAGCCCCATTTTACTCGATGTGCAACCAAGATGAACGGTATTGCCAAGAGAGCAATCTGGATAAAATTAATAAACAGAATAACACAAAATTTAAGTGGTAAGTAAAATATGACATTGTCTAGTTAAGTGTGGCTTAAGCTTATTAGCAAGTTTATTAAACAAATCAGAGTTACGCTGACATACCTGCTTTATTACAAAATCCCTATGTAATTTTACCACTGACAAAGCTAAGCACTTTCAAGTAGCTGCCTGCCCTCCTGCCAGTCTCTATGAACTATTAGTAAAACACCTCTCAAACTGTCTTCTGAGTAATTAGATGTCTTGAACTTCATTTACCACAGATTAAAAATTTAAAGATATTTAAGGTCTCGAAGTCTTTTCTGTATTTGCTCTCATTTTTCAACTACATTTTTTAAAATAGGAATAAAATGGGAGGCAGTATCTCTCTTGGTAATATCGCACAGAAGAGAAGTCTAATTCTAGACAAAGAGCCTGTAGCCTTAGTCCTGGAAATTTCATCTTCCATTTGGCTTTAGTTTTTTCCTCAATGGAATCCAGGCAATCCAGGTCACTCTCATCTTTATCCATCACCTGTAAATTACATAAAACCCTTCCAGAGAGGCCTACTGATTTGTCCCAAATTTCTCTAACTGCACCCTGATGATAGGTAAACGCAGAACACTGTACTTGCTACTTGTTTGCAACTGCACCTTCTGCAGAGTAAAGCACTTCTCAGCTGAAGACTCACTTTTGTTTTAATGATTTCCTGCTTTGCTGACTGTGACAAATAATTCCCAGCAACAATTTATCCCCCCTGGCTGAACAACATGAGAACGCCCAAATGATGCAATTGCTCCATTTATTTTACTTGGTGGTAAGAAATAGATTGGATAATCATTAAGATGTTGCATTCGTTGCATTTCTAAAGCAATTCTAAAAAGACCTGCCATTGCCTCCTTTTGCAGCAGACACATCTGCGGAAGTGAAAGCATTACAGACCTACCAAGAGTTTCAAATTTCTGCTGAGAAGGACTGAGGTTTTCAACTCACAGGTGAGAATCCAGCAGGGGTCAGTAACCTCATGAGAGGTAGATTGATTTGACAGGAAGTAGAGGATGGTGCTGCTAGGGCCATCCCTGTCATAGGTCTGAAACTGACTGATGTCCAGAAAATTATGAAGACTGCCAAGTCATCATAATTGTTAAGAATATTATTACCATCCATGAATCAAGTAAATATTTATGCATCTCCATGCTAAAAACTTTCTTGTTAATTTGTTTTTTTTTTTTTTTTTTTTTTTAACAGTCATTGGGAAAAAACCTGCACTCACCCACTCACCCCTCCTGAAAGTGTCAGCTCACTTGCTGGCCCATGCAGCTGAAATGGGGATTCGTTCTTGGAGTTCGGGGGTGAACCACTCTTGGGGCTCAGGGCAGAGGATGTGTTGGGAAACTTCAGCACTCAGCTCCCCTTGGTTATCACAATCCACTCATACTACACAGGGAAAGGTCTTGCTATGCCTACTAAGACACAGTTCATGGTGGATTTAAATAAAAGGCCATTAAACCTATTTATTTTCAATACTCAAAAAATTCAGAAACATCTACGAGGTCCTCAGGAAAAGAAATAAAAGACGAGGTATGCCTGATCTACTCACACTAAGGTTAATGATCTCTCTGCCTCACTCAGTTTGACTTACCATTCTTCCTGGCAAGACAACATTTAGGATTTTCAATGTTTGTGCATATTTATGCCAGAGCCTACACCTTTCAGATAGAAAAAATAAAGGAGTCTATTTTTGGGAGCTATTTTCATGATTTCTTTGGCGACTCACAGGCATAAGTTCTTGCTTTTTAAATTACAGATAGGCACAAAATCTAAGTGGTGCTAACATGTAAATCTATTTAAAAAAACATAAGACTCTACTGTGTAGTAAGAGACCACTGTAGAGTGAATGTGTTTGGGAAGACCTTTTTATTAAACATAATGTAATAAAGTGACAAAGTAAAGGCTGTCTGTTGAGGCGTACGTGCACTCAAAATTAATATAAACAAGACAAATCAGCATATTACTAATGTACTTTTTATTCTAAGAAAATTACACATCACATTACAATGGGGGTAGGAATGTCTTTAGAACTAGCAATGCTCCCCGCATGTTGTGGAAGTTTCTCACTATCAAACAGATATATATGTACTAATAGATTTCAAATAGAAATCTAATAATGCTTGAATAAATGCTATTTCAGAAGTTTGCACATATTCAGAAACAACATCTTCTTTTAATAAATAACTTCAGGAAGTTAAGCCTTTGCTAAGCTGACAGTCAATGCAGCAGGTCTAATAAATGTCTGAAAATGTATGTATGTAAAGATATAGCTTTCCGTGGGAGTCAAATTTTACTGTACACACCTGTGTCATAAAAGACAGATAACTAAAGAAAAGCAAAAGCACAATAAAATAAAAAAAATTCCATTGATGTTTTGTTTGTTTGTTGCACTGGTATAGCCAACAAAGCTTTTCCCAGCAACCTGACTGGATCACTTGGTTCAGTATCATCATATACTAAAAACAGAGGTTTTATCCAGAAGAAATGAAGACATTTTCTCTCTAATTGAAGGCAAGTGAATTATCATTTAAATACATTCCCCTGTATCACCTGGGCTTAAGATTATTATGGTGTTCTACAGTAGTTATAGAGTTTTTTATTTACAAATTATTTAGGGTCTGTATTACAAAGAGGAAGAAAAGCATAAAAAGAAATGGTTTTACAGTTCCTAATTTTCCTGAAGTATGCACCAAAGACATTTAATGTATTTTTAATAACTTTGCATGTTTTATCAACTGCCTTATATTTCCAAGTTTTATTGAATTTTATGTTGTTTTAACTGGTCTTTGACTTTAATATAAGAAAGACATGTCAAAATAAAAAAAATAATCTTCCTTGAAATCATTAATTTTCAACCTTGTTGAATTAATAACAACTTAGAAAGTAACACTACAAAACAGATTAAGAAAACAACGGTAAAATTTAATTCGTATTTTAAAATAACAAAACCAAAGATGTCACCAGAGGAAACTACCAGAATTCAACTTCCCAAAAAAATCAGAAGCTTAAGAACCACCTCACTTTAGATGAACATAGGACAATTGAGTTTGATGGGAATTAACTATTCCTAACCCGTCAAAAAAAAAAAAAGAATACTCCAAAATTACAGTTAGTCATCGGGAATGTAAGAATGTACTTCAAGGGGAACTTGTCTAGTAATTGTTCTTTTTGTAAGCTACATTGGTGTCAGGTTTTTGCTGGCACCAATTTTAAACATTACTAAATGTCTACAGTATTGCTGTCTCAGTTTAGATCCAAGTGAAATTCAGCGTCAACCTGTGAGTTTTCATCTAATAAGATTCACAATACAAAATTTTATAGTTTTCTGGGTTTATTGTTCTCTGGAAAATTAAAGTTATTAAAATATTCATCTGACAAAACTGCACCATATTCCTATAAACACAGTTTTGCAAAAATGGTTACCTTCCTCTAGCTAAATATCCTCATTCTTCTATGCTGCATAACCTCGTCTAAAAGCAGAACAAACAGCTGAGGGAAGGACTACTTATTCATGCTTTAGTAACAAAACGAAAAAAACAACTCCCCAAAAGTACACTTAACATGGCTAATTGTTTGAGCTCTTGTAAAATACCCAAACTTTATTTGGCAAGTATAGACTGCTCTTTTCTGCCACGTTTATAAACTAATTTAATATTTCAAGAGGTATGCAAGTCAAATGCCAGCAATTACATCAGTCTACCGAGATGAACACTGTGAACTTGGCATTTTGTTCTGTCAATTAGATTAAATGAATTGTTTCATTTTGGAGGTTCACATCTGATTCAGTAGTCACATTCAGAGAGCAGTCACTGTTTTCAGCACAGCATACAGAAAACAATCAGCAAGTCTACAATCTTGTGACGATTTCAGAAGTAGAAGGTATTATGAAAGTAAACTACAATTACAAGCATACAAAACTAACAAAAGAAGAGAAATAAAGCAAGCTTAGAAGTACAGCAAGCACGGTGCCAAAATTATCATTATTTTCTTCCAAAAGTCCCTTAGTTCTGAATGTCAGTGTTCGTTTGCACTGTAACGCAATCTGCAATTTCGTTGTACTGACAATTTGTTCTACAATGCTTTTCTAATATTAAAACAACAACCATATGCGATTTCAGGGTTAACATATTTCCAAGGAACCCTGTGCTGGCTGGAAGAGCCCCGGGTTTTGAATTACTGTCCGCGGTATTCGGCGCGGCTGCCAGCAGCGGCGGCGGCTGCCAGCAGCGCGGCTTTGGTGCGAACGGCAGGAAAGCGGCGCTACCTGCCAGGAGAGGGCGCGGGGCACTCCTGGAGCGGCGCCCCCGCTCCCCGCCTCGCCCGCCCGGCAGGAGCGAGAGCCAGCACGGCGCCACCGAGGCAGCCAGAGAAAGGACGTGATGGATGCTCGCAGCATTCCCAAACAACAAGATAGTGGCTGACAAATGGGCGCGATCCGCGTAATAGCCCCCACCCGCTACATTCGGGTTTGAAATAAGAGACGGAAACAGAAACAAAGAGTGAGGACAGAAGAACCTGAAGAGATGCAGTGTGAAGTAGAAGAACGTGAATACACAGACCCTATATGCACAACCCCTTTGTCTGCTTCCAGAGAGAATAAAAGAAAGAAAGATTAGACACCATACAGAAAGAAAGAACTTCTTGTTTCCATTCCTCTTCTCAGTATGCACTGTCTCCAGGAAAACTACTCCTCCTCCAGGCTCCATAGAGAAAAAAAATAAGTTAGTTTTTGTCCTTTCCTAGAGATCTTGAAACTTCAGCAAGACAAACCTGTCACCTGATTTGCCCAGGGTGAGTAGTAAATTCTGGACAGAAGAGACCGTAACAAAACACACACAAAAAAGTTTTACTTTTAGTATATGCAGATTTTCAAACTGGCTGTTAAAAGCTCCTCAGCAAAATATTGGTACACCAATGGCACAATAATTACCCAGGACAAATACATGAATTGTGTAAAACTCCAACATCAATAGTTCCCTTTGTATCCTGGGGAATCCTCTTCCAGTTTTGTTACACCTTATATAGATGCTGTGCCGTATCTGATCATTCTTGACACTCTTCTTTATATTTTTACTAGCTTATTTGGTTGTTTTTTACATACACGAAGATGATTTATGCAGTGTACAGTAAAATAATTGATTTTAATAGGAACAGACTGTCTTCTGTCTGAAGACAAGGAAGAGCAATCTAGCATTTTCACAGATATCTATGGTAACTCTGATAACCACCTCCTAGTGGTATTGGTAAAAGCCAATTTCAATCCAGTGAAAATGAACTACTGGAAATGTAATTCTCACCACCATCACACATATTACTTAGCATTTATCACCATTGAATTTCTTCAGTCATTTCATTGCCCAGTTGGTCAGTTCTGCAGTGTTTTAGTATTACGATCTTCACTACTCCAAAATTTTGGAATCCTCAAGCTCTGTCATTCATTCTCTTTTTCTGAATCATTTCCAGCACTGATCTGCACAGAACTCCACTTTTAGCTTTCCAACACTATGAAAGCCAAGCATCTATTCTTCTCTTTCACTTACTATGTTTAACTCTATGACTAAAAGAAGAAAATTCCACATAAAATCACTAGAGGCTTTGGAGAAAGCTGGACAACAGCTTTTAAAAAATAATATAAAACAATATACAGACTCAATTAACAATATCTACCATGTATTTACTCCTTCAAAGAACTCCCACTGATTTGCAAGGTATGACTGTCATCTCCTAAAGATACCATTAATCTGCCTCATCCTATTAATCCATGTGTTCATTAAAGCCATACTTTTAATAAAAGTCTCAATACATCTGTTCAGCACTGAAGTCCTATTTACATTAGCATTACATTCCCAAACAGACTTCATCTATTTTTTTAAGCAGGAGGCAGCCACGGGGAAATAAGATTTTACACACAAAAGCATCAGTTGCAATAAGGAGTCACAGCAGCTGCAGTCACCATTCCGAATTAATTAATTTCCAAGTGACTATAAAGAGTGATCTCCAATTTCTTCCTCCTCCCACTACAAACCCTTCAATTAGAAGAAATAGGAATAAGACCTTTACCACAATATTAAAGAATACTTTCTATTCATGAAGAACAAAAGATCTAATTTCTGTGGAAAATTTCTTCAGAAGAAAGAGGACAAAAAAGGACAGTTAATTAAGGATATTTAGATAGTTTAATATTGATCCACCATACTAAGTAGATTCACTGTTTACTGCAGATATTTTTGTTAGCTTCTCCAGAATAAACTAAGTACAAAGATCAGCTACCATACAGCAAGAAATTAATTAGAACTGCCTCAGAGATCTCATGAGGATCATCTTATCTTGACTACTACTACACCTCAGCATAGGATGGTCAAAATATAAAGGAAAGGTATGTTGTACTTACAGAAACATTATTTTCTGTTTCAGCTTCTCATAAATTACAGAAAAATTTAAGGAAAAGGCCCAAGTTGGTGCAATAAAGTGAAATGCATGCTGGGATGATGAAAGAAGCCAACAACAAAAAAATATCTATTTTGAATACATATAAATATTTTCAAAATGAGTGCAAAAACAAGCTGACACTTCTGTCATTATTTTGATTAATAATAAGTGGTTTGTTTTGCTACCGCTGATCAATTTTCACACAAAGGCATATTTTTTTGCATTTTTTTTTTTATAGTATTGCAAAGGTTGCCTCTTTATTGAAATAAACAATGAAAATACACAGAATTCAGAAAGGAGATGATGTCTCATCTGCAACCCCTATTTTTTCAAAAAGTGAAAATGGCTTATTCTGCATCCTTACAAAAAATAAGATAGTAAAATTCTTATGCAAGACTTGAAAAACCTTCATCTGCAAGCCATATTTTTAGGTCAGCTGACAACCTGCACTTAGAGCCTACTTTAATATTTTCCTTAAGTTGTCTCAAATCCAACAAAAAGCTGCCCTTGTGATCTGTTTTGACTTTGTAACTAGGAATCTAATACATAAGAAAAAAACATATGATAGCTGCTTCTATTTAAGTATCTTCTCAACAATTAAGTTTTCAAAATGAAGCTGATGATATTTTTACTGACTTTTGTATTTAAGAAATGCAGCTCATTTTTTTAATGTAGTCCAGGACAGTATTTCAGTACATTAAAAAAACCCAAACAAACTTTGGCTATCATAATGTAATAAAACAGTAGGAATGGCTGTCAGTTATTTTCTTCCTCCAAATTAAAACTGTACAGTACAAGATCCCACACTAGTTATTCTTTCTTTCTTAAAACTTTAAGTATTCTTTCATGCTCACTATCTAGGAAAAAAAAAAAAAAAGAAAGTATCATATTCTACAGCTTTCTCATGCTGAGATTGCTCATTCAACATATTTTGACCCTGCAGGGGGGGCAACCAGGAGACTAGCTTGGGAAAACAGTTAATATTGAGTATGGAGTTCCTCATTTTACCATAAATATGAATGGAAGCCATGTATACTGATGGAGTATGAAATGCTATGAAAATTAAGAAGAGAACTCAGCCAGTGAGTATACCAACCTGCCTTCTCACTATTTGAGAATCAGAAAAGGCTATAGGTAGGAATATTCAAGTAAAGAGGCTGTACTGAGGAGACACGTTTATGTAGGCTCCTGATGAGGCATTCCTTCCTCATTCTTATTCATCAATTAAAAAAACCATTAAACATCTCACTGTTTTCTGTATCTCCACACTGAGCTGTGGACTCTCGTTTTCCTCACTTCTGCTGCCAGTATACCTACAGAACCCACTCCTGCAGAGCTTCACACTCCACACTACTTGAAAATCCATCAGTTTTGTTTTTATTAACATCATCTGTGTGCATTCAGGCACAGTGTCTATATTCCTCACAGGCTGTCTGTTCTTGCTTCGACCTTCAGTGGACTTCCTGCTTGTATTTGGGCTCAGGAACACACTGTTTATCTGCAGCACCTTCTCCATTATGTTAAGTGGTCTTTACATTGTGCTCCCTACTTGGGAGAGCTTTTACTTCAGCCTTGACATCATTTTAGATAGTCATGAAATTAATATTTAGTTTGTTTAACAGAAATAATCCTCCTTACTAAGGCATACATTGTTCAAAACAGCAATGAACTGCCACTGGCAAAGTAGCATGTGCTGTTGAGAGCACAAGCAGCAAACTTTTGTGTTTCCTAAGAGTGCCTGACTCCTCGCGTGTGTACACCTGACCAATGCACAAGTGGATGTATCTGCCACTCAAAGTCCCATGAATCCTGCATTACTGCAGAGGAAAAAGTCAGACATGCAAGGATCTGGACCACTCCACTGAAGGAGGGCTGAAAAACTTTGCGTTCTAGCCCTTCTTCCTTCCCTAAAATGGTCTACAAGTGGCATTTGGCCCACACCGTTGTGAAAACTGAACCACCCCTGCCTCTGCCTTTTGTAGAGAAGCATCAAGGACTGTTCTTAGGCTGATTACACTGAAGTTCAAGCACTTCCCATTACTCTTACAAAAACTTTTACAGGTTAAAGATTCTGTAACATTAAGATGAATGTTTGCTATCTATTTTAAAAGAAAATATGCAAAATATGGAAACACGTGCTAGGAGAAAGAAAAAGCAAAAAAATGCATTAGTTCCCACCTGACTTAAGACAATTTTACGGCAAGATGTTAACTGAAACCCAAGTTACAAAAGATGAAACCATTAACCAAGAAAACACTACTGGTAGAAGAAAATGACAAAAAACTTTATGAAAAAGCCTGGTATTTCAGAATATAAAAATTCCACACAAAAAGGCCATACTGAAAAACCTACCAAGTTCCTTAAGCTGACCTACTGCAAAAATCATCAGTTACCCAGCCCTGTTCTCAACCTTACCACTGTTACTTTCAGGAAATTGAGTGATTGTTGTTCCAAGGACAAAGAGTGTGAAAGCATCCTTCAAACTGAAGTTCTACTTTTATAAACCAATTTGGCTTTCAAAACTTTAATAATGGAGTTAATATTTAAGTCTACTTCTGTTAACATCTTGCTAGAATATGAAACTGAAAGAAAATAATGCAAAGCATTATTTTTTCCTGCATCTCTTGTACTAAATTAATTATTCCATGATAAATACTGTGGTTTTATTCCATGATAAAAACACCTTCATTGTATTAACTAATCTGTTTCTCCAGTGATAATTTTCAAGATAGAGAACATATCTTTCCAAGACACTTGAAAATGGCTGAAACCAACTGCTGCTCATTCCTAACAACTGGAAGGCATTTTTCCTTCAAGCACTGCAAGTTGCCTGTTGTCCATATTTTCTTAAAGGGCATCCTCCAAACATGATATTGCTATAGCAACACCTTCCATAATGCCAAGGTTTTTGCTGTAAGTTAAAGGCAAAAGTACTCCTAGACACATGGTAAAGAAACAACGAATATATTAAGGTCTTACTTCAGCCAAGAAATTCAAGTAACTCAAGGTAAGCTACACATTGGTACGAAATTACTAGACAACCTGTTATTTTTGTGTAAAGAAACTTTCAAAAAATAATAGCTTCTTAAATATGATAAGCAGTACTCTACCATGGATAATTAATCCATTTTCATAGTATCATCAAGCCTGACAAGCAAGCAAAGAAATACCTGTAAGTACACACAAGTTGGTATTTCAAAGAAGTAGTATCATAGTAGAGGACTAGAAAAGGTCATACCGTTCTTTTCTCCCATCTTTCGTGAATTGTTGAATAAGTATTTTATACAGTTTTGGAAAAATGAAAACTGAAGAACTCAAAAACCAATGTATTATTCCAATAGCTTTGAGAACTCCTGAAACCAATTAACCCAGTTCCTGCACCCATGTAGCTGAACTTTTAACTGCTCTCATTTCTCACAATGTTTACTTCTGATTGTTGTGCTTGAGACACTTTTAATTGTATTTGCCAGTTAAGTTTTTTTTTATTCTTCAGTTCTAACAATGCAAATACAGAGAATACAAAATTGTCATTCTAACAATAATACAATAGGTAATATTTGCAAATTCAAGTAACAAAAGGTTTTTCAATACAACCCAGCACCAACACTTCATAGATTTTCAATATATGCAGATAGATATTCAATACACAGAATATATGCTCTGTGCATATGTGACTACACAGAGCATACTAAAAAAAGACAGGGACAGGAGTATTAAACCTAAGAAGTAAAAGCATCTTATACCGTATCATTCCTAGGAAACAGTGTATTTATAGTGATATTATGTCAGCACTGTCTGTTCAGAATTTACTTGAGGACAGGAAAATAGCATCCCTGAGAGTAAGTGGCAACATTTAATAACAGCAAGCATTTAGTCTTTCCTATTGTATCTCCTGCATTATTATACTGTATATATATTATACAGTATAACAGTATATTATACTGTATCAATTGTATCTACTGTAGTTAGTAAAGATCCACTCTAGAAAGAGAAGTTAAAATCTTGTAACTGAAAGTTCAAATCTGTTTCATTCAGAAAAGTCCTGCTGAGCTGCAGGCAGTCTCTAAGCATTGCACCATCAAGCAACTGGGATGGTTTTCCTTGGGTGTGCTTTGGGTTTTTTGGTTACAGCCTGGATGAAAGACAACATTTGTTCCACAAAGTAGCAGCAGCCATATTGAAACACGGCTAACCAAGAAACAGATTCCCCAAGTAAATTAATTAGTACAAAAAGTTTGTGGGTTTACAGGCAGTTGAACTGAGGAACATAATTCTTAAGAAAGCAAAGAATTCTCCCTAATTAGGATTTCAAACCATTAGATTTTTTTTTCTGAATAAGAGAAACTTAAGCCATTGCATTAAAAGCTTCAGTAAAACAGACACCTCTTTCAAGGCTCCAGAATGTCAGTCTTTCTTCCCTGAGATTGAAACAAATTCCCTGTAAAATGGAATGCCCCAATTATGCATTCTGAGGTAATCAGAAGTCCTTCCAAAGACTTTGTTGCCAACAGTCCTCAGAAGGCTTTTTTTTTTGTCTTCTGGATATATGATAAGGAGAAAGGAGGTCTGGGTTTGTCCTTGACAGACGGAAGAAAAAAGGACTGATGTTTAGAAAGAGATGTCTTTGGCAACGGGGAAAACCTCAAAAAAATTTTGTACTATTTTCTTCAACCTACAGAAAGCCTTCATGCCTCCAATCAATAAAGAATTTCCAGAAGTTCTAAGTAACCACTTCAATAAACCTTTTATCCTGAAAATACACACGCTACTGGACTTTGGTGTAATGTCCACCTTCTGGCTCCAAACCACTTTGGCTGATGTAATTATTTTCTTGGATTTTTTTCTTTTCCACTGAATTGCTCTTTGCAGTTTGCAGCTCCTCAAGACTAATCATTCAGTAAGAGACTTTGAAGTCAGAGATTTTTTCTTACATAAAACATGTGAGGAGAAGTTCATGGACAACTTGGTGTTAACAGAACAGGAACAATTGCTATGTCCTGCACACAGACCACCAATTTTGAAAGGATTTTGAATCTCTTCTGGCATGTGTTTGAGATCCAGACACTAAAACTGCTAAAATAATCTAGAATAATTCAAGCCTGCTCTAAATTGCAACTCCTATAGATCTCTTCCTATTTCTATTCTCTCCAATCTTTCCTTAAAATTCTCAAATTCCTAATTGGAGTTATGTGAAAGTGTTTTTTACAAATCGTATGATCAATAACTTAGGACAAAAGGTTGCTGATACTGAGGCTTCACCAATATAAAATCATTCACTCATCTGAAAGAACATTACCAGTTGGTGTGAAAGCTGTCTTTTTTACTTTTTCCATGATGAATGAGGAGTATTTCTATTCCATCTCTAAAAATCTCTGTTATTCTAGAAATCAACAGTGGTTAAAAAAATACATAAACAACTAGTGCCTTTTAGCTTGTGATTCCTAAGAAACACAAATTTTTCTGTCATCTAAGAAAAAAATAAACAGTACAGCTAGTACGTGTCAATTTGTGCATTTTTAAAGACTAAAAATCTCCAAGTAACCCAACATTTTTCCTACTGAAATATTAATATAATGGTGCATTTTTTTTAACAATAAAGTCAACCTACAGCACTTAAAATTTCAGATAACCAAGTGCATTTACTAGCTATCTGCCCAAGAAGTGGGAGAGTTTTTCCTTCTCAGCTGCTTACTTTGAAGACTCCTCCCTTTCTACAAAGTATTTCAGAGTAAAATTTGCCTTCAGCTCTCTGGACTATAAATCTAATCTCCCTTGACAACCACTCTTAACGCTACCACTTACAAGCCCTGTACGTATTCATGCCAACTGAAGCAACACTTGAATGTACTTGGCCAATACAGTCCTGAGTGCAGGCACGCTTTAAGATGTCTGCATGAGCCAATCCTGGAAGGAAAAGCACAAAGACTCCTGGTAAATGCATGCAGAACAAATCTTGCAGTGAAACCCTCTCACAAACACTCACAAAAGCCCCATAAAACATGGACATTCGAGCTCAGTGCTCCAGCACACCTGATCACTTGAGATACTCTCTTAGGAACTGAGACACACAAACTTGCCATTAAAAAAAATTTAAAAACTTAAAAAAAAAAAGGAGAGAGAGAAAAATGAGCAAATACAAGACCAAGTTTAATACTGATGGCAAGTCATTAAAGCAGAGTGCCTCAGTATTACTGTCATGGTGTTTGAGAAGTGCTGTCTGCTTTCTTTTCCTTTTTAGTGGTTTATGAGGACTCTTACTGGAAGTATTAAGCTAAAAATCCATATGATTCTACCTGATCTGGCACAGAGAACATCTAACTTGGTCAATGAAGCCTTTCCTGTTGCTAGCTTTTTTTGAAGACTAAGATAGATCTCCACAAGGTTGAGGAAAGGAAGACAGTAATGTTAAAAAAAAAGAACCTCCCAGAATAGCACACAATAGTAAGAGTGATTTAATCACTACAGTTATCAACTGTAAACAATCAGTTATCAAGTAAACAATCAAAACAGCCATATTGTGAGAAAACATTTTTCATGGCCTATACATGACTCTTGTGCTCAACCCTTATGACTGGAATGCATAACTCATTTCAGCACACATAATTTTATGTAGTATCAACTAAAATGGAGAGATCAGCACAAATCATTATGAAGTAATAAAATTTCTGAAGCATTTTCTTGATGTCATAACATATAAGATACAAAAACTATCAACTGACAGCAAGGCTGAAAATAAAAAAAAGATTTGACTCAAGCATTGCCACTCCCTTGCAGACACAACTTGAAACTATAACAGAACTAAATACAAATGGCATGATGTTTAGAGCTTGGACAACAGACAACACCAATACTATACTGTCAGACACACAAAATGCCTCCCCATACTCCTGAGCGCCATGAGAACTTTAAATTCTGTGCTTTAATGTTACAGTAAAAACTTCGAACACCACACACTGCTAAGCAAATTCATGTTTAGCCTGGAAAGCTTATGACTCAAACTGTCTAACACCCTGACAAACGCAAATATTCATCATTTTCTAGTTGTGTTAATGTTCAAGCTTACTCTGAAAGTACTTTAAGTTTCAGTAAGGCAGCAGCAGAGAACAGACAAAACTTTCAGTTACTAAAATAACTGCCTCTAATATTGAAATATCTAAACATGGCATTACCTTCATGGCATGGATTTCTTCTATTAATCTCTCAACTCGTTTTTGGTTCTTTAATTTCAAGTCTTCTGAACCCCTGCAAATGAAGTCTATCTTTATTAAGAAAATCTCAGTTTAGTTACTTTATTTCCTTACTGGCAATACTAAATAGCAAAATAAAAAAATCAGGAGATGGAGCATAAACACAATTCCTTATTGTCACATGAACACTTTAGCAAAGAGCTGAACATAGCCTAACGCTTTTGCTGTTCTGAACAGTGGAGGAAACACTGAGGATTTAGCAGAACAACATGAAAAACAATGTTACTGTATTAAAAAAAACTAAACCACAATTCATATCAACAATAGGTGACACTAGTGTCTCAAATACAATTATACTTTAAGATCTGAAATATTTAAATATGGAAGTTCATTGGGTTTGCTTCTTATTTTGTACAACTTGCTAAAATTGTGAGAGAAGAGTATGCTCAATTTACACTATGAACACAGTAAAAGATGTATCTCCTACTGTCTCAAATAAGACACATGGTATTATGTTGAACCAATAATCTTTAAAAGTATAATCTACAAAATATTGTTTAAACTGTTTATATAAGAATTCATTAATAGTAATGACGAAAAATCAAGTATGACCTGTATATCTATGCAAACTGAAAGTATTTTTTGTTACACAATCTTGAAGACAACTGCAGTGAGAAAACATGGTGAAACTTAACTTTAACAACAGAATAACCTAAAAAATCAAATCTGACACTTCTGTAAGTGCTGTAAAAGGTTCTGTAGCTGATTCAGATAACCTTCCAATACATTAAATCCCACTACAAAAAGTCATTCCAATTCTGCTTTATGAAACTCCTTCTAGTTAGTATTTTTAGTCTAAAATGATGTAAAAATAAGACAAACAGAATTTAGGTATTTTAGTGCCTTAAGTTTTAAATGTAGTACATTTTTCACCCACTTTTCTGTTTTTGTGAAAACAATTAAAATACTGCCTCATTTATAAAAACACAAACAGGAACACTATTATTTAAAACTGACTTTTTCAATTTTAATTTCCCGATGTGTCTGGTTAGTCTGCGAATAGTCAGGACTCTGGCCTTCTTCACATCTTTTCTCATCTTCACAACCTGTGAGAAATATGGAAGACATTATAAAGTGTTTTCCTTGATTACGTTCCATATACAATACATTCATTACATTAACTTAAATTTTAGAAATTAGTTCAACAAAGAACTATTTTTGAAAAAAGAGTGCATTTCCCTGCTAACCAAATCCCATTTCAAATGAATTCAGATTTCCATTAAAATCAAACTGCTTCCATAAACATCAGAGGAAGAACAACCAACAGTCTAAAAATGCGTCTGAGGTCTAAACAGAAGACAAGACATTCCTAACTAGCCATATTTTAATATTATTCTTAGAGCTAGACTGAGCTAGAGATTTGAAAAGTCTCACCTTTTGCCTTCACTTGGCTTATTTTTGTCCCAGTGAAACAGCCAGCAGTAGATTAAGTCAATTGGTGTATAATACATAAAAGCATTTTCATTATGAAACACTTTGAAGTATTAAGGAAAGACTCTCAAAATAAACATTATTTATGATGGAACAGAATTTGAGATATGAAATTCTTTTATGTATTTGAATTAATTTTTGTTGAAAACAAAACTCCAAGTGATTTCTAACTTGCTACAGTCTGTCTCAATTTGCCATCCTACCCAGTACTCTATTCCTAAATGTAAAGCAGGCGGTTTTAAAGAAAATTTGACAACGATACTTTGATCTTACTACTCACTCCAGTAACAAAGAAAGAGAATTGTCATTATTATTAGACAGACAGGATGAACAAACAAATCTTCCCAATGTTTGCAACTAAATTCCATAATGAAAAACCTTATGCCCAGGTGCTGTCTTGCCAATGATGAACGTTTCAGAGATACAGGGAGTCAGTGGTGACCCTTTTTTTTACAACTCAACTTCCTCCTTATTTATTCATATATATCATACTATGTCTATTAAGATTTTATATTTAATAGTTTAACTTAGTATAACACGAAATACTAAAACAAACAAAAATAATCAGTCTTCCTGACAAAGACCAAATTTATCATAAATTGATCCAGTGGGATAAGTTTCAAAATTAAGTTGGCACCTCTTTCTCAATAAAGTTCTTTACATCAGATTTCTATTCTAATTTCTCAGAGATAACATCAAAATGATAGATTGATGATGACTGCACCATCTAGTCAAGTCCACCAGGAATATCACTACTATAAACCTAAACTGAACAAAAAAAAAAAAGGAAAAGAAAAAACTTCAAAGCTCGCAGAGCTGTATTTCACACCTGTCATGGGGAGTCTGGCTAGTATATATACACCCTGTGCAGAGACCATAAAGATGATACTAAAAAATAAACAAACAAACAAACAAACAAAAAACCCACATACTTTGCACTAATGATTATGTTTGTAGCTTAGGTTACTGACTCAATCAAGTTGTTAAGCCCTGAACTGTATTCAGCAGTGGCTTAACTGAAGGCTGAATCAGAGCAAAACAATTTCTAGAGAGGCGTACATGCTCCCTACCTCTGCCAGGGAAGCCAAGGAACATGGGGAGCAGCGCTCCTCTGAGAATCAAGGGAGGGGAATTGTACGGGGGGCAGCGTTAGCCACTTACACCATGAGAAATGAAAAGGTAAAGAAGGTTTGTGGGATGAAACAACTAACCTAAAAGTGGTCTCGTGTTCCAAAAATTGTTACAGCAAAGGTCAGTACTTACCTTAGTTACCCTAGTAGAAGGAACTACACACAGGTCTACCTACAAAATCATTTCTATTTCAGTTAACAGCTGAAACCACATACCAAGAGACACTTAAGTGCCAAGTTTCTGCTATACAGCAGCACTGCTCAAGTCTTTACCATGCTAAGGAACAAATCCATAACATTACCATTTGCCATCAAGGCATGCAGATATTTTTTTTTTAAAAGACACTGAAGGAGATTATCATAGGTCCCTATAGTACATCATCTTCTAAAAGCAAGAAAAATAATGCAGCTTCTGGTTGAATACCTCTTTGATACTATGTACATTTAGTGAGTTTGGAATGTCAGATGCAAACTGGGTATGCCTTCTTAGAAAGTCTGGGGGGGGGGATTGTTTTGAGTTTGGGGTTTTTTATTCTCTATTTTTTTTAATAACCACTAGAAACATCCACAAGCTAGAAACATACTGGAGTTTAAGTAACTCATACTTTACATATTTGTTACTGTGTATGCAAACATGAAGTATATTTAACTTTCTCTCAAAAATATTTTGTCATTTATTTTTTATTAGAAATATTAATGCACACACAACATGTTTCCAGGGCCTACAAGAGCCAAACTCCAGCTTCCTCTGCTGCCAGCCAATGAAGGCTGTATAGACACGACAGCAGGAATGAGGGAAGGTATTCGCTCTTTGGCAGACTAGGAATATCCATTTATGTAATCCAGTCACTTCTTTCACACGGGACAGTATGCATCAACTGTGTTCTTGGAAGTACTCATACCGTTCTCAAGAAAGCAGTCAGCTCTTTGGGAAAGCAATCAAAAAAGTTTAGCTTCAGATTCACAGTGTGCCTGAAACAATGCTTAGACCACCAGGGTAGCCCCTGGTCTCTTGTGTTACAAAGTGAGAGAGGCAACTTTGCCATCAGTAAAAAAAACCCAACAAAACTAAACAAAACCAAAAAACCCATACCAAGAACAGTCATGACTTTCAAAAAATAATAAATATTTATTCATAGTAAGTTATTTTTTATAAATACCTTAAGAAAAGACAGTAAGAAAAGGAGAAGTCTTTGCACTGAAACATAAAAAGGCTGCAGTGTAAGTCAGGATCAGACTTAACTAAGCTTTAAGACAAGGCAATAAGGATTTTTAATCTACTCAGCAGTCACAGTAAGCACAAAAGAATAATTATAAACAAGCAAAACACAAACCAAACTATTTCTTCTATCAATAGGATCTAGGGTTCCTGGAAATTAAGGAAGTCTGCAATTGTATGTGGAAATAACCACTTCAAGGATTTCTTTGAACAAAGAACAACAGATGCTTTCCTTTGTTGAAGACACTTCTTTATTTTGTTGGGAAACACTATTTACAAGACAATTAAGCCATTCTTATTCATTAATGCTACCAAACCTCTGTGTTTGCAAATTATTATTAATAGGTAACACCAAAGTACGAATAGATATAAATTACATATCAATTATTAAAACTAAAAGAAATCATAAAAGAAATTAACTCACTTTTAAAAACAAGCCTAGGTAGTAACATATACTAGCATGAATGCACATAAGTGTATTTCAAAAGCTATGGTTATAAACAAAAATCATCCCTGCGGCACTGTGCCTCTTCACAGAATAATGTATTTATATTACTACTGATGCTAAACAAAGATGAAATGCAGAGAATTTCTATAACTAATGGCATTCCACAGAAGAGAGGCATCCATCAACCCAACAGCTTGCCACCTGCAGTAAGCACTGCCACAAAGTGTGACATGTACCAGCCAGCGGCATGCAAACCATTTTAAGCCATAGGCAGATGGTAGCTGCTGCTGCCCCTTCAAAAAAGGGCAAACCAAGAGCACAGCAGGGGATCAGCGGATGACAAGACAGGCAAGAACTAGAAACTCCCCTGCAATTCACCTTTTCCAAGGAGTGCACACTACTGAGGGAGATTGTAAAAGCAATTGCTGGCTTCAGCACAGCCTACATTAAAGCGATACTTTGCACAACGCTTCCGGTACTCAACCGGCAATGAAAACAGCCCCAGCTTGAATAGATGGGTAACACTGACACAGTACAAAGCCACCAGAGTGTACATATCAAACCAAGAGGGTGGTTTCTAGCAAGTGTGTGTTTAAAGACATCACAAGAACTGTATTTAACCCAGAATCCACAGCTGAGAAAGGGAGAAGCTAATAGCTTCACCTACTGTGCCTCCCATGTTACACCTGGCTCCAAAGGGTTAATAGCCATTCCCAGGGATTTGTCTTTTTGCGTGGTAGTCCAGTGAGACCTTCCCAATCCTCAGCATGTCCAAGCCCTTCTCGTGCCCAGAAAGAAACTGACACAGGATTACTTAACTGAACCTTTGATCTTTAAGTCTTCTCTACGTTTTTTTGGGTTTTTTTCATGAAATAGTTCCGTTTGGCCACTGGTATTTCATCATAGTCAGAAATTAATTTCAACTAACAAAAGCCTTGGAAGGGCTCAATCAGTTCCTAAATCAGTGTTAGACTGTCTAGAAAGGGCTTCTGATCACAGACATTATCCCTTTTAAATTAATGGAACATGGTTATTGTACATAATACAAGATAAAATACATGTGCAATAGAGTACAAAGTTATTTTAAGAGCCTCCCACATAACTAAGCTCCAAAAAAACTTGTTGTAAATTTTTCAAGTTTCTTTAAGAGAAATGTAAGGCATTTTTAGATAAAACGACATCAAAAAAGCCTGGTTTAGGTTCTGAAAGTCTGTATCATTAAGAAACAGTCCTCATATTAGGGATGGCAAGAAAAACACACCAAGGAATGTGGATAAAATGACAGTGTAGGTACAATTATACATTCAAATTCACATGACTAGTCAAAGATATTTGCCTTCACATTTTTAAGACAACAGCAGCAAAGTTCTCAAACGAACATTACATTAGAATAAAATGTTATACTTGGCCACTTCTGAAACTTGTTTTGAGATCTGTACAAGCAATATGACTCCAAACAAAGCTAATGTTCAGCCAATTAGAAAAAAGTAAAGGAAAGTGTGACTAAAGATTTGTAGATGTATCAAGAAAGGTACGTGTCTACTCTGAACTACAGTATCAACTGCACTTGACAAAAAAACCCAAAAACCGAAACCAAACCATTCTTCAAAAAAAATCCAATGGATTAAGAGAAGCACTAATACATTTCTGCATATGACTTGTTTGAATGTATTTTATTCAAAAAACACTGAAATACTAGAACAACTGTGAAGGAAAAGTGTTTTTTCACATTACCATGTACAAAAGCTAGTACTGTATATGAAAATACCTGAAGGACCCAGAACGTCTAAAAATCTTCTTAACTCAAAGTTAACAAAAGTTAACTTACTCAGTGAGCCCCAGCTATCCAAAATGCATGAAAGCCAATACACTGATGGACATGGCCTTTTCCTCGGAGCCGTCTGCAGCACATACAACTGTTCTTCTTGGGCTTCAGCCCATGAGGTACTGAATATTTTGGTCCTGACCCAATAATGCACTTAAATTATTAAATCCTTAAACAACCAGCACTAGACAGACCAGAATTTCTTCATCCACTTCTGCTTTATGCCAGCACACAGTCTAGTCCTAGTTCTGGTACAAGCAACCAGAAAAGACAAATCATTCTGTTCTCTTCAAGGAAGGACACTGCATCTAACCTCATCTAGTGAAAAAAACCCCTAATTGTAAGAGTTTATAGCATTGTGAAATGTCCATAAGGTTGAACAAACACACACCCATTAAACAGAGGCCTCCAGCCTCTCCCTCAACATGGCAAAGTCTCTCCTGGATGAAAATTGTCTTCAACAAGACAACTTTGCAGACACAAGTGCAAAAATACTTCTTTTACAATTTTAAGATGATGTTCCTAAAGCAATGTTCCGTAATTTTACTTAGACGCATCCAAATTCACTGTGCAATATAAGGTCTCTTATGTCTTTTCTATCACTCAAGGCCTGGAAAAAAAAAGACGGTAGTTCCGAGCTGGCTTTAGCATTTCAGTTTCTTCTTGTATGCTCCAGGCTGGCAGGATTTACCTGACATGGTCACACATGAGAGTGGGATAACAAGGAGAAAACATCAAGAACCAAGGCTCTTAGTTCTGTCCCAGGAAGAATCTATTTTAAATACAGCCAATCATATTGCTATTGACAAGTTACTATACACCAGGGTCTAGTGAATGAATGACAGGAAAAAAATGAAATTGCAGGTACAGGATATACTTCAGTCCTCACAGATTTCCCTCATGCCATGAAAACCCTAGGAGGTTGAAGTAAGAGCCTGATCTATTTGGATCAAAATGGCTCAAAGCAAAAGGAAAAATAATTTTTATATGCCTGTAGGTATACAACAGCTTTTAGGTTTTACTGCAGTAAGAGATTTACTGTTGAACTCCCTCAAGTTTAAACAGTGCTGCTAAAGTAGAAAGGGAGGAAGTCCCTAAAAACACACCAAAACCACTCGTGTTTTGTACAGTGGCCTTTTTACAAATTTTTACAAATTGCTTAAATTACACAACAACAAGTATCAAGGCAAGAACTCCAGCTGAAAAAAACCCAAACCAAAAAATAAAAAGAAAGTGAAATGTGTTTAAGTTGAATATTCAAGGTCTCTCCAATACCTACAAGAAAGACATGGAACTAAGTGATGTTTCAGTTCTCACTGATCTTCTTTCTTTTCCTCATTTTAGGGCACATCAAAAGCATTGGTTTCACTTTACAGTTACTCGGCAGTCTTCTAACCAAGAAATTACCATGGCAACAGAGGATTCTCAACATTAATTTTTGGTGCTATTTGGCAACACAGAGTTTTAAAATTCAAAACACCTGCAGCTGGATCACATATTAGCCAGAACTAACAATAGTACATAATCTTTTGAGTGAATAATCTAAGTGAAAAAATGTTTCTGGAACTTCATTACAAATATTTCTCTCTATTATCTGGAATGTCAGCTTGAAAGATCTAATGATTTTTAGATCCTTAGGAAACGTTAGCAATTGCCAAGTTTCCTTTTTTCCTTTCTTTTTTTACAAAAAGAATCCCTGTATTACAGTATATTTTTTATACATGTCAAAAGATGTGGAAATAGGCAGTCAGACTTAATACAGCTTCATATATTTGCACTATAAAAACATATATAAGTAGGGTGGCAAAGGCAGAAACAACATAAACACACCTACATGGAGTATCAGTGTTCAGTTCTGTAACAGTTTTATACAAATATATAGTACAAAAAACAATATATAAAAAACCCAAAACAAGGTGAATTTTCAGCCAGATCAGTTTCCTGAACTGTTTTCCCTGATGGTCACATGAATGCTAGTTAGTTCCAGCACAAAAGAGCAAAGTAAGAACACACAGAAGACAGACAGAGGGATGGACCACAACAAATCAGACTACAATAAATGAGCTATCTCTTTATTTAATATAAAGATCAAATCCCAGCATAGAAAGTGCTGGAACACAGTTTTTCAGTTACTGTTTGTGCCACACCAATGCGGTATTAATCTTGCCTTTGACATCTTCAGCTACATGCAAACAGGTCTGAATCACGTGGACTCAATCCTATCCCAATACAACTAACAGAATGTATAAAAATTCTTGAAACATGCTTCTGGATTGAACTACCGGACCTTGCTGCCCAAAGCAGGCAAAAATGCCACCACTAGCTGGAGCATCCAGAAAGCAAAACACCTGCAGCTTCTCAGGCCTCTGGGTAGTCCCCCTGTCAGGTTTCCCAAGGGGTTTGCTAAAGATGAATGAAAAAAAGCACACCGCCCACTTGGGCGAATTTCCACCTTCCTCACAGGAAAAGTAATGCACACACCCCTTGTGAGTTACTGTCAAATGCTTCCTCCACAGTCTGCCCATGCTGCTTTCTTTGTACTTTCTCAACTGAAGCACTGAAATATGGGTTTCTTTATTCAATATAGCACTGTATTTCCTCCTGCATGGAGAACAGTTGTCATTTCTAGCATAATTTTTCCAAGTAGAAACCACAATGAGTACTCAGAACTGCTAGAAAAGATCATTTTCATCTAAAGGTTTTGAAAAGCAATTCCAAATATCTAAGATAGTTGGGAAAGAGTAAGACTAGCCTAGAATTACTTGCTCATTGCCAAAGACCAAAATTTAACGGATTTATTGCTTCAAAGTCAGCGTCTCACTGGATGGAGTCAGACTCTATGTAGTACTTCAGAAAGCATTCAAGTCCAAACCAGGATCATGAGATGGCTAGACAGATTTCTAAACCCTAAATATACACCACAGTTGTAAACGTCCAGATAAGAAAAAACTGTTTTAAACTCAAGATGCTACATTAGATAAATCACTGCATATGTAACCACATGGAAGTAAAAATTATACATGTCTTCCAAAACAGAGGACTACCTGACGGTAATTTCTAACTCTATTTAATTGATCAGCTGAATGCAAGTTTGATAACCCCCAGTTATCACTCTGCTAAAAATATTTCCATGGAAGGTTGAAGGGGGATGTGATCAAGACATTTAATGGAGCTAAGCTCAAATCAACGGATTTCTATGCCTAGGACTTCTTAATTAGACCAGAGATCTAGTTAGAAGTCACATGTGAATTTCACGCCTCCTTAAGCTTTGACTTTAAAGAAAGACAGTAGCAGCAGAAGCTACAGTAGTCACGTATGAATTACGAGGGTGAACACACGTCTATAGGTAATAAGAGTGCTGAGGGCTTTTTCCCCTCTTCAAATGGTGAACCTTTTAAAAGCAGGTGGAAAAGAGCACTGCTCACAAGGCAACACTACGAATCTCTACATTACTTGCATAATCCGAAGCACGACACCACAACTTGACTACACTGACTCACAAACAATCTGTGTAATTTTGACGATAATTATATAGGTCACAAACATGATCCAAACATGTAGGGTTGAACTGTCATCATGAAAAGAAAATAGTGTCAAAATTGGGTAAGAACCTTTCACCGTTACAAATACAGAAATTCAACCACAGTGATTCAAGTATTACTTTGGAGGTGTGTTTTGGTGGTGTCATTGCTTTGGCTTGGAATTAAGAGATGCTAATATAAATGGTAGTACTGGCTTCCTAAGTCACCACAGAAACCCTCAAGTCTTCAGTGCTAGTATGTTACAACTTTTCTCAGCTATTCTGAAAGAGTGCAGCATCGAAACTGTGTATTCCGAAATTATATTTGTTAGCCTGGTTTCTGAGAAAATCAGGTTTGTAAGCACACTGTCTGTCAGTATCCCTCTCTGGTAACTTTTGGACTTCTTAAACCAAAATCAAGGTTGACCAATCATCACAGGCCAGAGCTCCCACGTGTTTTGTGAAAACTGGTAGCCAAGTAGGAGCTATGAACTAACATCCACATGGAAGAAATACACAAGCAGAATTCAAGTCTTTCCCATTTTGGCTGAGAACAGTGCATGCATACTCATTCACCAGCACATCTGGCTCTGAACCAGACACAGAACACCATCCCCTGATTGTCCAAACGGACAGGAAACATAAGCCATAACTACAGTTACTGAGAACACTCAAACGGAGTAACCATAAGGATAACACACTAAAAAATTAAAAAGAGACAGAGGAATAACTGAGGATATCCATATGAAGCTTTATGGAATACTGTACTGAAAGCTGTAACATGCCAGGCATCACTGGTTCTCAACTTACATATACAATACATTTTATTTTTACCACATTCTTTGTACTGATGATTTAATCTGGTGATTGAAACGTCAGGAGAAATTAAAACACTGACAACTTGCTGAATGGGATAGAAGACAGAGAGCTGCTTCTGCGCAAGACACTTCATGCAAAAAAGATACTTTTATAGTTACTTCAATTGCCCTCAGCTTATACTAGTCTCACACACCAAGAGGCCGGGGAAGAATGGGAAGCCTGTGCAATGTTACAGCATCACTATATTTGACAAATATTTCTATCTTAATTTTACCAGGAATTTTTTATTACTATTATTATGTCATTCAATATAAACACTTGTTTTGTAGTAAGACTCACCCATTTCAAAACTTATATTTCAGTGTCACTATATATTGTTATGCAAGCATAATTGTAATATATAAATATAATATGTTAATACATAAAAAATAATTATTATTATTATGCAAGCATAAAGGAATCATTATGGAAAAATGGTTTCAAGTTCATTAAATGAAACAAAGCAGCATCAGCAAAGGAGTGATGAAGTTGGAGAAATACCTACTAAATCATTTTCCATTCCTCCATAAATCTGAAAGACAAAAAAACTAGCCAAATACCACGATTTTTATATTGACCATAAATATACAGAATGCCTGCATCATAAAAGTAACCGATCTCACTATGATAAGAAAAATAAACTTTTTGTTTTAAAATTTAAACTGTTTTTTTTTTTCAAACTCCTCCTCTGCAAAGTTTGTCAACACAAGTAAGGAGAGGCCTAAGTACTGGAGAAAGACTGGAAGGCTCCTTAGGTATGTGAAAACTCCCACCAAAAAAGCGGAATGCTCAACCATTAACAAAAGAACAGCTATCAACTTCTGCTGCTAAAGCAGAAGTCAGTGTTCTGGATAGAAGCAAACCACACATCAAGTGGATCTTCCAACAGTTACAGCTAATTTTCATGATATAAGTATGTATCACCAGTATTGATACATTTCGGAAGGATAAGCAGCTCTCTCTATTACACTCTCCTCACAACCCTAAGGAATTTCTGTCGAGCAAGTATATTTTAAAATAAGAGTAGAAGTTTCTCCTCTCTAATCTGTAATTTCCAAGAGTTCTTATGTTCTGATATGACATGTATAAAGTTCAGAAAGACAAAGAAATCATCTATACACGTAGCATCACAAGATTGTAACGAAAACCATCACACAGGAAGTAAGTAGAGTGGTATGTCATGGAATGACACACCATAGTAAGAAAAGCAGGGAATGATGTTAAGTCCAAAACATTGATTAAATAAAAATTAGTGTGTGGAGTTCCAGGAGGAAAAAAAAAAAATCAAAAATCAAAAATATCATAAGCACTTTTTTTTTGTGCCTGGGAAAAAAGCTGCCGAGAAACAAATAATAAGAATTTAGTATCCACATTTTTAAAGGAAAAAAAATCCTTTGTTAAAAAAAGAAAAGAGAACAAAAAAATAGGGAAAGAACAAAAAAGCTGTTCGTGGTTTATGACTTTCAAAGTATTTGGTACTATTGCCTCTCTTCTTAAAAAAAAGATTTGTCTCCTTATTAAAAAAATGCTACCAGATCCAAATTTCTTTGAAGAAGCATGAGACTTCTTTTAGTAATAGACTATCAAGTCTAACTTTTCATGTGTTTTATGGTGCCCCTAGCACAGACACCTGACACTCATATGAAACGTAAGTATCAAAACACATCCAGTGAATACAAATGAACACAACCCCTGCTCAGGCCTAGGGTATGCCAGTGACCAGCAAAAGCCATAGCCTCGGGAAATACAACCTGATAATCTCTCTGTTTTACACTTCCAAACAGGATGAATATTCAGCCAAAGGCTGTGAACATCACCAGAATGGGAGGTGAATGTCCATTGGCTTCAAACATGCTGCAGTATTATTGGCCTAACAAACTGAAATACTATACTACTTCCAACAGGAAAACTGCTCATCTATTAAGGTGCTTTCTGCTATTATGCCTCTATGACTTGTATTTTTTGTGGGAACTTTATCTCAGTTAGTAGTTACAGATTTATGAAAAAAAAAAAAGTGTCTCTAACATGTAAATTACTTTTGAGTATTTTTCGAAGGATGGGAAGAATTTTGCTAATGGGAATGGAGAATTACCTTGCTATGCCAATTAGTGTTCCTTATTCCCTCAGATCTGTTTAAAAAAAACCTATTTCATTGTGAGAATTTTTCATAAACACAAACACATGGGGAAGTCAGTGTTTAAAAATACCCCAAAAATCTAATGACCTGTATTCTTCCTAGAAGTTTCTTCATGACATCAATAGAAACTGGGGAAAGGGACAAGTATGAAAAGTAGAAAGAATAAAGAGCTTCAAATATCCCTGCCAGATGTCTGACATCCATCCATTCATTTAAACACCTTTACACAAGTTGTCCTCTATCTGTTGCCAAGATGCCAAATCTACAAGAGATTGGTATACAGCTATCCCAGTATGACTTATTAAAAACCTGGAGCAATGCTTGAAGGCTCCCGCAAAATCTTTGTTGTGATGGAACAAGTCCTCTCATGCTTACCGGTCTGCCCAGTGGTATGTTCATTGGCCAACCATTGAATCAAGTGCTGGTTCTGTTGGAAGATTTCCTTCTTCTGAAGCTTCCTACATTCTTCTTCTATCTCTAGGTTTTTCTAACCAAACTCATTTCCCCTTTCCCATCCTTATGAGCTCTCCTCATTCCTCATCCTGTTTCATCTTGTTCAACACACCTCATCACCCACCCATCATTTATGTCTGTTCTAATATTTAAAGACTTACAAGCTCTCTCCTTCCTTCCCCTCCACGAATGAGCAATCACCTTAACAGCCTTATTGTTTTATATTGTCTGGAATTCCTATCTTATACATGTAAGGTACTCTCTTCTGTGCTATTCATAATCTTTGCAGCATTTCCTCAGTGATAATTGCCTCTGGATGAAATTCCCCATTCATTCCTTTGGACTAGTTGCTATTCAGAACTGTTCTCACCAGCCTCTCATGCAAACACCTTCTATCCACTCATCTCCTCCTACATTAACATACCTACGCATGACCTAGTGTTTTCTCATGTGTCCTCATAAAACACCAAAGAGGATTCACAGAATCATTTACATTGAAAAACACCTTTAATATCATAAAGCCTAACTGTAAATCAAACACTGCCAAGCCAACCACTAAACCATGTCCCTAAGTGCCACATCTACACATCTTTAAATGCTTCCAGGAATGGTGACTGAGCCACTAACCTGAGCATCCTGCTGCAATGCTTGACAAACCTTTAGGTGAAGAAATTTTCCCTAACAGTCAATCTGGCACAACTTGATGCCATTTCCTCTTCTCCTGCTACTTGGGAAAAGAGACCAACCCCCACCTCACTCCAACCTCCTTTCAGGTATCTGTAGAGAGCAATCTGCCTCAGCTTCTTTTTCAATACACAATTTCATTTGGTATTAAATGCCATATGAATAAACAGCTATCATTGTGACCTTTCTCTGCAAAGGCAACAACATAGTGGTAATTTTTTTCATATAAAATCAGTACAAGAATATAAAATCCCTTTCCTTTAAATGACTTGAAGGACAATGAAAAGAGTCACTGAATTTAGCAGTTGGCCACTTGACTTTTCCCTTTACTGCTCTTCACTACTGACCTCTACAGCGTAAGACAAACTGAAAACAGTTTTATCACTGCATACTAATAAGCAATTTGCAATGAATGCACAATTGACTACTATTCTCCTTCTAGGAACATCCCCTCTCCCAAGCCCCCAAATTCTATTATGAAAAAGCCTAACATCACCGCTTCCCTTCTACCTATTTCAGCCCCGGTCCCTTCCTAATTTGGCAGCAAGTTCCACACCCAGCAATAAAATGCTGCTGAAACACCTCTGCAATTACGCCTATCTACTGTAACAGAACCATTTTAAAATTGTGTTTTAATCAGGCATATATAGCTATAAATTACATTTGATAAAAAAAAACCTACACCGTGTACTGGAAGTACCTCACAGCTCCTTTAAAATAAAAGTTACGAAGTTTCCCATGACCATTTGCATGTTTTTTTCATTATTGCACACTACCACACCAAGGAACCACAGATGTTTTTGTTTTATGAGAGCATCTTACTAGCCTACGTGGCCTACCACACACACTTTATATAAACCACTTGAGCTAAGAAAAAGTTTTCATTACTGTCCTCAAGTACAGCAGTCCAGTAATGGCTGTATACAATACTGCCAGAAGTAAAAAACTGCCTTGTTAGCCATGCTTAATTGCTTCAGTAATCTGCTGAAACAAAATCTGTGTGAAGAGCATGCAGATCAGAATTTGCTGCTAATATTAGTAAAACTGATGATGTGGCAACTCTAGAAACTTTAGAAACAGCTGCTGGAAGAGTTCCGAGGGAAAAAAAAAAGCCACAATTCCTCAGAATTCTATCTCGCAGAGTATAAGTTTGGAAATTTCATAAGCTTTCAAAAGACTTTTTCCTTAGGACATTTACATGGTCTGTAAAAGAATGTCAGCAATTTAACACTTGAACTGTTTTAAGCAGAAATCAAGCCCTATGTAGCACAACTTCCTTCTTCTTCAAGAAACTGTTGTGCCTAGCATTATTTATTAGTAACACAACTAATGCAAGAATTTTTACATGCATTTCCACAGAGCTAAAATGACTGCTGCCAAGTATTCCACAGTTTAAGAAGAAAGCCATGTTTGCTTTCCAACTTTGCTTAGACTTGTAATATACAGAAAAAACGTAGTGATTTGCCAGTATACTAAGAAATGAACTGATGGAAAAGATTAGCTATTTAGTTTTGAATTGTGTAGAAATATATCTTTTCTCAGTTCTCATAACTTGTTTATATGCCTTTCGAAGACTTTAGACTGACTTTAGTGACATTTAAGAGACTGCAGAACCAGCTTCAAGGAAGTATTTAAGACCATGTGCAAGCCAGGGATACACAGATCTTGGCAGTGCCAACAGTCATTCACAGCTTCAATTAGACCACAGAGCATCCTAACACCCATACTTTTTCCTAAGTATCCAAGTGCTGGCCACTCTACCTTAAGAATAATTTTGAAGTGGTCACAGATGAACCTAAAGCTGGCTTAAGTTGACCAAGAGACAGAGACTCTCTGATACAGCTGAACCATACTGGCAGATAGCTCAGAAGAGTACAAGAACTCGTGTCCACCATTTGAGGAACAGCCTAGATGCTGGGACACTTAAGAGAACTAAAAACCTAGGATAGGAGTCTAGGGTAAACACTTCTACTTCAAGAAAATGGCTTGGTCAGCATACTGTATAGGTGCTGGATGAAATAAGGCTCATAAACCAGTGAGAAAATAGCAAAAGAGAACTCATCTATAGACCAGCAAGAACAATTTTCTCAGGAGTAAAGAGTTCTGACTTCCAGTTTTTCCTTTCAGGGAACTCATGTATTTTATACTAATTGTTGGATAAGCAGCCCTTGGAGCACTGCCAAGGACTTTTCCCACGGAAATGCTCCCACTGGTGAAATACATGACCAGGCTCCCCTCACTCCATAAAACTGCCCTTCTTTGCCAGACAGTAGCCCAGCAACAGTGCTTGCTAATATTTGTGATCAGTGCACTCTGCTGGTCATCAAGATTCACAGGATTCAACTCATCTCAGACTGAGGGAACCTATACATCAGCTTTCTCAATTACTGGAAAGTTTTGTAACGACTAAGCCATTAAACTAAGTATTTTCCCCCATCAGACAGTGTCATGCCTTAAAAGACAAGACTATATTTTGGATTATGAGCATTAAGACATCTCACAGCTCAGTCCAATACCAGATAACTGGTCAGATGCCTCATCTCAAGTCTCACTTCCCCTCTATATAAAGACAGCAGACACAAATATTAAATTGCCCTAAGGGACTCTTTGATTACCACACAGCCCAGGTGATAGCACACAAATAGATCTCTAAGGGTAGCTACTTTATTTCAGTGAGATGCTGGATGACTGCACTGGACTGGTTGCCCAGTATTTCAAACTGTTTTACACACCGTAATGTCTACAGCACTCTGTCAGTGTTATTCTGAAAGTTTCCATCTAGGTTTCTTTTTCATCAGCGTAAGGAAGGCTTAGGAACATACTTTAAAGTATCACAACATACCTTAGGTAATAGAAGCCATTTGGATCTTTGGATCTAATACACTAAAAACCTGAGTGCTCCCATCAACTTGTCCATGATAGTGAAAAGCATTTTCAAAGAAAGCCCAAGAAGGCCCAAGTGTTAGTTCCCTAATTACTGTTGGAAACGCAACTCAAATATTACCGGACTGCAAACTTGTTCTTTTGCAACAGGTAAGAGACCATTTTTTTCCCCCTCTGATATACCCCGAGCCACATTTCCCAAAAAATAAACATAAACTTAGTAACATAGAAGAGACTGTATGACCAACTTCAAGAAGTATTTAAGATAACAAGTTAGTCAGGGATAAACAGGTTTTGGCAGCACCAATATCCAGCCACAGCTTCAGTTTTGACCACAGAGCATCTTAGGCACCTATATACCTAGACATCACTGAAATTTTAACATTCTTCTTTCAAGCTGATTTGTAACTAGTCTCCTATGAACTTACTATGTAAAGCTATCAAGATTAGACAAATGTAAGGGGCTCCTTTGGCTTCCCCTTTGAACTTTCTAATTCTCCTGCCTTAACAGCCTTGATCACTAATTAATTTCTGTAACGAACACCAGCCGGACAGCATAACTACACATTATATATCACCCTATTTTAGGTTTTGCTAGTTCAACACCCTCCCCAAATCTTACGTTTATTTCACAGAAAGCCACTACTTAGAGATAAATACTTAAGATGAAAAACAGCACGTCTATCAGCCAAGCAACAGCTCACTCATGGTGGTGGCACAGTCCATCTCTCCACTTCTCCTCTGGTCCCATCCCACTCACTGCTGCTCCCACTCACTTGTAAGACCCTGCTACCTTCAATCTGTAGCTACCCTAGCAAAAAACTTCTTACGATCACCGAAGAGGGAGGCAAGACCACGTGGCTGGAATGGGTGAAGAGCAAGGAGAGTGAGAAGCCCCAGAATCAGAAGATGCAAGTCCGGATGCTCAAGAAACCACAGCTGGAGAATCGCACTCCTTCAGGGGCATGTCACATCTGTCTGAACTGCAAAGCAATTCTCCACAAAAAGGCGCTTCAATGTTAAAAACTGTCTTGGTTTCTATAGAATAAAATGTGGGGAAAAAACCAGACCATTAATAAACAAAATGTCTAATTTCATCCTAAGTCAACAAAAACACAGAGAGGTATATCACATCTAAGTGATAAGCTAGTCATACATAATGCTAAAGAAGGCCGAAAATAAGGAAGATCCTAAGTAACTGCAAATAAATACCACAGTGAAGTCTTAAACTCACTTTGTACAGAATGCTTCTTGCAAAAATGGTGACCATTCAAAGACTAAAAAAAATTTAAGTTAATTTTTTTTGGTATCAGTTCAAAAATATTTATACAAGCATGCTGGACCTACTGTATAAAATCCAGAAATATATAATACAGTAAAGACTAGCATGGTAAGTACTCAGATCTTTTACATTTAGTGCACCTTACAAAAATCATGAGGCAGTTCTCAGTTACAGAAGTCAATTCAGCTTCAGGAAGAATGAATGACCCACTCAAATTTCCCCCTCTCTAATCTTTCCTGATACTCCATTCAGACCACGTTCTCTTTACTGCTATACAGAAGCTTTGGTCACCAAAAATTATTTAATTATAAAAGGATGTACTTGAACTTTCTGCAATTTGTGAATGAAGGCATGTATAAATGCAATTTCAGTATCTTAGCTGTGTGTGACCACCTAAGGACAAACACAACATCTACCCATGCTACACCAAGACAACTCAGTCTTTATATAAGAATCTCCGAATATACGTTTACTTCTGTTTGACCTGTGATAAAAGAGACAAGATTACAGAGAATTATATATAGTTGAGTAATTAATTCAGCTATAACTCAAGACTCCAGTTTCAGACTTCCAGAGACTGTACGTCAGTCCTTCTTCATAAGGTCACTCCCCATGGCTTTTTCTCTGATTTTTTTCATTATCAGCCACGCTACTCATACTCAACTTTGCCATACACCAATCTAAATTCTTAATTCACATGTCCAGACTGCTTTCTAAATGTGCTATTCACCTAAACTGCTGCCCAGCTAAATCAGAGGACAGGATATCAGCCCTGAATCTAAAGAGTAGAAGAGCTAAGTGTTGCCACATAGAGTATCACAATACAAACTGTTGTACCAAAACACTATGAATGGAATTAATCACCTTGAGCTTCATTACTAAGCTCCCTACATAACAATTTTAATTCTGGACTTTGCTTGGCGGACTGAAAAATATGTGTGCACACACATCATTCTCAGGATATGGTTTTATCTTAACTCTACCTTTTAGGAAAGAAAAAAGAACAATTCTATCTTGGATGACAAGCATTGTGCAGACACCAGCTTTTACTATCTAAAACTCATAGCTTTGTAAATACCGAGAAAAATTATTTTGTCTGTATGAAATTAATTACTACAAATTTAAGAGAAAAATTCACCTGATACCAAAGTTTCCATATCCAATCAAGTTTGAGAAATTTGATTCACGTCCCACAGACAGAAATGACTTTCAACTCTATGAATTTGCTTTACATAATACAATACCTTACTAATATTCAACTTCAGCCATTACGGCATTCATGTAGGTATACATTAGAACACTTATTTTTAAAACAATTTATACAGACTTCATTTGCATTAGCTTAATGAGCTTTCTGCAGTGTAGCTCCTTGAGGTACCGGCAAACAGAGTATCATTCAAAGGAAAAAAAATAAAAAGAAGGGTAGGAAGAAAAATGTATTTGTTGCAATAATACAGTATTGATGGCAGATTATGACAGTAAAACCAGAACAACATAATTTAAGAAACAGAGGTTCTGAAAAAAACCCCTAGATATCTGTAGCTTCTGTTTCATACTATTGTATACTGCTGATCAACAAGGACAATTTTTCACATTAAATATGAGCTATCTCCCTTTAAACCTGCCCTTCTCTATGGCAGTTGATGATTATGTGCTGCCATCTAGCAAATGTTTCCAGAAAAGTTTAACTTTGGAAGCTATTCTGTGGCAAGACACCTGAAATTTCTTAGAAAGCTTTTCAAAATAGGAAACTTATTCAAGACAGCAACGAGTTTTTAAAATGATTCCTTCAGTCTGTATGCTTGTAAGAGTAAGCACAATAGGAGAATACAATTAGGCTTAATACAGACAACTCCTTCAAAAGTAAGATCATATGCAGTGAATATGGAATTGCAAAACTGAAATTTTCATTCTACGACTTATGCTTTCCTTTGCATCAAAGAATGCAGCGAATAGAAAATGGTAATACTGCATTTTCTTCTTTCCCAAAAACTCTAGTCTTCACTGTTTCACTTAGTTCCAACTTTTTATGGTTTTTACTTCCTCTGCACCCACCCAGTTCTCCCTTGGGCAGTAGTCAAAATGCAGCAATCCCATACAGTAATAAGATGCCTGAATTACGAGAGAATTGTAATTTCTTAACCCTTTTCAACCTCAGTTTTTCAGTCACACTGAAACTGTACCATGCTACTTACTAGCAGCAAGATGGCTTTCTAAAATTATTCGACCTTGCTGACTGTGGGTACTGCCAAGACCTTGCTTTTTTTCTGTTATTATCTAGGTATATATTCAGTTAAAGAAAGAGGAAGAAAATTTTTATATGCTTTTGGCACAAGTCCTACTTGTTAACATGGAAATAATGTGACACTTTGAAGCATTTACATTGCTATAAACAACTTTCCATGAGAAGAAAGATTAATGAAATGTCTAAATTAATTATTTGTGAATGAATTATTATGACTGGTCTCATATTATTTTCTGTCTTATTTCACCTCACCACAACAGTTGCAATTTCCTCTTTTCATGCTGGATCCTTAACACTGTACACTTACATCAAATGTCTCATTCATACAGTCACCTCAACAGTACAATATTTTTATTCTTTGTTCCTTATTAGATCAGAAGAGTTGGGACAATATTGCTCCATGGAGGTACTATTCTTTAAGCAAATTATAATTAAAAAATAAACAAAGCCCAACAACTTTTGAGGACTCTACTCCTTTCCAATTTCTCCAAAATTAGCCAGTGAGTTCAAAAGCTCTGAAAAAGCAGACAGACATCACAGTCCACTGTTTTTTTTTTTTAAATAATTTTTTTAATAATAGTAATCATCATCGTCACCACTCAATCATCATGCAATTAAATGTCATCTAGTTTCAAAGCACATATACACTTCATGTAGTAGATACTACAGTACAAGTAAGTTTTTTTGACACTTGTAAGTATTTGTTAGCTACTAATATGAAACATAAACCAGTAAGCAATTAAAAAAAAGGCCAATTAACATTAAGAAAAGTGCCAGTTTATACCACTGAGAAACACTGGTCTTAAGACTATTTGCTCTTCCTATAAATGAAATACGAATTGGTAAAAAATTTTTGAAATCTTATCATCCTAGAATTTCTTAAGATTCCACCATTCAGCAGGACATGGTATTTTATGTTCATTAACAGCAGAAGTCTTTCTTCGCTAGAATTAAAACCTGAAATATGTAACGTAAGCATAACACAGCAGAATTTCATAGAACAATTTAGGTTGAAAGGGGCTTTAAAGATCACATGGTTCCAACCCTGCTGCAATGGGCAGGGACACCTCCCACTAGACCAAGCTGCTCAGAGTGCATCCAACTTCGCCCTTAAACGCCTCTAGAGACAGGGCAGCCACATATTCACAGGCCAACATACACTAGTGCCTCACCACCCTCACAGCATAGAACCTCTCCCTAATATCTAATCTAAATCTACTCTATTTCAATTTAAAGCCATTCCCTCTCGTACTATCTCAACATGCCTTCAAGAAAAGTCTCTCTCCAGCCTTCTTGTAGACCTCCTTCAGATACTGGACTCCTGTAAATCCAGCAAAGATAAACAAGTTTATAAGCTATATAAGTGTCAAAAGGTTGTCTCTGCAACAAATATCATACCTACAGTATAAAGCCTAATGGGGAAAAAAATCTGCATGATCCCTAGTACTGTCTGATTGCAAAAAGCTGAAGGTGCACAGTATAGAGCTGCTCTGTCATTTGCTTTCCCTTTGCAAGTTGCAACAATACACAAGGAAAGTTTATTTAACAGATTGCATTTTCAAAAATTATTCCTTTAAACATGGTCCTAAATAAAATTCCTCCATCTTGTCTAGTAGAGGAAGATACGACTTTTACTCTTAAGATACCTTCTTAAAAGGGCATCTCTGGAACAAATACACAGAAGGTATTGCTACAGAGATAGGAAATATCCAGGTATTGGTAAATAACTTATCTCTCTTTTTATGACTAATCACCACGGTAATTAATACAGCTCTGACACATACAAAAGGGCACCTGCATAGAAACGGAAAACACTTTTTAATCTATTCATGCTAGATCTCTACTCTAAGTCAGACTGATCTTCTGTCCCTCCGGAAGAGATGGCATCCAGGATTTTTCTCTGTCCTACCTTACATCTCAGATGGACCTATTATTACAGAGTGTCTACTTTCTGTAGAAACTCTGGTGAAAGCTACCTCCTCCAGAACTTACTTTCAGTTCCCTCTCAGGAGAAGGTTATGTTTGAAGTATAAGATGAAATGACATTCCCACTGTCCTTACTGAAATTTTCCAATGTTTTGTATAGAAACTCATTGTACTCTTTTTCTGAAGAACACCTCAGTCAACTAATGCTTCTGTTTTCATCCCTTGTTATATTAGCATCTTTGTGGCGAAAGACTATGAAACAAACTTGCATCAATCAGAAAAAAGTCCATGCTACAACAATGAATGAAATACCCTCTTCTTTCTTTGGTGATTTATAGGTGTATTTCAGTGTCAAATCACTCATTTCTGACCTTACCTTTGTTGACAGCAAGAACCAATAACTACTGAGTAAATATCTCTATTTTATGTACTATCAAACTTTTTCCCTGATGAAGAGGCTACATTTCACTAAATTCTTGACCAGGAAATCAACTCGGAAATCAACCCCTCTCCAAGTTACTACGTGCCTAAAACAAAGTAATTTTTGTTCTGCTGATAACAAATTGTAACCAAGCTGTTAATTATGAAGGAATTCTGGAAGAGTACAGTGCCAAGTGCAGGTGCTCATACCACATATGCTCAGCAGAACTGCCAGCTATTCTAAACTGTTGGTGCAACACCTAAAAAGAGATTGTGTTAGTTGTGTCAGGCTTATTGTGGCACAATGATTTGCAAATGTGTAACCAAAACCCATCACAAGTGAAACACTCATAACCGAATTCAACCGAACCAAAATGTAAAGAGGAAAAACATATTCTGAAATAAATATGAAACACCAAACTTCTTGCAGAACAGGAAGAAGTTAGCTGTAACCCAGTAATTTTTCATTTTCAGTCCCTCCCTCTCCAAGAAAATAAGGCAACACCATATCTTTGCCATCAGAAGGCAGGCAGCTGGGGCTTTGGTGGGTCCGCCAGAATCAGCTGCAAAACTTCAGTGTGAACACAAACACAGCAAGACAGGCGTGATGAAATGACACTCATGGGCAGGACGTCGCACGGAGGCACACGTGTCGAAATCGCACGGCATTCCCCTAGAAGTAGCTTAACTTCACAAGACGGACGTTTGTTTTCATCACAGTTGAGCGCCAGCACGATGGGATGCGCTTCCCCACGCCGAGGGAGGGCGGCAGCCACCTGGGGCCACATGGGGCCCTCCCTACCGCTCCAGGCGGCCACGTCGGCTGCGGGGAGGGTCGGCCCCGAGCCGGCTCGCTCGCAGGGCGATCCGCCGCCGCTGACCGCCGCGCCGGCCCTTCCCCCGGCCGCCGCGGGGCCTTCCCCGGCGCGAGTCCCCCCGGCCCGTCCCCGCGGCCCGCTCCCGCCGGCGCCCCGAGGCCGCGGGTGTCTCACCTCGTTGTTGAGGTTCAGCACGGGAGCCATGGCGCCGGCGCCTCCGCAAAGCCCCGCAGGCCGCGCCGTGCCCGGGCCGCTCCGAGCGCTCCCCACGCCGCCGCAGGAACCGAAACCGCGCGCAGGCGCCGCGGGGCCGCTCCCGCCCCGGCCCCGGCCCCGCCCCCGCCCCGCCCGCAGCTCCCGTTCGAAACGGGGTCGAAGGGCTTTGGTTGGGTTGTTTTTTCTGGTGTTCGCGGGTGATGAGCGGCGTGGGCAGGAGGCGGATCCCGAGCCCGGCCTACCCGAGGCGTTTGGGACCATTCCTAAAGAGCTCGCCTCGCATGAGGTGAAAGCTGAGCCCTCGCAGCGCGGCGTTTGCTCTGCGCTGCTGCGCGGATGGCATCGCTGGCTGGCTGGCTGAATCCAAAGCCTCGGGAGATGTACGCTTGTAAATCCTTAAACTGAAGTGGCCTCTGCCCCCACGACTGGTTTGTAATCTTAGAAATATTTTGGGGTTCTTGCTTCCCCTCTCTTGCCCCCCCTTTTTGCTGCTGAGTGGAACTCATTACAGGAGTAAATTGTGACCACTGCCGTTTCTCTGGGCTTTGCTCTGTCCCCACCCTGACAAAACAGCCTCCATTTCCAAAGTGGTTTACAGTTTCCAGGTTGGGTTTTTCATTTGAGCAGAAGGAAGATTTGGAGTTGTGTAGAAACTGTACCTCCTGAAGCTTTGGTTGTGTGACATTTTATATACATCATTAATTTTAAATGTCTGTAGTGAAATGTGGCTGAGCACGTGTTCTGGCTTTCGCGATGTCTCAGTCTGAAAAGTTTGGCAAAGTTTCATCAGAACTTTCCTCGTGATTGCCAGTTTATTGGGCTAGAAGAACTTCTTGATATACATTGCTACAAATATTCTTCTATTGAAACAAAACTTCTGGAAAATCCATGCTTAAATGTAAGCAAATCTTAGTATGTCTAGAGAATGAATCAGTTTTTATTTCATATTGCTGTTTATCTGTTGCAGTATTAAAAAGAACTGAGGTCATATTTGAAAATATTTGGGGAAATTGTTTTAAACAAACCCAGTTTTGTTTATACGGAAAAAAAGTTTCAGGAAATTCTTTGGACATTTACCAGCAATTAGCTGGCCCCTGGATGGCACTCTTGTGCCTAGGATTCTGCTTTGAAGTCTAAATATTTAAACAAATACAACTGTTGTCAGCTGTCTCTGCAATGCATTTTATCTGCAGGATCTAGCATTTGGATCTTGTTATATTTTAATGTTTAATTTCTAACTGGTGCTCAGGCATCTCCTGTGAGTGAACTCCAGCAAAATCACCTTTGACTGAACTTTTTATCAAGTCTTACATGGAAGTGAGGTTAAGCCAGACTAGTCCTTCAACGTATTACTTTTGAGTTCCATTTAGGATGTTTCTGAAAGCGGTGCTGGATGTTCAGTAGCAGTCTAGGTTTCATTTGGATCAGTAAAAAGCCAACTGAAAATACTTTGAGCTCATCCCTTCATCTTGTAGTAAAGGAATTTTGTTCCAACAGGAGCTGATTTTCATTTAAAGCATTTGCTGAGAGTGCTTTGACTCTCACTGCAGATGTGGGGTGTTTACCACAGCTGCTGCTTCATAAAAATTCTGACTTGGACAGTTATATCCAGTTTACTGAAATTCAGCCAACCGTCATGGAGTGATCTTTTCTTTGGAGTGATCTTTTCTGTGTAGTACCACCAAGGTCAGGCAGCTATAGTGTTCTGCATGAGAAGGAGCTGAATTTGACTATATCTGAGTATAGATTAGTCTTGGATGTGATACGCATAATGCCGTCAATGTACTTTTAAGAATTACTGGATATAATCTCACATCTAGATCGGATTTGTTTGCACTGAGTGTAAAACTGGATTGCAGAAACTCCAGAAGGAAAGATCTTCCAAGGAAAATAAAGTGCTTCTTCCTTTTGTCTTGATATTTCATGCAAAACTAATCCCTCGATATGCCAGTCTTAAATTCCATTGTGCATCTTAGCAAAGAGAAAGACAAAAGCAGGACCAGGGAGCCAGCTGCGGTTCTGTGAATCCAACCAGTGCCGGCCTGGTCTCACATCAATTAGAGTTGTTCCCTGTCTGTGTAGCCTATTGGGTAATAACTTCAATTTGCCTTTCCATTTCGTCTGAATACTGAATTAACTTGCTTTGAAAGTTTCTTCTAGGCCCTGATGACATACTTCTGGCCCTTTTTCATCCAACAATTTTGTTTTCTTCTCACTTAGTCATTGCTGAAAATAAGTGAGTTTATTTCTTTCTCCCTTTTTAAACCTCACTGACCTTCCAGAGTTAAGAATCTTTATGCCTCACAACTTCTTTGTTGGCCCTTTGTCATACTATATTTTGACTTAAATTCGTTCTGAGTCAAGATTTTCTTGTCAGCTTGTCACAGTCAGGATGCTCTGAGGCATTGCCCCATGTAACACATTCGTACTTTGGTGTTTTGTTCTGATGTTTCTTCCTGTCATGTCAGTATTTAACTCCAATATTTTGGCACTTATTCTCAGTGTTGGAATGCATTTTTCTGAACCATTTTCTCTCCTTTGAGAACGGCTGTGTGTGTATTCATGTTGCAGGGCAGCACGTATTTATGGGCCTCGAAGATGGTGAAGGGCCTAGAGGTGGAAAGCCATATGAGGTCACTGGGTCTGTTCAGCCTGAAGAAGAGGATAAGGGAGGCCTCACTGCAGTTACAACTTCCTCATGAGGAGAAGTGCAGGGGCAGACACTGATCTCTTTTGTCTGGTGACAGTGACAGGACCCAAGGGAATGGCCTGAAGTTGTGTCAGAGGAGGTTTAGGTCAGATATCAGGACAAGGTTCTTCACCCAGAGGATGCTTGGGCACTGAACAGGCTCCCCAGGGAAGCCTGACAGAGCTCAGGAAGGGTTTGGACAATGCTCTAAGGCATGTGGTGTGATTCTTGGGGTGTCCTGTGCAAGGCAAGAGTTGGACTTCAGTGATGGGTCCCTTCCAGCTCAGGATATTCTACAATTCTATGATTCTATTTGTAGGACATAAGATGTTGCAGAACAATACAGGGGAGTTGAAATGGAAAACTATTTAAAGAAAGAGGGGGTTATGGCTGGGTCCTATTTCTCTCCCTTTATCTTGGCACGCTCCAGGTTCATGTGATGTGGTAGCAGCTGTGTAGACCATCTTGTAGCTACAACTGGCCTTGATCCCAGAGGCCATGCATAAAAGTTGTATTTTTGGAGTACTTACTGAAATATGTGATTATTGCAGACTGACTCTTGCGTTCATATGCTCAGTACAGATGTAATGAAATATGTACCAAGTTTGTTTTGTATTGGAAATGACAAGAAGTAAATTGTAGAAATTTCAATTAATCTTTCATGTTTTGTGAATCAAATTTAAACTTTAAGAAGCTTTACAGAAAGAAGTGCCAGTAATGTTAGCTAGACACTGAGGACCACAAAACCAGAAGGTTTTCTGCAACTTGTAGTTTCCTGCAGCTTGTGCTTTGACTTTTGCCAGAGGAGTTTCTTTATACTGATACCAAGACATCTCTTCTGGGCTTGCTCCCTTTCTTTTTGTCTTGACAATTTAAAGCTGTGGATGGTCTAAAATGAGTTACCTCCCCTTAGTTTCAACCAATCCCTTTCCACTAATAAGGAACAAAACCTAGTAGATATAACTGAAAAAATAACAGTTTACTAACATGCAAAACAGCAACAGGCAAAAAAAAAACCCCAAAAAACAATCACTTAACACAAAATCACTAAATCTCAGGAACCCCACAGGAACATGGAGACACCCAAAATGGTGGGGGGGTACCGCCCCCTCCCAAGACAGCAGCCCCCACTGCCAACTATGTGTAGGGAGACAAAGGGAAGGTGGTGTCCGCCTCTGCCACAGGATATGAATTCTTATTTACATAGGAAAAGTATTGAAAAAATATATAGTAAAAAATTCTTTCATGGTCTATAAACATGTTCTATGAAGACTTTCGACTATTAAGACAGAATAGAAAAGTTTGCTCTTATTATTGCAATTATTTTCCGTATTGCTTTCTTCACTTTTGAGTCTTCATACACACATACCTGTGTTACTGTCCTTATGTACTCATTAGAACACATGCTTTGGTGAAACTCACTATATTTACATCATAAGTGATCATATCCCTGTTATTAAGAAAGCAGAATTAACATTGAGATTCCTTCGTACTTAAAATTCATTCAACATTCAGCAACACATTGGGAATTTAAATTTTTTTAAAAATTTTAAATTTAATTATTATTTTAATGTATATGAAAACAGAGCTTGGAAAGAAGATTTTGTGGTGAACTCCAGCCTGAGATATTAAATGTGTAAAGCACATTGTTTTCTTCTGCAACCCATCATAAACACATCACTGAATAATTCCTATATCCTACATTTTCCTTTTTTACGAAGCAGTTCCAGTAGTTCAGCTGACTATTTCAATTGCTTGTTGTGTGAGGCCGAAATTTTCCCTTATTACACACAGGTAAAATGTTAAGTAAAAAATGGGGTCCTAAAGTCTGCTAGATTCCTTAAGTATTATTATAAATTTTAAAACTATATATAATTTCCAATAAAATGTTGTGGGTAACCCAAAACATTCCATATCCAAAAATTGTTAAGACCTGGTTGGTGAGTTTGGAGTAGAAAAAAACACTTCTATGTTTCAGTCCACAGATGACCGCAGAAAAGACTACTCAAAGGTAAGATTCAGGGGGAGAAAAAAGAGCAAGCTCTCTCTGATCCCTTGCAGGAGGAACACTTGAAAATAAACTGCAGAAGCACTCTGAAGAGATCCCATGAGCAAAAAATGGATGGTGGTTCTTTGGCATGGCTCTCAAACAACAGATGTGCCGGGAAAGATGAGAATGAAGTGGGTCTGACTCATTCACAGAGAGAGGTTGTTGGAATTCTCAGTAAAAAATGCACAGGGAATGCACACCTGTGGTGTCTACAGTTAGAGCTACACAGGATGAGTCTGCATACCCAGTCCCTGAAGAGGAATTTGGAAGTGGGTGATGGAGCTTAGAAATAGATGGGACAGGGGTCTATGGGATAGTACTGGAGTGACTGATGGGATTAATGGAGCGGATTGCTGTCTGTATTGCAAAGAAAAAGCTGCAGAAAGGAGTGGGAAAGAAAGGGATGAATTGTAGTATGAAATTTTAAGTGAGTGGGATCAGGAATAGCATGGAATCTTTACTATGAATAGAGAGGTGTGAACAGACAAGTAGAGGAGAAACTTCTTGGCTAATATGGAAGAGAATTTCTCATCTGTAGAATAGTTTTAGTTACTTATGTGAAAATATAAAACAAAACATCATCGTTTAATTGTACTCTGACAATTCAGAAATTATTTTGTCCCAGAATTTCAATTTGGTAAGCATAAATTTTATGTGTAGAAAAGTCTGAAGGCAAAGTTTGTCACACCCTATGTTAGGCTTTTAAACAGGATGTTTAATCAAGCAGGAGTCAAATCAGGATTATTTGTTACTTCCATTCCCTTCAGAGGGCAACACAGGGATAATTCCAGAGAGCACTTAAGTTTATCTATGATCTTGTTGCTGAGGGTAACAGAAGTCTAGGGTGATCAGATTCTTAACCTAAATGCCTCAATTAAAAATTAGTTAGGCAGGATGAATCTTGGCATTGATGTCAAATTGCAGTTGTGAACAAAAACTCAGAAATACGGAGAGAGAAACTGGAAGTTACTGTCTGCCTAAGTCTGAAATCATAAACAGATGTGATTTACTCCAGATGCAACAAAGTGATCCTTGAGTGCTCCCTTCAGTAATTAAAAGCCTTTGAGTCAGTGTCATCTTTCATCAGGTTCATGTACAAAAGCAGCCGAGGAATTGGAGTCTTGTAGTGTATTCCAGTGGGCACCTGACTGATCAAGATTTCTCTCTGTTTCCTTTCCCCTTTGGAACTGATCTAGGAGTTAAGTCTAAAGCTGAGCAGAATTCAGGTAGGATTCCTCCCTCAGGAGTCCAGTCAAAGGAACTCATCAAACTCCACAGATCAGAAAGTGATCTGTGAAGCTTCCTGACTTCTAAAGCAAAGCTTTAGTTTGGTAAATTAAATGATTAAAGTACAAAGAGTACTACTTTGGAAATTGCATACTTGGACAATACTGTTATGTGGTGATTAATGAAAATCATGTTTCAGTGTTGATACTAATAATGTTGATATATGAGAAAGATAAAAGACATACAAGAACAAATTTTAACAATGTAAGTTCTCTGAATTTTTCAGTCTACTAGTTAACAGTTACTTCTACCAGAATGTGCAAAGGATTGTGGCATTTTAACTTGAGTTTTTTTAAAGGCATTGTTTCTTCATATCATAGTCTCAAAGTAAACTAAATTTTTTCTAGAAAAAAAAAAACACTTTTTTTCCCAATGAAAATCAGCAAATGTAAACAAAAGTTTGGAATGCACTGTAAGTTTTCTTAAAGTAATTAGTTGTACACAACAGTTCTTGGAACACTCAAATTTTCTGTCACTGGTCTTTTGACTTTAAAGAAACAGCTGCTGTCACTTAGGTTATGAGCATAATCACAGAACAAATGGAAGTTCTAAGAAGTTTGGGTATCTAAAAACATGAGTAAATGTTGCAATATTAGGTGCATATTGAATTTGATATCACATATATATTTCATAAGCTGCCCTTACATGTCTTCACCAGACCATCTGTTATATCTTTGAATAGGAAAGTACATTACTGGTCAATTTCAGGATACATATAATATAAGAGATGGATTGTAGCAGCTTGAGAGCAGAAAGTTCTACTTGCAAGCATGTGAGTCCAATTAATGGATATTTCTTTGTAGTATCAAGTTTTCAAGCATAACTGCATCATTTCTTTCATCAAAATGAGCAAAAGGTTAAAACAATTTTGGATAATTTCTCTTCAATATGTGGTTTATGAAACAGGCTGATTTTTATTTTACACAATTTATAGGAACAAAACCTGGGAGACTTTATACTTTAAAGTTGGACAATGTTTTTTGGTTCTTTTTCGTGTGTGTGTGTGTGTGTGTGTGTGTGTGTGCTCCTGGCTTAGAACTAGTTTACAATTAGTCTTAGAAATCTAATGTTAATACCTAAACACAATTTTATGATGTAACTTTGAGAGTAAGAGTCTGTGGTGAAAATTCTGACTAATGAATCTGTAGCTCCAGCAGCATTAGCAGAATCATGTTTCAAGGTTTTTAAAAGTGGAGTTGAAAAATACAGATGAAAATTTAATAAGTCTTTTTAATTTACAAGGTTGTTGAACCACTACAACCAGTAACAAGTGTTTCATTTAAAAGCACTCCATGTCCTTGCAAAAGAGTACATTATGTGATATACCCAGAGTTTATGTAACATGGGATCCTTTGGCAAAGATTAAACATACTGAGCTTTCAAGCCACAGAATGATGGAGAAAATCTGGTGTCTTTCCAATGTCAAAGCTGTTGTTGAATGTTTGCTGTGAAACCACTAAACACAAGATAATTTCCTGAATTCTAAAAACTTGGGGCTGACATGGTGGAAAGCAACTTTGCAGGAAAGCACCTTGGTGTCCTGGTGGGCACTAGTTGACCATGAGCCAGCAATGCACCCTCATAGCAAAGAAGGCCAGAGGTCTCCTGGATTACATTAGGAAAGGCAATGCCTGCCAGTAGGTTGAGGGTAGTGTTCCCTCCTCTCTATCACATGTGAGACACATCTGCAGCTGTTAGTCCATTTCTAGGCTTCCCAGTGCAAGAAAAACATGAACATCCTGGATCAAGTCAAGTCAAGGACCGCATCATCAAGGAGCAGGCAAGAGAGCTGGGACTGCTCAGCCTTGAGAAAGCTCAGGGGGACCTTACCAATGAATATAACTGTGTGGTGGGTGTAGCGGTGCCTACTTGATAGGACAAGAGGCAGTGGGGTGCAAACTGATAATAATATCAAAACCCAGTGTATAAGTAAGTTTTTAGTGTTTATTGTCCTACATTGAAACAGGTAAGTGATGGGAAGAAGCGTATGCAGTTCCTAACTGATCAGTATTTATATCTCAATTCTTTGGTGTTTTTTTGAGCAACTTTGTCATATCTTGAGGGAACACATCAATGGTATATCTTATTTTGGTCAGAGGAACACTGCTAGAGTAATGAAAATATGTTAGTCAACAGACTTGAATGATTTTTGAACAAAAGAGAATGCACTCCTTCTTCTGGGTGTCTTTTCCTTTTTTCTGATGTGGTTTTTTATGAAGGTGGCCTTCCTTTTCTGTAGCAAGTGAGGAATATACTAGAACATGTAAGACTCAAGGATGTTGTTACTGCATAAAAATATTAAGCACCTGCCATGGTTTTCTTCACACACTCCAGATTAGGCCTGGCTTTTCAGTCCACTGAAGACTATTCTGAATAGAGATTCTACCTGGTGATTGTCAGGGACTTCCCTGTAGGAGCTTGGGGTGGGTTGGACGGTCAGGACGGACGGAGACGAGAGATCTCTGAAGTCAGATCTTGGAACATGCGGTTTATTGCAAAGGGCGTGGGTACAGGGGCACTGCTTAGAGCTGCCAGACTCAGCTCTGAGCAGGCCCAGGAGAGCAAGAGAGTAAAAGTAAGAGCAAGTAGGTAAGAGTGGAGTAAGCGAAGAGGAGGTAAGTAAGAGAGTAAGCGGGTCAGGGAGTAAGTAGAGTGGATTCTGAAGTCCTGGTTACAATACAATAAATCATCTCTGTACTGAATATTCTAATTGTCACTAACCAATCTAATACAAGATACAAATCCTATAGCATTTACATACAGCCTATAAGAGTTCTTATATTACCATAGAGTGTTACATCTTAACTTCTAAAAACTACTCTTTGGACCCCTTCTGCTGAGCTAGTAGGGTCTGCTCTGACCTTTGGACCTGCCTGCAAGCAGAGGGTATTGTTCAATCAAGAGGGGATTACCTTCAGTCGGCCATACCATTGTTTTCCAGTTGTTCAGTAACTAAGACTTGGTATCTCAAAGGTGGCCTTCATTTTGATGTTGCTTATAGTTTTCATATTCCCAAAATCTTTTGTCAGGCAATCATATTTATAAGGCTTTCCTGTTTCATCTTCCCCAACATCTCTCCCGTTCTGATGAACAACTAAGATATTAGACACAGTCCTACTCGTCATTTTTTGCACACACTGAAGTATACAAGGTACTGCTACTAAAACTATAATTATTACTACTAGAATAATCAAGCCTATTTTACAGAGTTCCCTTAGCCAAGGTGCAAAGCTCCAACCATCAAACAAACTGTCTAGCCAAGACGGGTCAGCTGTTGTAATTTGGTTAGCCAGGTCCCTTAGGTTTTGTAGCTGTTTGTGAATGGAAACAGAATGATCGGATAAGTTCATACAGCATAATCCTTCAAAATCTTCATAGCCATGCCCATGTGCTAATAAAAGATAATCAATGGCAGCTCTATTTTGTAAAGTGGCATGGCTGACACTCCCCGATTTTTTTCTTCCTGTCTCTTTTTCAAATTGCCTAAATTACATACATACGGTCTTGTTTCTGACTTGGTCTAATTTCCATTTCTGAAATAAAAGCCTTTCTATGATGCCATAAACTGTGAAACAGAATATGAAAGTAATCACATCTGTTGGCTTGGATTTTTTTCATTTTTCTTGCATTTCATTAAATTTTCTAATGAGCACTCCAGCAATTTTATTAACCTCTTTATTTTAATTTATCATAACTGTAGGAAGAATATTCTAATTTCTTCTTTGCTTTTTTTCTTGATTTTTTTAAGCATTGGCAAATTTGTTAAGCTTGCTAATAAAATATTAGGGGGAGTTTTTTTTCCACTGCTTTGGTATTTGTGTGTGTGTGCATATGTGTGTTGTGGATCTGTGTCTTTGCTTTGATACTGCATGAGAGAATAAATAGAAAATTCTTTTGCACTACTGAGAAAAATTTAGAGGAATTAATTCACAAGGCCTCCATAAGACTACTGCAGCAGCCTCTCCACAGTGTAGTTACTGCAGACATGGCTCTTCACAGATTTTGTTTCTTTTGAAGCAAATAGAGTAGGAGAGGAGCTAAGTGAATTACCTGGCTTTTCTGTTGCATCTGTTGCAACAGAAAACTCTCAGTAGCATTGACAATAGTGTCAGGCAGTCTTTCAGTCACAATATTTCTGGGTTTTATTAGTTTTCTATGGGGATGACTGGCTTGATATAGTAAGTAAATTTGCATATGAGTTCTTCTGAAAATAGTCACCAGAAGTAAATATCCAGAAGTGGGAGGCAGTGGGGTGATTACCACTCTGAATGACTAGCAGTTATTTTAGGAAGAAATGCCTGTACATAGAGAACAAGTTCTCTGCCACTGAATGTACAAAATCTCTACAACCCTTAGTAGTATCTTGATCAATATCTGGTTGTAGTTCTTCGAATCATAGCATCATGTCTAGAAAATAACAAATATATTCATGATGTTCCAATCAGAATGAAGCATGTGTAAAGTGCAATTTCCAAGTGAATATATGAATTAGAACTTCTGTGAAATGATTCTCATCATTTAATTTCTTGATGTCCAATGATGAATACCCACGTCTGGGAAAATTTCACAGAGGAAAACTGTCATAAAATACATGTTAAGAAGGTCTTTTAAGACTGCTCAGGCTTGGTTTGCTCAAAATTCTTGCTCGAATTTCTATCAAGCAAGGAAATAAATTTGTTTTATGCTTTAACTTTATGGCCTATCTACTGCAGTAGCAACATTTTAGCCACTGGTGTCCAAGGGAAAGGTTATGTCAGTCCTTCTGATTTCTCATTCATTTTGTTGATAGGTGAAAGACCTGACTCTGCATGACATTTGTGCAGTGCCAAGTTTTGGAAGGCAGATAGAAAGTTGATAGCTCAGCCTCCATATGACTTCTCTGCATAACTTCTGGGGGTTAATTAATGCTAATGGCTTCTGATTGTACTCCTCACCCTGGCATGGGCGCTCCTTGGGAAAGAAGCAAGGTCAGGATAGTTCTTACCCACTGAATTGTTCTCTGCAGTTGGTAGCAGCAGGCTATTAGGATGCTTTAATTTATTTGAAGGTCAAGAAAGCCAATTGCAGGGCTGCTGGATGTTCCAAACTGATACAAACTCCTTGCTGAGCATAGCTCAACTGGGAACCAGAAAATCTAGGCTGTAATCATATTGGAAATCTGCAGTGCAAAAGCACTTTTGTGCTTAGGCTTCACACATAAAAAGTTTGGCTTCAGCTCATGTAAATAATTCATCTGCTTAGTCATATCTTTTTTATACAAGTTAAATTCAAGTATCTCATTAAAGCTGGAAAATAAAGATTACTCTAGAGTCGGGCTGAGTGGTTTGGGATGGGCACAGGGTTAGTCTCGTTGTAATGATCTGACCAATGGGGATTTTTCTACTACCATGAGGAGATACTTCTTTCAGAGATGATGAGGTTTTTTTATGATGCCATTAAAGTGAAAAATTGGTGAAAAAGACCAGAAACCAATTTCCACACTGCTTTTTGAATGTTTATATAGTCATTAACGTAATACATGGACATCCCTGAACTGTGCAAGTACAACAAGAGGAATGAGGACATTCACCTTGCACACATAGCCTGAAAAGCACTATGTGTATAATTTATTTTTGTGCCCTGGTGTCAAACTAGAAACCTGAAGGAAAAGAGTTCAATATTAGATGGTTGTAATTTAAGATAATGGTTAATTACACCAATTTTTTCACTTACTGCTTAAACCAGCTTTCCTATTGTGTAGAACAACACTTGGAAGAACATCTAGACTAGAAAAATCTTGCTACACCTTTCTTTGTATTATTGTCTGAGAGTTTGTGGAAAAGTAATCAATAAATTATGACTTCCTTATTTAAAGAAGTTGCTCTACAGACTTTGTTTAGCTATATTGGTTTTGTAACAGATGTGTTACAAAATTTCTTCCATGTGTGATGCTTTGGCTTGTTCTGTTATTGACTCATAAGATGGGTGCTCTACCTGAGAACCGTGATTTGGGTTGTGTATGGTACTTTATGCTTGTAATATTGTAATTTCTAAGGGAAAAATTATCATTTTCTGATTTTCTAAAAATTTCGATATTTTCAGCAGCTTTCTTTCTGCATCCTGAATATTAGAGAAAGACTATATGTTCTTGATACACAAGAAGGTATCTCATCAGGTGCTTAATTAGTGTTAATCACGTTAATATGACAGTCATTTGAATATTTTCATCAACTCTCGTATAGCAACTTAATTTTAAATTTGGCAATGCGTTAGGAATTAAAGATTCTCTTGGTTGGTTCTCATAGATCTTGTGCATGAACTTCTAATGTCTTCTATGAATTGCTTTACATACTGAAGTTAAACAGATTTGCTGCAAGTATAGCAAGGTCAAGAGTTCAGGTTTTGGTATTCTCTGTGTTACATATAGAAATAGCTGTTCTGGTGTCTATGGTAAAGGATAAAGTAGAAATAGACCCAACCATTGGATTTTGAGTAAATCATACAATCTCTTCTCCCTTTATTTCTGAATTCCAGCTTCTATTCCTCTGTTTTCCTTCTCTGAAATGAGTAAGTTTAACCCAATGGGGTTTGGGTTTTTCAATAGCTCTGAGTTGGCTACTACTGGACTTTTAAACAAATACTTTAATAAAATTTGTTCATCCCCACAGCAGATCATTTAGACCCTCTATAACTAAACCTCTTTCATTGTTAGGCTTGTCAGTTCACTGGGAAGAAGTGTTATGTGCATTTTGAACACCTACAGTGAATTGAGGAATGACTGTACTGGCAGAAGAAGTCAGTACTTCTGATAGTCTGAAAGATGAAAAAAAGCATAAGTCTTGCAAAATTTTAGTTTATCTGGCTTGTAGAAAGCCTATGTGAACTTCAGGATGATGCACGTAAGTGAGGAAATCGTACAGTTTGTTGGCTGTTATAACTAGGAGGTTCAAAACCCTAGTAACCACTAACATTCATTTACGTGGATGTTCAGGTGCATTTTGTAGCATAGTTTTAGGTATATGTTAATCAAATTGATTTTCAGTCTGCTTAAGTCAGGAGAGAGAAAATAGTTTATAGAAATTTTAGTGTAATACTGACCAAATTCTACCCATTTTCTGAATACAAGTCCATGCAAGTGCTTGCTGAATTATGGTGAGCAGGTTTTAAGTAATTTGTCTGATGTGTGTACTTCCACATAATAGCCTGTGAATATAGTTAGCCACATAAAACAGGCGGTGGGATGCACCACATATATTGGAACAGGAAGTGTTTTCTTTCTCTAAGAAAGAGTGAAAATGTAAAGGTCATGTTTGTACCTTTATGTCAGGCAATTACTAATTAAGGTGGATATGAAAGAAGTTCAGCTTTTAATGTCACCAAGCAATGCCTTCAGACATCACTCAAGAGTCAGATCTGATCATGTAATTTCAGTTATTTTTAAAAATTTTACCCACTAATAAATAAACAGCCTATCTTCTACTGTCATAATCTGGAAGCACCATTGGGAAGAACGTGTTCAGTGACTGAAGAAATTTTTAGGTGTTCATAAGCATGTGTGTCCTATCTTTTGTTCTGTTGATACCAAAGTTCTTTTATTTAAAAGAACGAAAAGTAAGGCTACTATTGGAGTTGTTAAAGGACTTTTTACTGCTAAAAGGGACAGATTTCTTAAAAGTTCACACTATTTTTTCTGGAAGTTCACACCATTTAATGGAAATTGTTTTCAGTCTTGACAGCAGGGGCAAGGTGCAGCAGTGTTCACATAGAGAGATCTTTTTCATGATTAGGAAACTCTTAGCACATGTTTATCATTAGCTGATTTTGCTGCCCTGGAGTTTTCTCTCTTAACTCTGTTAATATCTGAGACCCAGAAAACAGATAAGTAAGTTAAAAATCTATGAATAATTTTTTGAAATTTAAATTCAGTCACAAGATTCTTGGTATTATTGGAAGTTATGAGAAACTGGCCAGGAGATTTTACTTTGGTTAGAAGGAAATACTCTCTATAGTGTATTACAAGCTTAACATCTTGTATTACAAGTTCTCCCATAATTTAGGCTCTGGTTTATTTAGAATATATATTATTTACGTATTATATAGATAATATAATAGCACAGGTATAAAATGCATGTATGCTTACAAGGTAATGCTTAGATATGATCTTGACTTTAAGGATGTATTTCAAAGTTTTTATGAACAACAAGGACTTAGTTGTAAAACACCTTTGTTGCAGAATACCTTGGAGCTTTGTATGTCAGTAGAAAACAGTTTTGCACATACATCCTTAAATACTATTCTTTCCTTTTATTTAAGGAGTGCACCAAGGTTTGCTGAAAGGTTACTTTGTTATTCACCTTCTTATAAGAAAAAATAAATTGCAGTTAGAAATTCATGGTTTTCTGAAATATGTAAAATCAATCCTTACATCTACAGCCTCTGTTACTCAGTTTTAGATGTGAAGACCAGCTCATGTCTATAATCTCTAATTCTCAACAGAGCAGGAAATGTGAGGAGCAGAATAGTACTAACAATAATATGACTACTGATTCATTCCTGCTTGATACCAGGGTGGTTACTTCAGGAGCTCTCTGTAGGGGACCTGTCATTACTAATGGTTGTTGCCAGTGTGGTTTGTGGCAGTAGCTGAAAGCAGAATTGCAACTTCAAATTTCAGCAGCTGAAGTTAGAGGGTAGTGTTGCTCAAAGACCTCTTCAGTACTGCATGAAAGGTGGAAAAACTCCAGATTACAATATTTGAAGTAGTGAGATACAGACTTTAATACAGCTCAGCCAATACAAGAAATACATGAATGCGTATATGAAGCAGTCAGATATATAGTCGGATACTGCTCAACCAAGGTAAGAAATATGTTTCTTCAGTTGTTCCTTTTCACTTCTTTACAAGGAACACCCAAGCAGTTATGAGACTGAGGTGGCAATCTCTTTAGGAAAGTACAACTGGGCAAAATATCCTTGAAAACACCTTAGATAGCATAACAACCACCCACAACCATCTCAGTACAACATATTATTATATACACCTCTTGCAAGGGAAGAAGATGAAGGAGCAACAATTCCATAAGGCATGTTCTCTTCTCAAACTGATATATCATATGGAGCAGGAAGAGAGAAAATCTGTCTTCCCATACGTGCTCTGAGGTCCTCACTGGAGACATTTTTGTGTACATCTGTATGCAGGAGTGGTATATGAATATCCTTACTTACGTCAGTCTACATTGCAACTTTTGAAATATAATAGAACTTTCAGTTAAGTCTTCATGGTCATAACTGAATTTATATTATGGCATTACACTTACTCTACAGGTACTAACCCTATGCTGGAAACTAACTCTCATTTCAGTAATGTTTAATTTCAGAATAATTTTTTGTCTAATAACTTAAAAAATCATATTACCAAGCTCTGTATTTTTAGATTAGATCTCAGTTATGTAAATCATAAATTAATTAGTTCATTAGTTTCCATCACTGTACTGATATATGTGTTGTTATAATATATTCTTTTTATGTTCCTGGGGTATTCAGGGTACTGAAGCAAATGGCTGTTGGGGCACTGAGTATTGTTTCAACACTTGTTCCCAACATCTGTTTCTCATTTGAACTTTCTGTACTCCTTTATTTTCGTGCCCTGTCTGGGCCTCTGTGAAACAGAGCTGCCGAAAGGGAAAATAAAGAAAAAAGAAGTTTCTGGTCCCTTGAAACTCTGGTCAGGCAGCAGTGTTCTGCAATATTTTCTTTTTACACCACCAGACATGCAAAACGTGTGCTGTCTCCTATTCTACATTTTTTCTTGCAGGAAAAACTCTAGCCAACTTTATGACAGAAGAAAAGAAGCAAAAAAGGCTGATACATGATTCCCAGGTTCCAGAGGATGTTTTAGACATTGTGGTCTGCAAACAGATCTACCAGTCTGTTGATCTGGACTAAGTCATCCTTCACAGGAAAATAATTTACCAGGACTCAGTGGGCAGCAATCCTTTTGAGAGCGCTTACCTCGAAGAGCCAAGATATTCCAAAGACTTGTGTCGTGAATGTGTGTTTTAGGGTTGCTTAAAGAATCACTGGCAAAGGTATTGGCAAAAGCAGGGTTAGTGTAAAAGCAAAAGCATTACGAAGTTCGTTGCTAAGGTTCACCCTACTACTTACTAGATGGTTAAAGCACACAGAGAAAAAACAAAGAAAAATCTAAACCCCTTCAATCTACGACCAAAATCAATCCAAATATTACCTGTGAGAAGGCTTGCGGGCTGAGGGAGGGGGGGAGGGAGGAGGAAAAGAAAGGGTAGGAAAGGATAAGGATCAAAAGAAAAAAGGAATAAAGAAGGACTTGCTGTTGACTCACAAGGTGTGGAGTAGACCCTCTTGCTAAATGGAGCCTAGGAAATTTTTGGCATAAAGGTTTAACAGCACTTAAACTTAACAGCACTTAATGTATAGCTTAAGTTAATTGAACAAAGGATTCATACAGAATTTACTATAGCACCACAGTAACTCACAGGCCTAACTTACTTACAAATCTAAAATACTAAGAATCCAGGAGAGTAACATTCACAGCACATTTGATATGGCATGTTAACTCTAGCATGCATGCAGACCTCAAGGATGTTTAAGAGATACACTTCTGAAAAAATTCCCATTCAGTTCAGGGAAGTACTCGCGTCAGATGCGTTTGCATCTTCTCAGTGGGTGAAGGGGTGAGTCTGGAGGACAGGGCGTATCACCAGCATTGCTGTTTGGTGATCCTCTGAGTACAGCAGACCTGAGAGTTCGCTGGCTCTGAGAGGCCCCACTCACAGGCAAGAAGCTTCTGTAGTCCAGCAGAGCTCCAAGGCTCTCACTTTGGACCATGGTTTATAGGGTTAAAACAGAGTGAGCTTTGGTCATAATAACTTTTTCATCCTGGCTGCAATCCTAGTAGGTAACTTTCTTCAAAAAGTATTATTCCCCTTGGGCTGTTTTTCAGGCATGAAAAATAAATTTCCACCGTTTGTTAAAAACCAGGAGACAGCACTAGTTCCTGGGACCAGTGTTTCCAATAAGCTCAAGAAAAGCTGAGCCCAGGTGCTTTTCGTCAAGGCTGAAGCCTAATGAGCATTTCTCAGATCATAGTTTGGCCTGAGTGGGGCAGGGGAGGTATCACCACAAGTTTTCAGGACATGGCACTCTGCTTGAGCTGGTCCAGGTTTCACTGGACAAGAACTAGCAGTACTACCCAAATCCCACTTCAACAGGTGTCCAGTGGAGACATTTTAAGAACACATTAAGGAGGTTTAGTGGAACTGACATGTCTCTAGACTTTCTTTCTTTATTTTTTAAAGTAGACAAATATTTTCAGAAAATTCATTTAAATATAAATGGGCTGTAAGAATAAAATTGTATAGGATATTTTTCTAAAAGATGGAACGTTTTTCTTAGAATTCTGAGAAACTGAAATTTGTCTAGAGCACATTGGCAATGACTCATGGGATGCAGCAAAAAGGGACTCTGACACAAACTTCTCTGCCACTAAATGCATTTAGGTGACAGCAAAGTTGGTGCATTTGCAGCACGGTGCAATGCTGAGGGTGAAAGCTGCTAGGAGTCAAAACACTATGCACAAAGTATGGTAAAGGGAGATTGGTGGAGGCTGAAATCTGTTTTGTCCCCACAGAAGTTCAGCTAGATACTGCTTTGAGAGTCAGCTCTCAGTTTTCGGGTAGGTTTTTGTTGTTGTTGTTGTGTTGTTTTTGTTGGGTTTCGTTGGTTGGTTGGTTGGTTGGGGGGTTTTTTGGGTTTGGTTGTTGGGTTATTTTTGGTTTGGTGGTTTTGGGCTTTTTTTGGTCAGTTAGTGTATGATGACATTTCAGTGTTCCAATAGTTGACAAGGGAAGAAAAGACTGTTTCTTACCCACTATACACTGCCTTTGCCTCAATGGTCTTTTTTGCCTTCCAGTTCCTTCTATGGTGAATTCAAATTTTTCAATCATGTAGCACCAGCCAGGTCAAAGAGAGAAGTTCATTTTGCATCGTGGGAAATGGTATTTGGAGAGCCTTGGCTGAAATGGATGCCTGACATAGAATTTCCATAATGCATTATAGGACCTGGGAAATGCTAGTTAATATTTTTTTATGTCAAAAGGACCTTTCCTTTTTGGTGCATTATAAGATATATGAGTCAGATAGACCAACAATTAAATGTTTAATTTTGACTTTACGTATGAAAAACAGGTTTCCTGTGGAAAATTCACAATGAGCTTTAGTATTAATATTAGTTAAGCAACTGTTTATTCACTAAACATGTAGAACTGTGCTAGCTCTAGTAAATTTTTAAAAAAAAATTGAATCCAAGAGCCTTCAGGAAGACAAATATTTCAGTAGAAACTGGTGATCAAGCATCAGTTATGTTCTTTCTAGTTGAAATTCATAAGGAACTTATTTGTAAAGACTAGATACGACTTCTGTCATAGATATGTTTATATTAAGAGCATTGTGAGGAGTTACACTGAATGGAAAAGAGTTTCCCATGTCAACCATAAACATACAAAAACCAATGAATCACAGACTTTCCTCTCCCCCCTGCTCACAGTCCTTACATACAGGATCCAGTTGTTCCAAATTTTGTTCTTGAAGCATTTGTAGACATTACTTCCTTAACAATTACTTAGTCTAAAAATGTTTATAACTAGAAACTTATGTTTTCAGGCAATAAACCAGTTCTGAGCTGTTATTCAGTCAGTTCCATAGATGATATCTCCCTAGTTTCATTCTCAACTGTGGATCGATTTATACACCTTCACGTACTTTGTTGTCACAATTCTGTCTTGCAAGCAAGACAATACTCCCTTGTGTAGAGATATGCCAGTTGTATGTTAAAAGTCATCTGCATAGTTTAAAAACAATAGCAGACAAGGATAAAGGATTTTAGTAGTCAATAATCCTATGTTACTTCTGTAAAACAGAGAAAATGCTGTGGATAGCAGGTAGGGCCTTCTCAATTTCTGCTCACAGAAGCAGAGAACTTAGGTGATACTTCAAAAAATTGTTAAAAATAGAAGCCCAGACTTAAATGCTTGACATGAACCAGGAAGGAAAAGTGGTCATACTGACAGATGTCATAGTTCTTACAGTCTGCTCCATGTGAAAGAATAATGTTGTGTATTTCATTGTCTGATGACAAACACTTCATTGCTCTTCACAGCACTGAAGAATAAAGCACCACAAATACTTTTTGAGGCTGCTAGGTAGTTATTATCATCATTGTTTTCAGATGCAAAAAAATCCCAAGTTTATTAACGGTCTAAGACAGAGCTAGGAAAAGAACTCAAAATTCTTGAATTCCAGTCCTTTGAGTTAACGAGATGACCTTTTCAAGACCTTATCTCCTGTTTCTGGTGTTTTATTAGTACACAGCTGAAGAAAGAAAAGGGTTGGTTTGGTATAGTTCATTACTTCAGACTTTTCCTGTTAAGTCTGAATCTCCTGAAGGTAATGTGTGGGCTGACGTGTTTATCCTGTGTTACTGAATGAACATCAGGAGAAAAACACTGGTGGAAGAAATAGTAAAGACTTTTAAAAAGAACTTGCTTCAAAAATTCTGGTTTCAGTAGCTCTTGTGAACCAAAGTAACAGTGTGATCAAAGTCTGTGAGTTACTACACCACAGATTCTAAGCAAGCAGCATGTGTAATTGAGCCTCCTGTTATGTGTCCAGGAAATTCCTTTCTCAGTGCTGTAAGTGTAATGTTACAAGACTTTGCATCTGGAAATTCCGAATTTTATTACTACTTAATGAAGACTAAGTATTTTTTATTACTGCTTAATGAAGACTGAGTATTTTCACAGACCCCATCATCAGTTCTGCTCAGGCTGTTGTATGACAGCTTTCCACATGGAATCATAGAATGGGCTTGGGTTGGAAGAGACCTTAAAGACAATCTAGTTCCAACCCCCCTGCTGCTATGGGCAGAGACACCTTCAACTAGATCAATGTAGTAGTTTGAAAACAAATCAGTGGGAGGCATCAAGTCAGAGTAACAATTTAATAGGGAAATTTAAAAAACATGAAGGCAGAAAACACTGGTTTAAACTGACAGAGTCAGGACACAACCTGACACCCTGTTAGCCAGGATGGTGGTAGCAGTCCAGTAAGATGGTGGCTGCAGTCCTCCTTGTGAGAAAAGAGACAACTCTTAGTTAAATAAAAAATTAGAATAATTTATTGAAAACAGAAAAATTGAAAAATTACAGAAATTAGAGAAGTATAAAAATTTGGGATCCTATGGCTCGATAGATGGTATGCCCCAGGAGCGCAGAGATCTGAGATCTTCTGGCTGAGACAGCACTGGACCTCAGACAGAGAAAAGGACTTGCAGTGCTGGGCTGACTTTTAGCTGGTCCAAAAGTCAGGGGAAAAAAAAATTATTAAAGGCTCCTTAATAGGAGTAAGGCTTTTAATGCCCAGCACTGATAACCACCACAGCTAGCCTGCAGAAAACTGCCCCCTCTTGGAGAGCTGCCTCATTATTTTATAGTGCCTTTGCTCCGCCCCAGTCCGCCCACAGCCCGCCTGCAGCCCGCCTACAGCCCACCCCTTTGGTTTAAAGTGATTGGTGCTTTCCCTTTGACAGATCATCTCCGTCTACCAATAGCTCGTCGTTGTCAGAGGGGTGGTATCAGTTGAAATAAGGGTGGTAACATGCCCCCATTAAATTCAGGTTGCCATGGAGCTTGCCTGCAGGGTAAGGGCTATGGGGCTAAAAATAGCTGCTGGCTGTTAGAAACTGGGGTTTTGGAGTTAGTCCTTGGACTAAAGTGCAAAGTAAAAACCCTTAAAAAAATATTAAAATACATCTAATGCATCTTAAAACACTTGTAAAAGTAGACAATGAACATAGGAAAGATAACTCTTATGGTGTACAGGTGGTTTAAAGTTTGAAAAGGGAGCATAAGTTAGGGATTTTTAACTGGGGAATTTTTAACTGGGAATGGTGCAAATAAACTACTTTGAACAATTGAAAACACTAATAATAGAACTTGATTTTTGTACCTGGGCTGATGGGTTAATTTTAACATTCAATTTAGAAATATTTAACTCAGAATTTATTAATTAAGGCACTTAATATGCAAAGACCAAGCACAATTAAGGATCTCATGTATGACACTCTTGAAGTGGTGGATGTGGTTCTGTGGAAGTGGTGGTCCTGTAGAGAGGTCTGCTCTTCCTCAGAAGGTCCAGTGGTGGCTGTGTAGCTCCTGTCCTCTGGGAATCCAGTGGAAGGGGTGGCTGTGGTGCTCAGAATCTCAGATTATATCCAGGATGAAATGCTTGGTTCCTCCTTCTGGGTGGAGCATCTCCCAATGGGATGATGAGTCATGCGGCCAGGCATTGATGGGCTCATTAGCAGAAGATAGTCCAGAGGGAGGAGGCAAGGAAACACTGCCCCTCCTGGTTTCAACAGCTCATCAGGATGGTAGTAGAATACACTGCAACCCAGGACAACCAAGCTGCTCAAAGTCCCATCCAACCTAGCCTTGAACACTCCCAGGGTTGTGGCATCAACAACTTGTCTGGACAGTCTGTTCCAGTGCCTCACCATCCTCACAGTAAAAAATCTTTTCCTAAAGTCTGATCTAAACCTACTCTCAGTTTAAAGCCATTCCACCATGTCCTGTCACTACACACAGTTGTAAAAAGTATCTCTCCATCTTTTTTGTAGGCTCCCTTCAGATACTGGAAGGCTTCAATTAGGTCATCCCAAAATATTCACTAGAACTGTAAAATTCTTACGCAGGATCTGAAACACAACTGAAGACTTTTCGTACTTGAGCATTTTTTATGATATGGCAAAGAATGTGATTATAAAACAAGGTCTGTGTTTCAAACCCAACTTTTGTGAGCTAGAGCTGTGGAAATTGGTTTAGCATTATTGCCTAGAATTTCTACTAGTGTTCCTCCAGTTGAAGAGCTGCTTTACTAGCATTTTGGAAGGAATTGAACTAGCAGCCCTGTAGAGTCTTGATGAAAAGGTATTGCTGATGCTAGCCAAATGCAGTCTTTTTATTCAGAGAACGTAGAGTTTGTGATTTATTATTAAGACAAATGAGTGTCAAAAGGAGGTTGCCCTCTATTCATTTAATGAAAACAGAAAGTGCCATTAACAGAGAAGCAATTCTCTTTTAATTGGGCTAGATTATTTCATGTACCCAAAATAAACTCTTGAATGTTACATACTGCAACATCTTTCTAATTAAAAATTATAATTTTTTATATCTGTCCAGGTTTTTAAGTGGTACTTTTCATAAAAAGCTGTTGAATTATAAAAAATCTGGCACAGAGCAAAAAAGTATCCGTGCTCCCTGGGTTTTAAGTTTTAAATCAGATTTTTTTTTGTCTCATTTATTTCCTTTAATACTTGATTATAGCCTGTGTGGGAGAGCTTCCAAATAAGCTGAGGATACTGAACTATTTCTTGAACAACAATAGCTTATAGGATCTGTTTTTGAAGGCTTCCACCATGTTTATGTTAGTAGGGACTGCGACTACTGGTGAAGGAAAAACCACTTTTCACTTCCCCCTGCACTAGTACATAATGATCAAAGTCAGAAAACCACTTTCTTCTTTAGAAACTGGTTAAAAAACAGTGAAATGAAGTATGATCTTGTAATTACTCTTAGGCTGCCTGGCTGCCCTGTTTTTCATGCCAAAAAGTCCTTTCATCTAAGAGGCATTAGTGTAAAGTTTAGGCTGGCACCTAGTGTTTCTTATGATGCGTCATTAGTAGCTTCAAGCAAGCACAGTATTGAGTCAGCTTTAAACCAATCCTAAACTCTTTCTCTCTCCCTTTCTCAGAGATGTATCAAAATGCAGCAATAATAAAAAGCAAAAAGATCGAAACTTCATTAATTCCCAAACAAATAATAAATCAAAAGCTCCAAACTTAGAATAAGTACTTCTGAAGTGTCAAAGATTTCTGTTATTTGAAGGTAGCCAGGATATTATGCTGCAAGACTTACATGCTTTAGCAAAAGCTCCTCTCGCTGTGCATTGAGATAAAAGTCATCAAGTCAGTGTGGTTAGCAGATGTAAACAATATTTTATAGCGAGTCTCCTCTAGTGGTACAGATGGTATAGAAATACTCATAGTAATACATTAGAGAAGCTGATGGAGTTACAAAACATTAAAAGAGAGGAATACCCTTGAACATCCTTTTGAGACCATGAGGCTAATTTATTCTAACATGTTGAAGTGCTAAAGTAGAGCTGTGATACAAATTCTTCCCTGTCATAATATGTCACAATGAGTACCTTGTCAATTTTAGTTAATTACCACTGCCAGTAATCCCAGTAAGACATTACCTTAAAAATAGCTTATGATCTCATGGGTACTAGAAAATTAAACTCCCCTGCTGCTATATCTATTTTTTGCCATCTCTCTACATTCAATTTATAAGAAAAGTTAAAAGTCCTGTAAGTTCTTTAGAAAGTAATTGTAGTATCTTAGTAGTTTCATATTTCAATTCTGGCTGATGAATTTGAATATAAATTCACTCAGTCTTCTCTGAGTAGACTGAACATGCTGATGGGTAATAAACACAAGCAGGGGATGAGCTATTGGCTTTTGCTTCTTATTTTGAACTGCTCAATTCTGACTAATCTAAGAGATTATTGCCACCCTTTTCTGAGGGATAGATTCACCCTTTGCTTTAATTTTCTTTTTGTGTAGAGGATCTAATGAGTATACCTCTACTTTTAAACACCACCTTTTTACAAAGGGTTCATCCACAGGTTGTACACTTTAACACATTTGGATTCTCTGGTTTTTTCTTTTTTTTTTTTTTTAACTAAGAAGACTACTGCAAAAAGCAAACCTATGAAACAAATCACCATCAAACATTATTTTGCATTAAAATGAAGCTTTTTTGCTTTGATTTGAAATAATGAGACTGTTAAGTGGAGAAGCTTCTTCCATAGCTGATGAGAAAACAGACTCCAGAACATCAGCTATCTGTGCTTATGTTGAAACTGAGTCAAGGAAATAATTGCTAGATAAAGAGAACCTTGAAACATATTAATTCATTTTAAAGTAAAAAAAAAAAAAGGTGAAATAGATTAAAATTAATGAACAGATATAGAAGTCAAGAAATGACTTTGCATTGCCAATTTACGTTTGTTTAAGTGAAAATGAGTAAAGGGAAGAAGATATTAACAATTCAAGGTGAAATCTAAATTAAAAAGAAGGTGATAGTAAAAAATTAAATGGTTGCAGTATTAAATCAATTTTCCCAAGAGGGAAGCTATGAGTAAGCCATACTGGTTTAATGGGTAATAAAGCATATGCGATAGAGGGTTTAAAGTGAAACCGAATAACAAAGGTGACAGTAAATGCATATTTTTTTTTAATTGGTGGGGGTTTTTTTAAAAATGTGTGCATGCAAGATTAATATTTCAGGCTTGCTTACTATGATTTAGTAATAGGCAATGGTTTTAAATTGAAAGAGTAAGTTTAGAATTGGGTGTTGGGAGAAGTTCTTTACTGTGAAAGTGGTGAGGCACTGGAACAGGATGTTCAGAGCAGCCATGGATGCCCTGTCCCTGGAAGTGCTCAAGGCCAGATTGGATGAGGCTTTGAGCAGTATGGTCTAATTGAAGGTGTGCCCTGCCCATGGTGGCAAGGCTGGAACTAGATATCTTTTAGATCCCTTCTAACCCAAACCATTCTACAGTCTGAGGATTCTGTGATTAATTTTAGATGGTAAGAAGAAATGAATCATGGCAAGAATATCAACTAGGAAAGCGTAAGACTAAATAATTTTTCCACTTGCCCAGTGTTCATTCTGTAGAAAAGATCATGCAAAACATTAGGGGCCAAATTCACTTTTTCTGAAAATTTACTGGTTTATACATTCTTGGTTTTTAGCAGTAGTTACAAAGGTTCAGATAGAAGAGGTGGGTTAGAAAAACAGCTTAATCTTTGGATATCTACTGATATCCAAAAAAATCTCCAGAACAAAATGCTGATTAAGGTCAGCAAGGTGTTAAATTTTGCATTACAGCTCACTGCACATGAAGTGAGTTTGAAGGTCTCACCTAAGACTGTAGTAAATAATTGTGGTTAGTACATCTCTGTAGGGGCTCTATAAATGATAGTTTTGTCAACATGAGTAAAGTGTATGTTGCTTGATCCAAAGGTTTTGTGATTTCTACAAGATACAAGAAACAGCTACACACTCATAATGACAATGAAGAAAATGAGTATGTGCAGTCAATTTCTAAGGAACAGAGGAACAGGCTGAATGTTCTAGGTGTTTGAAGCACAGATTTCTTGTCTGTCACACTTCTAATATACAGAATGGTTTTAATGGCCTGTTCTCATGCACTAAAAGTTGTAGATCTGATATGTACTACTGCACCTGTTTGTCTGATGTGGCATTTTTCATGAGATTAGGGCTTGCATTGGAGCCCTGTCTTGGAAAGCATGAAGTCATAATCAGGCAAAGGTGTAACACTGAAGAACTGGTAAGATGTTGAGGTTACTGGGGAAAAACAAACGCTAAAGGAAATTAAGGAGGATGAAAAATTTATGAGAAGCCAGAAATTTTATCGCAAGAAAATCAGAAGCTGATAAACAGATAAAAAAGGGAGATACTCTATGGTTTGTAAGTGTGCAAGATGATTCTGACAGTGACTTTCTACACTGTAAGGGAACAAACGAAAGGTAATAGCCAAGACAAGTGGCAGTAAGATTGCTATAGGAGAAGACCAAAGAGAATTTTAATCACAGGGATTGCAAGCCCCTTGGAATTTGAGGAAGTTAAAAGCAAACAACCACAGACTTGATATGGTAGAGGAGAGGCCAAAAAGATTGTAGTTAGGGATCTCTACAGACCAGCTTTATTAGCTATTTGGACAGCTGATGGAGAGCTGATTAGGATAAAAAAAATTATAAAAATGATAAACAACAAAATAATGAGAACATCCAGCTATTGTGAAAGCAAATGTTTCCTGGGGATAGCTGTCAAAATTGATAAAGCTGAACAGTCCCTTTATTACTTACATAGCTTCTAATGCTTTAATAGTTCATGACAGAAGATAAAAATGAACTTCTTTTCCTATCAGTCACAGGAATTTTACTGGGTGACAGTGTAATAACATTTTGTGCTGCAATGGTCAGTTAAATCTTTGTAAAGTTATGATTGATATTCATCTCATTTGCATTTTTTGACCTTTATTGTGGAGTTTCTTTCCTATAAAGCTACTGCATTTCATTTCTTCTTCATCCAATATTCCAGTGCCTGACCTAATTGTGACACCATGATTCTGAAAGTAGTTATTTAACCACTTTGGGCAGCCAAGGTCCAAGTGAAAGTCTGAATAGCCTGAGAGGATATGAGGTGCATGAATTATCTCTGCCCCATTATCATCTAGCACTTCGGAAAATTTTTAGTTCTAGAATAGTCTAGATGAACAAAACCATTCCCTGAATTAAAGGTTTATTTAAGTTTGACATAGAAAAGACCCACGGTTTGCTTAAGAAAGTCCTGAGCCTGTTTAAGGGTTTGAGTTCTTTCTCAGTTCATCATAATGACATTATAATGGAAGCAAAACAACAGTTAAGCAAACATGCTGACCTTCTGTAAGCCCTGAGGCTCTCTTTGGTTCTTACATAATGATATACTGGAGGCATGAAATGGTACACAATTTTTTCTGTTGACGACAGGCCTGTGTTTAACGTTGCCATACAGAGATCAATTTAACTGCATGTACTTCTGGCATGTGATTTTGGATTTCACCCTAATGTCATATCTCTAAAAGTCACCTGTACTGGTTTGAAATGTGAATTTTGATGTATATTTCAAGGAGGAATATGGAGTACAAGTTGTTTCAACTGAAATATGGACTGGTAGATTTCTGTTTATGGTTTTCACCTGTTCGCACATCCACTCTCTACGGGGACAAGGGTTGGTGGAGTGGCCTGAGGCCTTTTTTATCTTCAGCAGTTATAATTGCCATTGGGCATTGTACAGGACCCTCCCCTGAATAAATCTGTGTGAAATAACAAGCTTCAACTTTGTTTGATTTAATGAAACTCCACACATAAGAAAAAATAACTATTAGCTGCATTTTGAGTAGTCTTAAATATAGTTTTTCTATAAAGTAAATAGAATCTTGATAAAACAATGGGGTTTTTAAATTACCTGTATCTGTTTCAAGCTTTGTCTCTTTACTTACAGAAATAAGGAGGGAAGTAGTATTAATGTTTGCTAAAAATTCATAGTGAAAACTACAGAAAAGTGGTCTGGAGTGATGTGGATCTGCAAATCAATTTGTATTTCATCTTAGGTTTTGAATAACTTCCAGTTGCAAAATGGTAACTTTGCAGCAAATCTCTTTTGCCCTTAAATGCATCTCAGATAAATTATACTAGTGCTGTTAATTAGAAAGAATAAAATGGTAGTTTGCTGTAGCAGGGAGGGGTCCCGGGAGCAGGGGAATCCAGCCAGAGTCACGATACGAACACCAATATGATTTGAGCATCGTGCTCCAGTTTTATTATTCCGTTACACCAAGTTATACTTTTTTCCAAAGTTCACGCCCCTTTCCCATGAGAAAGCCTCTAAGCAGCAGGGGAGCTGACCAGTGTATACCTTTTCCCAAGGCTATTCAAGGCTGCTGGCTGGCAGGTGCCTTGCAAGCCTGTTTTCAGCCTGAGGCCCCGTCAGGGATACTTCTGCAACAGCCCTGGGATGCCCAAGCCCTCCTGGGGTATCCTATATTCCACAAGGAATCCCTCTACAGTTTGCAGTTGGAGAAACACAATAAACAATATTTACCTATTTTCTTTTCAGAACAGAACTGCATTTTAATTTTACCTTCACAATAATCCCATTAATTTAGAATAAGAAAACAATGAAATAACTGGGACCAAATTTTCTTACGTCTTGTAAGCAGCTGGTGTAACTAGTGCATGCAGTTCAAATTTCTGCTCTTTAGATTCATTAGAAAAGAATCCGGCTTGTCTGCTCTCATCTTGCAGAACAGTACAGTTTGTCCCCAAATGTAACTTACATGTGAAAATAATGGAAAAGATTTCAGTCCTCAAGATAATGTAAACATTTTAAATGTGTGTGATTATCAGAGTAGTGGATGTGCTATTTTACTCAAATAATTACAACTATGCTCCCTAGTATGAGCGCAGTGTCTTATCCCTGTATTTTCTGGGGGTATACCTTTCCTCATAAAGCCTTTCATATCATAAAACTGTGTTTATATTTTGGCATTGTTGTCTTTTCCAGCTATGATGGTACTGCTACATCAGTGCCACTTGGATGTTGTACAAGTGGTGTTTCATGGTGACTACTTTATGCAAACAAAGTATGAGCAGTAGATGGACACCACCTATTAGTGTGTTTGCTGGCAAGGAAGAGGCCAAGGCAGTTCTTCTGGATAGAAAATATGAAGTCTTCAACTATATGTTTTTGTTTATGGAGAGTAATGTGTTTTTCTGCATTTATCTGTCCAATGTTTTTGTTTATAAACATTTTTGTTGTATTGCAATCTAATTAGGCGCTATATGTGTGCCTGTCCGGCAAAATCACTAGATCTGCATGAAGACTGTGGCTTCAGGAATAGTCCGATCTCTAGATGGGAGTTGTTAGGAAGCAAATATCCAAGATCAAGACATAACTTTGTGCTGCCTGAATAGAGAAATTTAGTTGTATTTTGTTCATCATAAATTGGCATACCAAAACCCTTCACAAAACCAGCATCTTCCACTGGGGGCTTGATTGTTCCAATTAGCTGCTAAAGCTGATTTATACATTCTAGTAATCTCTAGAGCTCTTTAATTCTGTATTTACACTAAGAGTGTCATGTCAAGCCTCCTTAATCTAGTGTTTCTGATAGCTGTTGAAGAGTTTTAACAGATAATTCTCGTCATAAGCCACCATGACTGAATATTGACTTACAAATGTTGTGTACAAATTTGTTAAGCATATTTTTTAGAGCAGTGATTTCACTAGAAAAGAGTACATCATCCTTTTTCATTCCTACATAGATAAATCTCTCTCAAAGTTAGAACAAGGCAAATTCCAATGTAAATTCTTTTTATGTATCAGAAACAAGAAAGCATGAATAATGTCTTAAAGAAGAATGTCCTAGGATGTGTGTTCCTAAATATGTGGCCATTCCAGATTTGTTGTAAAGAATTACCATTTTTTTTCCATATAGAACACATGAATTTGGCTATAAGCATGATCAAAGCAAAAGGGGCAAATTTTTAACACTTCATACCTACTGTTCCCATAACAGCCTTGTGAGGTATAATAACAAACTAGCATTTTTTGCCAGGTCCAATTTGCAAAACACAGATGTAACAACCCAAGATGATGGTCCTTTTGTCTCCGCTGTTGTCTTTCTTCTGATACCAGACACATCTTCCCATCCTGTCTTTCACTCAGTAAGAAAGTGATCTTTTTTACTTGACAAGTAGCCAATTTGCCACGTAGCCAGCTCAGTTCCAGAGATGATATGAAGGAGATATACAGGAACAAGAGGGGAAGGAGAGGGGAGAAGGAGCAAGCAGAGCCCCCTTGGAGAAGAGTCAGCACTGCTTGCCCAGCAAGGTGGGCAGCAGGCCACTCCCAGGGCAGCAGCCCTCTCTGTGTAGAGGCAAAGTGGCTGCTTGGAGAGCACAGTGGTGTAGTCAATGTGAGACTACCTTGGAAGTGGCCTTCAACCTGAGTTTGTCTAATTGTGAGAAAGACTGTCAACACTTGAGCAAGGTTTCCTGCCCCCACAGTTGACTTAAGGGTCTTTTTGAAGACAACATGCATCTTTGGTCCTCACTGGAGGCTCAGCATTTGGTGCAGTATAGGCATGTGCCAGGCTGAGGGTGGCTGCAGACAGGGACCTTTCCTACAGGAGCTCCCAACCTTTCTGCAAGAGTTGGGGACGTGCTTCATGCTGCAGACCACTAGCCCTTGCTTTGTTTATATTGGACTTCGGCTTCTGCTGAAGTGTGAGTTTGAATCTGGTAGGTGTTTCCTGATCATCTAGTCCTTCCTTCATCAGGGAAAGTCTCTAGCTGATGTTTTGGAAGGAAGACACTGCTGTCCAGGTCGTGGAGTTCAGGAATTATGTGTTGCTTCTCATCCTCTGGAGAAGATAGTGGTCCTGTTTGAGTTTCAGAGGAGGAAGCTGTGAAAACAGTGAACAGACTGTGCAGTGTCAGTATGGGCAACAAGGAGGCTGACAACATGTGTTACCTTCCCACCAGAATGACACTCATATTCTCTCCATTTTGTTGTCTCTGGCAAGGTGCAAGGACTGGGACAAACAATGAATAGGGTAAACTCTTAAACTGTATCACTGCAAGTTGTCAGAGATTATGAGTGAGGCATTTTAGGGAGAACAGAAAGTGTGGACAGGTCTGACTAAGCTTATTGTGCTATTTGGAGTCGGTGTACATAACCAGTTTCCAAGAGGCATGCCTGCTTTCTTCCTGTAGAGTGGTACCTTTCAGCTTCATCATGTAAGATGCTAGGCTGCATCTTTGAACATCCTAAACTTTCACAGGCCTTACTTGGATAAGAATATTCATTACTTCTGAAATCTCTATATAATTTAAATAACAGAGATGAGAGCATCTGAAAGTCTGTTTTTTTCCAAAGCAACCAGAATTTAGGAGTTGTGCAGCAAGATTTCTGTGGTGACATTTCCCAACCAACCAGCTTTTGTCCTTCTAAATGGCAATTAGAAAAGCTGACATTCTCATCTAAAAATGTATGAGTAAATAGAGTTACTTTTTCTAAAAAGTTGTAAGTGCTTTATACAGTCTTTGCAACTAGATCTTGGGCAGGCTGGATCTTACCAATGAAGACTTAATTGAGACTTATGCATGATATTTCTAAATTATTCAGTATTCAATCATTCTGGCAGAGTTATGATGCCAGTAATGATGTTCATTTGTGATATATATGATATTTTTCAAAAGCAAAGACAAATAAGACATATTGTGTTCATAGGAAATTACTGCTGGTTTTGAGGCTATCTGAGCCTGCATTTGGATGCTCTAGGCATTTTGAGAATAGTAACCTGTTGGTCAGTTCTGGCAATAAAGAGAAATGTTTCCAGAATCATACCACTTCTGTGCAATAAAGAGTATAAATTAAACAAATTGTTACATAAATTGATAAGAATTCAAATTTATTTTAATACTGAAACTCTGTGACATGTTTCATGGAATATCCTTGCATCACAGCAGTTATGTACTTTTCAATATATGTATGCTTGAATGGAAAATATGGAGATATTTACCTTCTGTTCCCTTAAATGTTAGTTTAGTTAGTTAGTTTAGTTCCCTTAAATGTTAGTTGCCTGCTATGATACAGTTGGATAGGCTTAGTTTTTAAGGTGTGAAGAGCAACCATCAAATAAGAAATCAAATTGCTTTAACTCTCAATCAAGTTAAATGTTATTGACCTCTCTGAAGAGTATTTTTTTTTCGGTATGCTGGGGAAAGTAGCGCAGTAATGGGCTTTTTACTCCAGTAAATGCCACTTTGAAATAATTTAGTGAATTACTCTTTCCTAGATTAACTCCATTATTCATTCAGTTTTTACTTAAGAATCCCATAAAGGTTTACCAAACAGAGTAACAACTAAGTGGTCAGGCATTGATTCATATTTCTCTGAAAGTTTTTAATATTGTGGGCTGGTGACAAAATGCCTTCTCCTGCATTCTCCCCTCACTCACACCTCCTCTCCCCTGCAATTGTCTCTGATGGTCAATATGATTTTTCCTAAGATAAGAATATCAAATACAAATTGCAGAGGTCACCCCAGATGATCACATGATGAATGCATTTCAGAGATGAGGGAGCTGTGATGCCTGTGATGGGCTTTGGTGCACACTGGCTTGCAAAAGGGTATCAAATGCCACTGGAGACTGAGCTGACTGATCTCCTGAGGATGCAGGCGGCTTCCAGATGGATCTGCCCTCACCCACACCATTCCCTTCACTCCCCCTATCCTTCTCCCCCACCTCAAGGCAGGGATGTCTGCCAGGTACATCCAGCCATAACACTGGCAAGACTCACTTCTGAATGGATAAGCTAAAGTGTTATGGTCACCTACAGAGATAAAATCTTGCAGTAGTTCCATAGGTGCTTTGTTGCTTTGTAACTGCATTCTGCAAGGCCAAAGCCTGTACATTTCTAGGGCAATCTGTTTATATTTTATCTCTTTAGACAAATTTATGTTATATACTGCATTGACAATATTTAGATACTTTATTAGCAATAAATCTGAAGATAATCATCCACATAACATAATGGAGAGGCTTTTCTCTACTGCTTTGTCACAGTAAAACTGAGAAGAGCCTGGGTCGATCTTTTTGACACATGTCCTTATTTGTATGCATTAATAAGGTTGCCTCTTCATCTTCTTGAGCTTGGAGGAAGAAATGCTTGACTAATAACCAGCTTTCTTAGGCCCATCTTCCCTCCAAGGCTTTATCCCAAGGCACTTTACCAAAGAGATCCCTGAAGGGGCCAAGTTATCTCTCCTGAATTCCAGGGTAGTGAGCTTTCTGTGCACCCTTCTCACTACCCTAAGATCTTGGACTCCATTTCATGGTCACTGCTGCCAAGGTTGCCTTTGAGCTTCACATATCCCCCCCACAGCCCGTCCTTTTGTTTTGGTGAAAACAAAATCCAACACGGCACCTCTCCTTTTTAGCTGCTCTATCGCTTGGAGAAGGAAGTTACCCAAGGCATTCCAGGAAACTTCTATTGGAGTTAGCTTTCTTCATAGCAGCCCTCATGGTCCTCTGTTTTGGTTTGTTACCAAAACACTGTTGATTACACTGATGTTTTGACTATTGACAAGGAGGACTTGTACAGTACCAAGGCCTTCTCTGTCTCGCACTCAGGTCTACAGTAGGTTGTGGTGGACAAGTGATTGGGAAGGAACACAATGTGGACAACTGACCTCAACTGGCCAAAGGAATATTCCATACCATATTACACCATGAGCATAATTAAAGGCATAGGAGAGATGGGTTTTGGGTAGGAACTGCTTGTTTATCAATATGTTTGTGGGAGGTGGTAAGTGTCTTTGAATCAGTTTGTGGTTTATTTTTGGGTTTTTTTCCTGCTTCCTTCCTTTGCTTTTTAATTGTGTTAACACATTTATGCTCCTCCAATTCTCTTCCCTATCTTGCTCTAGGGGTAAGTGAGTGAGGAGTGAGGTGTGGACTTGCATACCAGCAAGGGCCAACCCAGCACAGTTCGTTGGTAAATATGAATGCAGTTTTGAGAGCTGAAAAACCAGTAAACTTCTATTCTTACCAATCATTACATTGTTTACTATAAAATTCAGAACTTGATCAGATTACACACATACCACTGACAATGTTTAATTTTGGGGTTTTTTTAGTGTCAGTTATTTGTCAAGGAAATACTGGAAATGCAAAACTTTATAACTTATCTAGCAAAGCATTTATACACGTATTTCACTCCAAACATAGCTAACACTGTCAAAAATATGATGAGACAATGTTTGATTCAATGATAGTTGGATTACACATGAAGTTAAGAATGCATTTTAGTATTTTTCTGGACTAGCACCATGCAGCATGTGTTCTATCCCATTTGTAGATCTGCAAATAAGGAGGCCACTTTGAAGTCCACATACTTAAAGGAGTTAAAGGAGGATTTTTAAGAAACCAGGTGTATTTAACCTTAATTTGATAAAAAGCATAAAAAGAAAAAAAAAATCTCTGGGCAGTAACATCCATTTGGCTGGATTGCAAATGGCTGGCTGGCTGAGCTCCAGATCTCTTCTCATTACAATTTCAGCACTGTGGGATAGCTAAAGAGTAGAGGAGAAACAGCCCGTGTTTAGAGTAATGTTGCTTATATTGCTGCTTAGCCAAGGAATTAATAGCTGGCCTCTGGGGCGTCTCGTTGGCATCTGGTTCATGGCATGATTGAGGGCGCTGCTACAGAGGCTAGAATATTAGTTATCTTGTTAATAACTTGCCCTCATGTGCATATTTATTACATGCTATACCTTCTGTCAGAACTATTCTTTGTATGCAGAGTCTTTATTTATGGTTCTAATTCCTTTTGCATTTTTTATCTACAGTGACCAAAGATAAACACTGAGAGGTACTATATAAAAAATATCTGGCTGATTGACTGAGTGAATCGATATTCATATTTATACTGTGTATATCACCCAAGGTCCCCTCAGGGCTTTCCTGTAATTACAAGTAATAAAATATTGCCTTAAAGAGCCAACATAAATGCTAAATCCTGAATTTATTAGCCTGCGAAATCTGCATTAGCACTCTCCAATTTTAAAAGTGCCAAAGCAAAAACTATTCATGTATCACAAGGATAGAAGTAGCCAACAGGGATTTTTTAAAATCTGGTGGAAAGATAGTGTGGAAAAGATAGATTTATAGAGAGAAAATAGTAATATGATTTTATTTGCTGCAAAAGGAGTATTTTTATGGCTTCATCACAATTCCCACTCCTGCCCATGCTGTCACAGCAAGTCACTGGATGTTGTTGCCATAGCGACAGCAAATAGCAGGGGAAATCTGCTTTTTGAAAAATCAAGCTTACAATGACAATGATAATGTCAAAATCATTGGTTTAACTCTAATACAACTCCACCATTTGTAAATCAAGTTCAGTTTTCCTGAAGCTAGTGAAATTGTGCTGTTCAAAAATTAGTCAAAATTAGATCACATTCAGAACCAAAAATGAAATGATTGTAAGGAGTAGAAGTAGACCCAGAAAAAACATGTATAATAGCTGAGTAGGTTTTAGCAATGAACATGGATGTAAAATGGTATCTTGAATAGAAGTTCAGGTCAGACTCACAATTTGCAGCTGATCACATTTTCTTCAGTGGGTCTGCTGGATCTGGACACTGTCCCTGTGGCTGAACTACATCTCCAGTGCAATACCTGGTCTTGAATCTCTGCTTTGTCATCTCAAGTACCAACTTCTTTAGAAGAACAGTATATAAACAGTATGCAAGTGAGAAACTGAGATGGTTTTCTGGAGTAAGAATTGCAGATGAGGTTTAAAATAACATGCTTCAGACATGTTAATATGTGCCTAACAAGTTGGAGAGCTTTTCTATTATCAACAAGTGAAGCATTTGCTGATCTACTCTAACTGCAGATTTACTTTTTTATTCAGTGTAGTTGTCATCTCTTTTTTCACCTCAGAATCTTGGAATCTTCTTTACATTAAACTTTACTATCCTTACTCCCCAGCATTTATCCTGCCCAATACTGATTTAATTATGTTTATTATAGCTTTTTGTGTCACTGAAAGTTGAGTAAAGCTTTCAACACACTGCTTTTTGCTGCAGAAGCAGTGAGAGAAGTGTTTGACTGGAGTGACTAACCAGAAGTAGAAATGTGCTATAGGATGGCTCATAAACGTTTTTTTTACATGTAGATACAATCCTTTGAAGCAGCCAAGCTGTGTCTAATGTGCTTGCTGGGGCTTATGCAGCCCAATGGCATGGCATTTCTACACAACAAATCACTATGTCTCCGATCAAACTGTTGAGCTGTATACAGACAATTTCAGAGAAGCAGGAATCAATTAGGTCAAATATAATCTCAAACAGCTCAAATGTTGGCAACAAAGGTGATAGAATCAAGGACCAGTTTTCAAATTAATGAATTAATGAATTAATGAACACTCAATACCGATTATAAAAGCTATTTGGTGATCTGAGTTTTGCTGTGGGATTGAGCACCTTTCAAGAATTCTCAGTTTTAACGACATCCTAGCAGTGGGGAGTAAATTTTATTGGGCATTCTGCCCCATATTTAGTTTCTTATTCTTAGGTAAGAAGATAGGAAATGCTTGTAATATTTCTTGGTGGTGATGAACTATTAGCTACTCCCATACATCAAATGACACCTGAAGCTAGATATTAAGCTTCTGTATGTCTGCTGTTAAAGGTGTCATTCGTGGCATGTGTTACACTAATAAGTAATGATAAATTCACAAGGGTGTGACCGGTAGATTGCCACACAAAATTATTTTGAGATCATTATAAACACACTTGAGAAAATCAAGGTATTACAAATGATCTGCATATTTCTGAGCTATATGCAGTATTAAAATCAATGTGAGAAGACCTTGAAGGTATTGTTTTCTATTGTCAGAACTTCAAGAACAGTGTTACAGAATGTATGCAGAGTGGCAGAGGAGAGTGGTACAAATGAAGAAGAGAGTGACCGTGAAACTTCAAGTAATTTCATGCATATGGGAGAATAAATGAATAATCATTTTCTGGTGGTAAATATGTCACAGTTATAATGATTTCTTGGCCAGGAAATGGCTAGTAGGGACATTACTGTTCTGTAACGTTACTTCAGGTAAGATCTGTAATTTCTTAAAAAAACATTTATACCTAAATGAATTGTCAGGAGTCTTTCATTAAGTATGAATTATTTTAAAATAATGTCTCTTGTGTAACCTGAAAAACACTGTAAAGGTTTGATGCCACTTTATACTTTGATCCCTCTGAAGTAGCTGTATTTTTTTCCATTAATTTCACTATAATCAGAATCCTGCCAAAATAAGTCTTCCTGCTGTAGACACAGAACTGTATATAATCTGGTCTGGGACAAATGTTTTTCTTCTTTTTCTGTGATCAATAACCTCCTCCTTGTTATTATTCATGTTCAATAAATTTTTAAAATGCAGGAATGAAACTAATGATCAAACTTTCAAGTAATGATTAAGCAAGGAACAATAGCAGTGAGATATCTTACAGCAAAACAAATGATAAGCCAATTAAAATCTAGAGAAAGAAGAAAATATAATCGCTATTTATCGTTTTCTACCCTCTGCAGAAGGTAGTCTTTTAATAATCAAGATGAATTTCTTATTACAATGCTTCAGCCTAAAATAGTTTTTCCAGTTTTTGATTTAGGATAACAAAAATGCGAAACAAAATGTTTATCTGAGTATATAAATACATGTTTTTGTATCCATGTGCTATTTTGATCGATATAAGAAAAGCTTAAAAGTTACAGAGGGGAAAAATGCAGTTTTCAAAAGTGTCAAAACCTTATTAACTTCAGTTATGAGAATATTTTTAATAGAGAGATTCCAGAATGGTTTGTTAAAATAAATTTGTAGTATTATTTGAAAGACATGCAAACTAATGTATTTCAGTGTACTTAACAAAAGCATGCAGATATTTCTGTATGGTTATTTGTAGAGTTTGAGTGTTTTTAACATTTTCTCATGAGATATTCCAGAACTTCCCTGAGTTCAACTGGAATTTTGCTCTTGACTTCAGTGTAAAAAAACCTCATATGTAAAGCCTTGGGAACTGAAGTTTCTAAACTGAAAACTGCAAATATAGTTAGTTGCACTCATATCTCAATTCTGAAAAGAAAATGGGCTTTGCAATTTTTTGTAGATTTGCATTTAAGAGCTTAAAAGTTATATTTTTTTTATCAATACTACACGGTGAAGACAATCATTCAAGATGAATATCTTGATATTATGAACTCTTAAAACAAAGAGTTTAACTACTTAAAAAGAAGCAAGAGAAGTGCTAATGGATTACATTTTTGTGACATGCTTTAGGAAAATTGATCTTGTAAAATGGAAAAGAATGGTTTCTCTGCTTTAAAATGTACTATACTAATAATCTCTGACCTTTTCCAGAATTATGGCTCAATGATTATAAATATACTTTCCAGATTAACCAGTAAGGGTTTTTTCAAGAACAAATAGGTAATCCATATTGTCAAGGATCACAATAACTATAGCACAAACCCAACAGTATAACGTACATATAACATACAACATACACAAACTGTGTAGTTTCTATGACTGCTGTTTTATTTTGAACTGGATTGAACTGATTTACTTGAAATTAGACCAAAAATTCAAGGAAAAACAGACCTTCTGAGAAGTAAGATGAATTCAGTGAGATGAAATTAAGTGAGTTGACATTCATAGTACAATACAGAAGTGGTTTAAAAAACTAAAGCCTCAGAAGATAAGCCAACTATTATTTATAAAACTTATAATTTTAGACAAAATAAATGGGCAAAGTATGGGCTCAAATGCAGAATACCATCATGGTACTCTTTAGCTTAAAATAGGCAAATCTGATTTTTAATTCTTAGTACTGACAGTATTTTAAGGAGGAATATGGATGTCATCATTCATTAAAAATTTAAGTTCATATTTACATGTAGATTTTTAAAAAACATTACTTCATACTTCAATTTCTTCCTTTACCCCAGATAATTATTATGTGGCAAGAAGTCCTGCTAGTACACTAATACTGATAGAAGGGATGTGTGATCATGTTGTGCTCCTTTGCTCTGTCACTATGATATTTGCAACATTTTGATGGATCTTGCCCTGATCATAACTCCACAAGGTACGTTCAAAACAAAGGTTTGTCTCAAATCTGAAGTTTACTGCCCTATTCATCACCATGTATTTTTAGTTATCTCAAAGCAAATGTTAGAATTATGAAAAATCTTGGCATGTGTTATGGAATATTTCAGAAGAAGTTGCAGTTAAATACTTAGTAGCCGTGTTCTGCTGGGTGTCATTGCATGGATGTATATGGAATGTGTGAGAGAGGTATTGACAAATACTTCAATTCTAGTTAATAGGAATAGGCAGAATTTCTCACATTTAAACTTCAACAATTCACTGCCTCGAGCATCAGCTAATTCGTGTTTCTGAACCACAGAATCGTACAGAACAATTTAGCATCTAGTGCTTCTAACCGTGCCTATTGAGCTCAATTTTTGTCTTCTTTAATCAAATGTAGAACTTTCCATAAATGTCACTGCTGTCTTTGAATGCCCTTGATTGTTAGCAGGTTTGCTGTAGTTGCACAGAGTTGATCATAAAGTATTCTGCTCACATTTGTAGGGACAACACCAAGAGGGCATCTGAACTGACAGTTTACGCAGTAACAATTCCCTCTGACACATGCAGTAATAGAAGCTGGAAAGGAATTTGGTCATGCCCTCAGCTCTGAATTGGCTCAGTTCCATTTATATAAATGACTAGGCTGCATCAGTGTGTACAGAGATGCTTTCTCAATAAAATAAACATAATCTTCCTAAAATCAGATGAAAAGCCCCAATACGGGCTTTTGTTATGCGTGTGCCGCAACCTCTTTTCCCTCCTGTGTACATGCTCTGCCTGGGATGGCCCAGCATCCACAGGATTAACAGGGATGCTCCAGCCTCCTCCAGCTTAGGTGCTAGATCAGTCAAAGACAACTTTGTATGCTTCTCTGCTATGGTACATTGGTACACCTAAGAATATTACCGTAAATCTGTACGTTCTACAATGTGCTGAACTCCTCTCCTGTGCCACTTTTATAAAAGTATAATTCCCCTGATTTTGCACTTGTTCTTCATATATGTATAAATGAGAATACAATGAGTCCCAGGGTCTCTGTAGCATAGCTTTTTAATATTTGTCATACTTTCTGCTCTTAATTTTGAACATTTCAATTGCTGGAAAAAGATTCATATGAGGCATGTAAGTTGGTAGCACTGTATTATTTTATTCTTTTATTTCAGGACCACTGTACTGGTGCCAACTCATATTGGTTTATAACAGGGACATATTCATCCTTTTATTTTGTATGGATGAGAAACACTGTAGAATGTTGTTTTGCACATTTCTAAGGTCTGGCATGGGGATAGACATAGTAACAAATCTTCCATTAACACTACTGAATTTATGTCTGTCCCAGAGTAAGACTTTCCGGTATCTTAGTTTTTTGGTAAGAGAAACCACAAAAACATACTGTTTATAGTAAATTAGGGGTGTTTCATTTCATCAGTGTACCCATTATAAGCTGATGGAATTTTAAGTCACGTCTGCAGAAGCACTCATCTGGTTGGCAGGGGAACACTAAAGTATGAAAAACCCCTGAAACCTATTCTTGTGTTGGTGCCGTTGAAGATTTTTATTGCATTAATACGATGTACATTAGAAAGTCATAACAAAAATAAGCCTTATTAGTATTAAAATGGATTTAGTCTGAGGTGAGAGAATAAGGTGGTATTTCTTTCTAGTTTTTTCAAGTGGATGCTGATAAGAGGATTTCCCTAAGTTTTCCAGAAATTGTGTCTATTTGTCTCATTAATTTCAATTAAAAAGCTCTAAACCAATATTCGTTTGAACATGAAATCAGCTGTAGACTAAGACCACTGAGAAGATCCAAACTTTCTGTCTTTTCAGAGTTTCAGAAAATAGCATCTGGCTTCCCTTCAGCATAGTTAAAAGGCTTCTGTTTGAGTTCTGTATAAACAGCCTCTTAGAGGGTTCTGAAAAATGACAGACAAAAATGAAAGATTAAATTTTAATTTATTCCCATCACTCCATATACTCTCTGGTGTATGGCATGAGGAATTGCGTGGGGTGCAGTGCTAATCCAGTGTTGGCAGCACTTCCAGTTACTTAAACATATTTAGAAATGTTTCCTGGTGACTAAATTTGAACTTTTCAAACTCTTTTCCATTAATGGAAAATTATAGCTTGCAGCCTCATTTCGCTTTATCTAGCATTGTTTCTCCACAGATATTTTAAACATAGTGAGAAGAGACTTCTCTACTTCTCATTAAAAAGTGAGCATGGTGGGGAAGTCACTTTCTTTTAGGATTCAGCATAGTGGAAGAATGTACATGTGAACACCAATGCTTTGTCTTCCTGTATGCCTATAGATTAGATTTCACATTGCTGTCTGGCATAGCCATTAGCAATCTGATGTTCCATCCTGCTGATGTTAAATGTTGTATCTGTTACTTTAAACTAATAAAAATCTCTTTAAGGTAGTAAATTAGATTGTACATAAACAGGACTTTTATTTAGGTCAGTCATGGCAGTGAAAGGATCCAAACATCAGTACCAACATCCATCAAAAACAACCCTCCCCCCCACCCCCCAATCCCACAAAACCCATCATTTTTTATTTAAGTAGAAGCATAGCAGGAAATGGAATAAGAGTAGAAATACTTAAATAGGTAGAACATGCATTTCAGCACCGACCTTTTTGATGTGTGGCCTCTCAAGTGGACTGGCCCAGCACTGTGTGCCTACTCTGCCTGTACTATCTGCAGCTGCAAATGCGGGGAGGTCTGGAGCCTCACAACCTGCTGAGCAAATGCGCCATGAGAGTCAGCCAGGGAGGTAACAGAGACCACATTAGTCTTAAATTTCTCCGTTGTATGGCTTTTGCAAAGCATCATCTCTGGCCCTGAACTTTCTCCTGAAGCTCTTTTTCTAAGAGCTGTACAAGCTTCATCCTGAGGCAATCACTTTCTGTAGTAGCCACGTTCCTTTAAAGCATGTAATTATCACCACCTGTACCAATGCCTCTGCATTTGCTTCGGAAAAAAACCTGTAATCCTGGACTGCACAGGGCTGAAATTTGACCTTCATTTAAATCTACAGCCTTCCTTGCTATTCTGTCTGAGGGTCTTGCCTCTCTCTAATCAGCATTCACCTGTCTGTGGGTTTTAATTAACAGATTAGGCAGCTGAAGTTTGGAATTTTGGTACCTAATTTCCAGTAGCTAAGTCTGGTACTTAGGTGCCATTCTGGGCATCTAGGTCCTTTTTAGATCTGGATTCGGAAATTTTATTATGTTTCCTGCACTGCAGAAGAGGGGCATATATTGATGCTCTTTGTGGTTTTCTGTGATTTCTGAGGAAGACTCGGGAGTCTTTTGTATGTAGCCTTTAGTATGTAATCTCATACTGAATATATGTCAAGAGCCAGCAGAGGAGATGGATTTGAGTGTGACAGCAGCTACCAGAGCAGAGGACTCACAAATCCCAGCCCTGTCCAATTGCAGAGAAGGGGGGTCCTGTGGGCACAGGTCAGAAGGTGGGTGACTAGCCTGAGGCAGGGCTGACACCTGGCCAGGCAGGCAGCCTGCAGTGAAGCCCAGGTGGATGGCTATGCACAGACAAGACTATTCTAGACTATCAGACCACAGTCTGTTTCTTTTAGACTAATGCTACCTGTTTTAGTCAGTCCTGACATGTACATGTCATACTGGCATCAAAACCTTTGTTACCTCTTGTCAGTACATCATCCAAATGTGACACATTATGTTTCCCATTTATTATTTTTATTTTTCTGAATAAATTCTTTACAAAGGCATTTTAACTTAGAGTTCACACGGTAAATTGCAATTCTTGTTTATTTTTTCTACAACATTAAATTAGTTCTCTGTAGAGGCTTTTGCATTTCGTCTGTGCTAAGGTCTTCTACCAGCATAACTACATTTCCTATGATATCTACAATAGATACAAAATATTCATGGTGGTTTTTTTTTTCCTTTTCTTCATCATTGGTCATCTGTTAAACTGCACAGTAGTGTTCATTAATTTTTTTTCTGTAAGTAACTGTAAGAATTTTCCTGGTCACCTCATTTTGTTCCTTCATTCCACTTTTGGATATGTGTTTCTATCAATAAAAGAGGGGTTATCCACAAAGCATATTTAAAAAAAAAAAAAAGAGTTTTTTAAGTGTGACAGGCAGCATTTGTTTCTTCTCCACGTCTTTTGAACATGTAAGTACCTACTAAGAAGTAGAATTACCAAATTGGAAGACCTGTAAGTTTTCAGGAAACCTTTTCTTACACAAAATCTTGTCCAAAATTTTTTCAACTACTTCAATGGCTGATCAGTGTTTTGAAGATTGCAAGTGGAGGAAGAGAGGTATTTGACCAGTTAGAAGGGCCCATATTGCTGCTGTTAACTGGGCGCTTTTTAAAAGTAATCATGTTTCTTCTTTCATGTTACTAGTAGTTTACAAAGGTTTTATTTATCAGCTTTGGTCTTTAGTTACACGGAATCTACAAAATTTTCATGTTAAAACCCAATGAAACACATGAAAAATCAGAAACAAGAAAACTGTCTTGTTCGACAGAGAAAACTGATATACAAACGTGTTTTCTGTCTTCTGGGGAGCAGTTTTAGTGTGCTGATTTCAAACACATACCTAAAAGTTTATTTAACCAGTCATAATGGGTAGACTGGCGTGTACTTGCATGGATTATGCAACTCCCTGCATTTTGATTTTTTATTTTGCTCAGAGCATTGATGAATACCCAGTAAATGAATAAAACATAGCCAGAAAGTTGTTATGCAGATCAAGTTCTCTAAATCAGTAGATTACAGAGGAGCAAGTTTGCTTCTACAGATGCAAAGCATTTCTTTTTGTTTCTGAGATAATTTTATTTTGGTATAATATAAAATCATCCTATTTGAAGCCTTCTGATTATATGGAAGACATTTGGGATACAAAAAATATTAAACATGAATCACTTGCTGAAATATTAATCACTGCAGTAAACCAGAACCAGACTGAACAACAAAATGCTTCAGAAATATTTTCAGGATATAGTTTTTAAGATACTGAAAAAGTACTGGTTTGGGTTCTGGTGCTATTGTTTTGAAGTACTCTTATTTGATATTTCAAAATCATGAGGATTCCAGAAAAATTTTGCATAGTACTTATACTACATATATCTGTAAATGGAATCCATTAGGATATAGTGAATCACTTTACAGTGAATCATTTAGGGTATATATGTGTGGGCAGATGACTAAGAAAATATCAGAGGTCCACATTGTATTGTGCCTATTCACACATCCTTTTCCATATCCACAAACAAGAGACTTCACAGACTTTTCTTGCACGACTCTCCAAGCTCAAGATATCTGCTTTGTACAAGAACCTCTTATATTTCTCAATTACTTTCTGCTTATATCTTTTGAAGTGCTCGCCTTAGTGAGGTGCTCAGCCCATTAGTTTTAATCAGTTAATCCATCCAAGGTGCAAGTTCCTAGTGATGAACAGACCTATTAGTATTTTAAAAATCCTAGTGACAACGTTTTAGTGCTTAAACTTAGTTGCACAAGGTAAAGTGGAATCATGCCAGTGATGATGAGAAATCTTGTGGTAACAAAGGAAAAATAAGAAGCAAGATCTGCCTATAATACTAAGAAATAAGTGTAGGAATAGACCGTTTTTTCCATAACAGATCATTTGAATGTGTGGCAAAACATACTTCCATCAGTTCTGTCCACTCTCCAGCTAGTAAACAGAGTTCCTTGACCATGACAGATTTTAATCTGGATCAAAATGGCACACTGACAAGATCTGAATGTTTTTGGTCAAAATACTTCCCCTGATTTTTAAGCTTTAGCAGAGCTAGTGATCATCTAAATGATAAATAATGGTTTTGCTGTCCAGGATACTGTTAGGCTAAGTCTTTTAATACCACGTCCCAATCCTTCCTTCTAAGGGCTTTTGCTCAGTGTTTTCCAGGTGGGCAGATCATGCATTTTCCAACACTGTGCTTTACTGTAGCTGTGCAGAAGTTAAACAGAATCAAATATTTGCGAAGCTGTATCATGCCCCTGTAAAGGCAATTTTACTAAAGCCTGTTTAACTCTCTTTAACTTCCCTCCTGCATTGGCATTCGTTCTCTTAAATGACAAACTCCTGTCCTTCCCAGGCATCAAAGCTGTGCTGGGTGCCGTAAAGCTTTCCTTACCATTAGCTTCTTATCAGAAGTTGAGGACAGTAACTATTGTCATGTTATTGTCATGTTATGACATGTATAAGAAGCTGATTCCCCGAACATTATTTTTATTCCCAGGGCAATTAAAAACTACTTCTGTCATTTCAGTGATACCCTGATACAAACATTGAGTCTTCTCTATTGATTAATCTGGTTGGAAGGACCTCATTCATGTCTCTCCATGACACTTAAACCCAGTGATATGCATTTAAAAGAGGCTTAAGAGGAGGGCACTAGAAAAGGACACTACAGTGTTGGGGCGTATGAAGAAAACTGGGAATTTTATTCATTACCACTTTCCCCTTTTCTTCATACAATAAATGAGATATAAGGAGGTAGAGAGGCACAGTTTTAGGGTAAGTGAATGAATTGACAGTGCCAGATTCACTCCTGTACTTCTTCACGTCTGTACAGTAGGACAAAGGTTGGGGCTCTCAGACTGTTGTTGAAGACAATTGGAGGCTGGCAGAGCCCTTACTGAAGGAGGCTGTTGAGCCTATTCTTTTATTTTGCAAGAAAATTTCCAGTAAAGTAAAGAGAATTATGTAATAAATTCTTAACTCTCATGCTTTCCTCATGAAAACCATAGCTGTAGCTGTTAGATAGATAGAGAGAGGCCAGAAGGAAATATCTAAGACTCAGTTTGCTATACTATGGGAAGCAGGGAGGAAAAAAGAAATTTTTGGGGCTACATTGTTCTGAAAGAGTTTTAAAAAATGGATTATGTAGGATCTTCTGTAAAAAGTTTGGAATTACTTAGATTTTCTGTAAAGGCACAGAAATTCTCACCTTTAAAGGGTAATGTCATGCATTATTAATTGTTTTCCTGAACTGGAAATTATTTATTAACATCAATTAACTGTGTAGTTTTAAAAGCATTCTGGAAGCAGGTATTGTAACTGCAATCAGTGAGTTGATGAGATCTATTTGGTGATTTTTTAAAAGGATTTTGTACTGCATTTTCTAGATTGTAATTAGTCTGTGTAGATTCACATAAGGAAAAAACTTCTCTCTGTTCCTGTTTGTATTAATACATATCCTAACTTTTTTATGTAAGATTTTTCAGGCACATGGGTACTGCGGCAAATGCAGTATCCATGCTATCTTGCTATGTCTAGGATGTGGGCCCACTAATAAATGACCAGCTCTCCAGCCCGTCGAGATCCTTCTGAATGGCTTCACAGCATTTTGGTGGATCTGCCATTCCTCCTTGGTCTCCTCGGAGATTCCTGAGGGCTGTCCTTGTCAGTGGCAACCTATGCAAAGAAGCCATTCACTACCTCTGCCTTCTCTGCATCCTCTGTCACCAGGGCTGCTGCTACATTTAGTAATGGGCCCACATTTTCCTTAGTTTTCCTTTTGTTATTGATGTATTTGAAGAAATTCTTCTTGCTGTCCTTGACATCCTTGGCCAAATTTAATCCCAGACGGACCTTGGCTTTCCTCATCTCATTTCTTCATAATCTGGCAGCATCTCAATATTTATTCCAAGTGGCTTGTCCGTGTTTCCACCTTTTGTGTGTCTCCTGCTTGTGCTTGGGTATTGACCGAAGTTCACTGTTTACCCACACAGGTGGACTCTTGCCTCCTTTGCCTGATTTCTTGCTCATTGGGATTAATTATTCTTGAGATGTCACTGCATTGTCTTATAACTGCATTGTCTTATAACTGCATTGTCTTATAACTACTTTGTCTAATAACTTTTTCCCTTCTTCAGCATACTAAAACATTCAATTTTCAGTCACAGTGTCAGAAGCTAGGAAACGACAAAGTTAAAGCACAGTAGAAACCCTCTCCTACTGTTCATTTGTCTTGAGAGAGGACTTAATTCTATTGTTGCCATACTATTCTCTTTCAGAATTTCTGGTTCACTCAAAACACAGGACAGATGATGCTCACATAAAAAGCAAATATTTAATATTGCATTTTATCTTTGTTGTTCAACAGACATCAGAAAGAAGAATAATTCATTTCCTGAGGCTTTTCTGTATTGCTTATAACTATAATATCTGGTTCACAAACATTAATTACATGTTCCAAAGACTCAGGAATCTGAGTGTTTATTCCCATTTCAGAAGCACATGATTTACAGTTTTCTCATCATTACACATGAAGGTTAGAAATTGCATAGTCCTTCCCAGTGCCCCATTTGAAATGAATAGACATGATTTAGAATTTTTTAAAGAAGTTCCAACAATTTTCAGTTGCAGTTGTCACCTGTTCATCCATTCTTAAAATCAGAACAAGTAATTCACACACCAAAAGAAAGATCATATCTGATAACTTTTTTTGAGATTATTTGTACAATACATAAAAATTGAAAGAGACATCTCCAATCCTCCAGGAAAGTAATTGACTGTCTTTATAATTTCCTACTTAAGCAGTTCATTAAAAGTCTTTTAAGTTTTTTGTGAAAATGAAACCAATAAAACCTAGTTTTTATGTCGTCTTCACTCCATAGTGTGATTAATTCTAAAAACATTACCAACGCAAACATTAATTGTCAGTGTGAAGTCTTAATAAGGTCAAACAACTTTTGCAGATAAATACTTTGTTCTTGAACTCTTGATTTGTTACTGCTAATTCATTATTTAAGAAAGAGAAATAATTTCTGTGGCACACTGTCACATTGACATCAGTGTTATTTGGTAGAAGAATGAGAATTGTCTCCACCCCTTGAGTTAAAAAAATTGACTGATCTCCATTGTACTTCACCATTTGAATGTGGAGCAGCTTCAGTGTATTTTGCCAGTGCTTCCACAAATGTGTCCTGGTATCAGAGGAACAGTGAGGAGTAAGAATCCTGTTTTTCCTTCAGACCCTGGACAATGGCACAGGTCAGTGCACTTTCTTATGTCAGCTGCCATCCAGCTTGTGAACTCTTCCCATCTGACCCTGTCTTCTTTTGTTGTTGAGATGCAGTCATGACAAGGGCTGGTCATGCCCAGCTGCTCTATGCATGAAGTCATGCACAGTCCATTCATCATTAGGAGACAGAATCAGGAAATAGATAAGCAGTCAAACTCTGCCAGGTCTTCACTGAGAATGTGCAAAATGGTCCCTTCTTCTCCAAAGGGAGCTATTTGGGACAGTCTTTGACAGCCCCAGAAAGAGCCAGCACAAACAAAGATGTCCAGAAACTGCAAAGTTGTCAACAATGGGATTATGATGACTTTACGATGGAACACTTGGGAGAATCAAAACCAGAAAATGCTACAAGCCCACCTATGAGCGTTCATAGAGTAAGAGGATTAAACTGTTTACAGAAAAGTCAAAACAGAAGCATGATTGTAATTTTTGGAATGTCCTTCGCAGATTTTTTAAGTGAGGTGCTTTAACTCCTATTTTGAGGTCTAGTTTTAGAAACTGAAAATGGCAATACAATAACAAGCTAATCAGAGGTTACACATCCTTCTTTCATTACAGAGGAAAAATGAAACGCAAAATATTTTATTCTGGAATTAAAATAGAATTAGCTTTATCAAATAAAATTTTGGCTATTTGTTTTCTCTGGAAAAAATTATCATCACATGCTGATCTAAATGTTTTTTCTGTGTTTCAGTTTGGCCAACCAAGTGAAGCAGCTGTAAATGTTTTGCTGTTTTTCCAAAAATGATTTTTTTTACACTTCATCCCAGGCTTTATTTCTTCTAACTGTGAAATGAGTTAAGTTAAAATGCCAGCAAGTTATGAGGTAACTTTGTGAAGCAACCCTCTTTTTACTTTAAGGCCTGTTGAGTAAGTATGCAGCAGAGCACAGAATGAAAATTTGTCATAAAGGAAATACATTCAATTTAATTGGCTCTAGTTGCTTTTCTGTGTTTTCTGCCTTTTCTCTCTAATTCTGGCAATTTAAACTATACTAAATAACATTACAGAACCACTATTTACTTCAGAATAATTTTTACTTCAGTGCACTCGGGTTCTAATCTCTGTTTGGAAGACCTCTAATAATTATGCATTCAGATGCTTAATAATACATCTATTTACTTGTTTGTGCTGGTTTGCAAAAGAATCCAACTGATTGTACTGATTGATTCCTTGCCCAGTTTTACATCATCAACAGATAAAATATCCCAGTGCTATATCTCTGTTGGTGTTTTAAGCATAATCATTAAAGATCAGATATAGTCTCATAAAAACACAATATCAAACAAAATGGCTTCTAAAAAATAATCCAGGCTTAAATAATAAACCTGTAAGGGAAAGGAGGAAAGAAAGAAAATCCTACTAAACCTTTTTTTAATATTACAGACTGCAGCAAAGCACACTGGATTCAATTCACTTGTATCACCAAACATCCAGTTATTACATAATAAATATCAGTTGATTTGTCTGTATTTGTGGAAGATGAAATGCAGCAACCAACACAAAGGTGTGGACATGGAAGTTGTAAATATATTGATTCTTCTTTGTTTAGGATTTTTTTATCCCTTCTGGTTTACAGTTTTGATCGATCTTCATTTTAGCCAGAAGTAGCAGCAGAGAATGCAAGGGAAGGGTTCCAAGAGAGCTACTCTCTAAAATACATAAACTATAGGGTTGTTGGAGGAGCATTTTGCAAGAGTATTTGTTTAGACGGTTTTTTCTCTATAAAGATTTTAATGGGTGGTAAATGGAACAGATGATCTTATTTCCTTTGTCAGTTCTAATATTTTGTGTGAATTGCTTTCAAGATGGTGACAGAGAGGCTATACGGGTCCGTGCAAGCAGGGTGTGTATATCGCTCATGGCTGGTAATTATAGCCCTGGGACCTTGAAATACCTTTTCAAGTTATTTGTGTTTCCCTGCAGAGTGAAGAGAGGGCAAAAAAGGCAGCTTACACAGAAATTAAGTTCAGTAAGCTATGCTCTGCACTGTTCTGGACCTTGTGGTTGTTCCAAACAGATATATTGCTGATAGTAACCTTTACATAATTTCAAATTGATTTTGCACTATTCTAACTTTATGTTGACTATACAGTCTCTCAAGGCAGTCTATTCCAGTGCTTCATTTTATGAAAATTCAGTTGTGAAAATTTATCATGCAGAATGAAAATTCCTGTATCTTTATGCACTAATCCAATACAGGATTGAAATAGCTAGAGACGCCCATTTTGGCACATGTGAGTTAGGATATCTCATATTCTCTGCAATATTTCTGGATGGTCCCTGCCAGGGAAACCAACCTGGAGGAATTCAAATCAAATCACATCAAATCAAATCACTTTCTAATGCCTATAACTTAAAATGGCAGAGAATGGGATCATTGATCATAGATGTATGAAAATAAAGAATATGAAAATCCTGAAACTTTCCCACACCTTCTGCTTAGCCTATACTTTTTTTTTTTCCCCCAGTGGTCTGGAATAAGACAGAAGTTTTTACAAGTAATGCTTTGGAAGCACGATAGATCGTGGAAGACATTTGAATTTAATGTCTGAGTTATGAAGAAAGACAATAGCATCTTTGATAAAAAGAACAACAGGGGCTTTCAAAGCTAGCATTTACTTTCCAGTGAGCACAAGAGCAGTCCAAGGGGCCAATGGTGACCATAAAGGACCATGAGAGTCTATTTATAGTGGATTAGAGAGTTTGCAATTTCTGGGGTTATTGTATATATTGTACAGTATACCAAAGAGCTTAATACCTATGATTTCTTCCAAACACAGTTTTAAGTGTATATTAAGAAAAGTATTTAATAATAACTAATATTTCTTCATATAGGTATATCTTCTTTGACATTCAATGATTTAGCTCTTCACAAGCAGATTTAGAAAGGAGCCATGGTGCATATAAAAGAGAGAGTTGCTGTGACTGTGAGCATTGGGTGAATAAGAAGGAATCCTGTTACTTCCAGCACTTGTAGTTGGCTGTTGCAGCAACACTCCCAATTAGACGAGTTATCCACAAGATGGTGTACTAATACAAACTACTGGCATTCTTTTTTCAAGAAAAACCATTCTAAACTGCAGGAATAAGAAAGAATCCTTTCTACTGTCTGTGAAAAAAATTCTTATGCACAAATTTTTATCAGTGTCTATTGCTGATGTCTCTCATGAAATGTTAATTCCCATTCTTTCCCATTCATTCCCATTCACCTATGTAGCTGTTTGGTGACTTCCAATAGCTACAGTAAATATTAAAAGTGTTTCTTTTAAATCCTGGAGACTTTCTTATCTACTTAAATATGATTAATGGCCCAGGGTGCCACAGAGAAACACCAGTGGCGAAGACATGATAACTGGTTCTTCTGAAATTCTTTTTCCTGATATACCATATAGGACATATCAGCACATGATAGTGACAAAACTGGTCATATCCCAGGTCTTGTAATAATCAACAGGTGGATTGTAATAATCCTCCAGCTGTGTATGATGGTCCCAGACACTCACTTTTCTGTTCTTGTCTTCTGCCAGAGTTTGTTCTGATAATAGACTGTGTCTGAGATTTCTTAATTCCTGCAGATAAAAGGACCATATTAGATACTGGATGTCTTCAGAATATCAGTTTTTAAAAGTCAGTGGAAACATCAGTGTATCGAGGATTTCTAAATATATGGACCTGCACTTTTTGTAAATCTTTTTCATTTAACATCTCTAAAGATGCTAAATATCAAAATTTTCTAAACATGAAGAAAGATATCTGCATTCAAACCTGAAAGTTCAAAATAAATATAAATAAGTGTAAGTAGCTATTTTTCCTTATTTATGCTGTAGGCAATATCTGTGTTCATCTATGTATAGCCTAACATAAAAATAAATGTATCCAAAATATCAGAGTCTGATCTAGTAAAAGTTTTATTATTATGTGTAGTTTTTAGGCCTGAATCTGATGCATAACATTGAACTAAGTTGAGAACGTTTGGTGGTTTGAGACTTTAAAGCTTTTTTAAACAATTTCTGCTTTCACCTGTTCAGTAGTTTTGCCTTAGAGTGTGATACAAAGTGAAATTAAAGAGAAGCAGCTCTAGAGAAAGTAAGTCTCAGAGCAAATTCTCCACTTGTTTTTTCTCCACTTAGAATGCTGTTTCCCATTAATGACTGTTCCTGGCAATATTTCAGTTTGGTACTGTTTTCTGTGATTCTGGAAGTGAATATAAAACCTAAGTGTCAAAAAAATTTGGTTCATTTTCAAATAATTTAGCGCTTTAAGAATACCATTTCTTTTCATATTTAAGCATCAATGATATATCCAGTTGCCTGTTTTTAAAAGCATATTGATGGATTGCCATTTTATTTAGTCCAGTAGCAGTAGTAGTCAAACCCTGCCTCCCCAAACAATCTTGCAAACTGGGAAATAAATGCCCTCATTGAACTTGATAATCAGTCTGTATTCTGTACTTAAGCCTATAGAAGATGGCCTAAAAAGGCAAAATGCAAATCTGAATACACTCTTCTTGGTTGGATATAGTGAAATATAAAAATAAAGATGTAAAACTGTTATAGTGGATGTAGTGAAATGTAGGAGTTTCTGTAAAACTTCCAGATATGACAAACTTACAGGCCAGAGCACTTTTTTTTGGTGCCTTGGGAAGTACATCTGCTTCTGGTGGTGTACCAGAGCATAGACACCTGGGTCACAGAGTGGTACAGTTATCTGTTAAATTTTTTTTTTCCTGAAACACATTAATATTTTTAAACTCAGATTTTAAAATCCCATGGTAGCTGCAGATTTCAGTGTTCTTATGGGGCAGAAATGTGAGATTTTTGCTATACCTCTGCAGTCTTTCAGTCATGGAAGGATCTAAATTCACAGAAATGAAGCTATATGTTAGAAATCAAGGTCCTTACTAATGTGGTGGATAACTCAACTTAGATTAATTACACAGTAAAGGATTGGTGTTGACCTGGCACAAGTCATCAGATACAGCTGTCCAATTTAAAAAATGGTACTGGTTGCACAGCTAATTTAATCAAGAAAGTAAATTTTTTTTGAGTGGGGAAAATATATTTTAAATTGTTATAGAGACATTATTTGTATATTTTTACTAGTTTCCTTGCATAGTAAAGCAGGATTGTTACTTATTATTTAATTATTATTTAAAATGGGGGCTGTTTTTCATCTTAGTGAGGTCACTTGTTGATTTCACTGGTGTCTTCTCCCTGGTATCTAGTGATAGAATATGTGGAAATCTTTCAAAGCTGCTCCAGGGGAGGTTTAGACTGGACATCAGGAAGCATTTCTTTACCAAGAAGGTGGTCAAAAATTACAACACACTTCCTAGAGAGATGGTTGATGGCCCAAGCCTGGCAGAGTTTAACCTGCATTTGAACAGTGACCTCAATAATGTGTTTTAACTTTTGGTCAGCTCAGAAATGGCCAGGTACTTGGGCTACATGATTGTTGCAAATTCCTTCCAAATGAACTATTCTAGTCTAGTCTAGCCTAGTCTAGTCTAGTCTATTCCAGCAATAGCTGTAATTAATTTCATTGATTTCAGTGGAATGTTTCCTCATGTTCACAGAAACAGAATGAACACTTTGGGGAGTAAAAATTGTCAGAATTTCAAAACATAGCTGCATAGATTATATGAATCCTTCAATACACATGCTATGTCAGTTTTTTGTCTTTCAGTGAAATGTCTTAGAAATGGATTCTTTACGTTTAAGAATTTTCCACTGACCTTAGAAGGAATAAGCCAAATCCTTTTGCTTCAATAGGTCAGCTGCAGTTCCTAGTCTGTAACAAAACCAGCTAGAAAACTAAGTTCCAAATTTCCTAACCTGAATGCTAAAAACCCCAGCAAAACTAGACCAGGAAACAGGTGTGGAAGCATACATGAGGACAAGATTACATGATGTAAAGTGTCTTGGGAAAATATTAGAATCTTTAATTGTTACGATCCCATTGAACCCTTACCTCCTTTATGTCTCCTTTGATGAGAGACTTTAATAATGCCAGGTTTGGAACAGATGCCTTGTCTGAGGTTGTACTTTAGAGGAAGAGGTATAATGAGCTTTGAACCAGTGCCTTGCCTCTGGGGTGAGCTGTTGTTGCAGTGTTGCACAACATGTCTTTCCTGTCGATTGCTGTGAATGGTAATCCTGAGTCAGTTACTCCGTGAGTATTGATTTTATTGTAAGCAAGGAGCTATAAATATATAAACCTGTAGTGAGCAACATGCCTATGTTGACAATAGTTAACTCCTCTGCTGGCTGAAGGGCTCCTTTCCTGTTCAAGCTGGAAATGAAGAGAAAACTTTACAGACTTCTACAGGAAGAATGAACATTATGTGGAATGGAGTTTCCTCTGGCAATACTCTTAATGGTTTTTATTCCTTTCTGATTTTTCTTTTATTGGAATTTGCTGGCTACCTATCCATCCTATTAAATAGTGCTATTGCTATGATCATGATTTACAGTTATTGCTTCTACTTTTACGGGGGGACTTGCAAAAATAAATAAAGACATGGCAATTGATTAATTTATGGCTTGTGCACATTGCTAATCAGAAATGAACAAAACATTAGCAAAGAATGAAAGATGATGGTAGGTTATTTCAAAAGTAGGACTGCTAGTTAATTTTAAAAGATTTCTCCAATAGGTAGCTTTATTTAGTTCTCTAGAAACTCATACTGCCAGTACTTGGGGTTGATACATTTTGCGTTTGATTGCAATGCTTCAAACTCAAGCATTAAACAAAACCACTTTCAGTTTGGTGTTTCAATTTTGTTAGCTCAGATATATGGGTAATTCCCCAGATCTTCGGGACTTACTATGGCTATCTACTCTGTCATGTTGACTCTGCTGGTACAATCCAGACGTTTTAATGAAATCACACATCTTCTTTCAAGGTATCCTACTTCTACAATTTCTGTGTACTTACCTTTCACTTTTATGCCCTACTCTAGATGACATGTAAATGCAAGTACTAGGTAATAAAATGTCTTAAATAGAAGACATTACATTTATGATTTGCTGTGTCATAATATTTTCTTCAGGAAAGATTATTTTTACTTATCAGTCATACTGGAGTAGGCCATACAGAAATCATAGAGACAGTATTTAGTATATGAACTTTTGTGAATGAGTGAGTTTTTTTAGAATGGGTTTGTGTTATCCTCTGCTGGATCAGTGCCAACTTGGGAAAAATACATATATCCTAATCTTTTGCACATATACCTGTAGTAACTTGATTTTTACTGTTGAACATGTGCTCTGTTATAACCTGAAAAGTGGAAGTAGCCTCCTGAGCAATGCATCTCTTGAGCTGCTATAGATTTGGGTCTCCTGACCTGTGAAGTTAACTTTCACTCCATGATCAAACTTCCCCTTCAGCTAATGCACTGCGTAGGCTTTCTTTCATGTAGCACTCATTTCTCTATCTGAGGAAATCTCTAGAAACAGAAAAGATTAATTAGTCCGAACAACAATAAAAAATAAATTAAGTCTGGTTTAAAAATAAAATGTAAAATATTTCTTCTCCTGATTTCTCACTTTGTCTGTCTTTCCATTTATGTACCCATTAACCCAAAAAGTTCTTGTGCACTTATTCCCAGAATTTATTTTCAGGAAAATAGCTAAGCTGTTTGAAATCATGTCTGCTGTGATTTCCTGTGCCTCTGTGGCTGGGGGGAAAAGTGTGCAAGGACCCTCCCTGGAGCCCTCCTGACTTCGCTCAGCAGATGGATTTCAGCTTGGGCACTCATCCTTTGCCTGCTTGTTCCCAGCCTCGTGCCCTGCACTACTCTGCTCACTGGGGTGTCCTGGGCCTGTGCCTCGTTGGTGAGGACACAGAGGGTCTGCCACCTGCAGTTTGGGCTGCCACAGCTGGTCCCACTGGTCCCTTCCTGGGTCTTCACATGCAAGTTGGAACCACCTTGCTTTGTTTTCCAGAGCTCATTCACATCTCAAGGGACAAGGGACAGTTTTGCACAGCACATGCAAGCTGTAAAGGTCAGGCATCGACTCATCTCTCATTTTCATTATTCCTCCTTTACTGGAAATTTCCCTTCAACCTACAGTGGAATATATTCAGTTATTCCTCTGAAGAATTAGAAGATCTACTTTGAAATGTCCTTGAGTTTCTAAAATTATATGTACTTGCTTGACTTTGAGATGTTAGTATTAAGTTTTAAGAAATAAAATGTTAAAAACATTCATTCTATGAGATCCATCATGGACAGATTAGGTGCTTCTCCAAGGGACTGCTGTGCTTTCAAGTAAACTTCAGAAGCTCAGATTAACCAGTGGATCTTAAGGAAAGTACTCAAAGCTGAAGTTTATGTGTTTTCTTTTTCTCCTTTCTCCCAGTTGCTTTAGGCTGAACATTTCTCCGTTTGTCAGGATAAATATATAGTATTGTGAAAAAACCCACACTTTCCTCAGAGCTGTAAGTTATAAAGAACTCCTTTGCTTTGTGTTGGTAGAATCTCAGTTTGTGTGTGTGCCTTTAGAAAAAGAAAATGTCCCATCATTTATTAGTCGCAATATTTTTTTTCCAGCTGAAGACTACAGACATGTTCTTTGTATGTAGGGAGCAGATTTTCTTCTAGTGGTTTGAGGCTGATAGGCCAGGAAGAAGACACATTCTAAGGCATTTTTGCACTGTACTTTGTTATTACATAAACTACTGACTTATTATTTGTGTGTTTCCTCCTTAGTTTGTAGGTGACTATAATGTATTCCCAACTGATTTTTGTCTGCTCTTTAAAATGTCTACAGAACTTTAAAGTAAATCTCCTAAAAATGTTGTTTAGTTGTTTTTAGTCTACAACTTGTGTCATAAACTATGTCCAAAAAGATATCTATATAATAAAAAGGATGGAATTCATAGATCATTACTTTCTTTAAAAACACCAAACAATAATAATTGTTGCTACCTTTTTGCGTGAGTGTGTTTCTGTCAGAAATTTGCATTTAGAATTTTTTCTAATTCTATTTATTTCTTTCAATCTATCTAATCTATTAGTTGATTATTATTTATTAATGTTTATTCTAAAAAAGTAGAAATAACTAGAATTAAATGAAGAAATTAAACTGCATTTTGAATATTTTAATAATTTAATTAACAGGGTTAAGTCCATTTTTTTTTCACAAGGGGTCTGATTTTGTGAGCTGTTGATAGCCTCTTGTGTCCTCAAATTAAATTTATAGCAGCAGGTAGTTTTTTTGAATGCAGATTGGGAACAAATGTTCTGAAAAATGTCTCTTGGCTGTGAAACCTTCTGGTCATTCAGAAGGACTGAAGCACCTACATGTGGGGAATAAACTTTTATTGTGGTAATCAGTCCCCAGCGCTCTGGGAAATCTGGCAACTGGACCATTTTTGAAACTTTCAGCTAAACCAACTTGCTCCTTGTGCTTGCTGTTTTCATGTATATAAATATTTGTAATTAATTAATTCCCTAGGAATAGAAAACAGCAACAATAAATAATGTAAAAGTTGTCAGTTACTTCACTCTTGCTTTAAAACCCACAAACTCAAATTTGGATTAAAAAACTATTATCACCATTTTCAGGAACTACTATGGGTAAAGAACAAAAATTCTGTTCTTACCACTTTGAAAAATACAAAGAAAGACTGTTTAGAGCTCTGCACATACCAGTGTCAGGGAATAGAGCTGCTTTGGACTGATGCACAAGCAAGAGAGCAAACAAATTTGCATGTATTGGTATGCAGAGAGGTTGCTGCCTATGGAAGACAAGCTGCTATGAGATCTTCTGTGCACGTAGCAGGAGATCAAGAAAGTTTTGCTCTACATGAAGAATAATATATCTCCATCGGAGATGTGAGGAAAGGAATAAAAAAGAGTGAATCCTTAACAATGTCTGTGACTGTGGGGAAAAGGGGGTGGATGGGGAATAGAGAGACAGAAGAGAAGTGTTGAAGGGCACAGAAAAGTTGAAGAAGCCTTAAGGAGGAAAAGGATAAAAGAGAAAAACAAAGTAATAAGACCAGCATGGATATTTTTTTAGTGTAAGACTAAAGAATGTTGCATGTACAGCTTTAGAGAATGCCAAGCATCTGATTGACATACTTTCTCTGCATTATGAAACACAATTTTCAAAACAAGGGCTTCGATGTATGTAACCATTGTATTCTAAAGCCTACTAAATTCCATTAAAAAAAGAAATTACAATTAAGAGGAGCAGTTCTTAAAAGGATTAAGTTCTTTGAACATTCAGGTTTAGGATGGTGAAATATAAGCATGGATGGACAACATGGAGCAACTGAACTAAATTAAGCTTTTAGTGCTCCATTAAGTGCTTTGGGTTAAGAAGCTAGTATACTTCAGAAGAAAATCAAGTGTTTTAGATTAAATTTTGGCTGTGTAACCCTCAAAACCTCAATTCTAAATCTAAACTATGGTTTTAGCATAGTTACATCTTAGGACCAAGAGATAAAAAAGTAACACAGCAGCTCAGAGGCTCTGTGAGTAGAGTAACTGCTTCCTGTTATTGTCCTCCAGAATCAGCAACGAAATATGCAGTTACCTTCAGGCTCTTTTCACACTGTGATTTATACATTTTATGTTAATGTAATTTGTTCTGGACTGTCATGGAAACTACAATATTGCCCTTAGACAGAGGTCTTGTGTCTTTCGTTGCACAATTCATGTGCTGCTCAGTGTCCAGTGTTAAAACACTGGACTCTGAGACTACTCCAAGGCATTGCTGGCAACAGAGAGAACTGTGACTGAGTGCACAGGTTTGAAAACCTATTTTTGCTTTCTTGGTTTTTTTTAGGATATCGGTAGTTGTTGAATACACTTTAAAGGCATCTTAAAATGGGACAAGCATCCAATGATTTATGAGACAGCTGAGCCATTTAAACTCTGTAAGTGTTGAATATTAAAATTTCCATTACTTTTAATTGCTGTAGAAAATGCTCAGTACTTTTAAAAACGAAACTTTTGGAGACAAACACCAGACTGATAATTCTGTTATCCTCTCCTTTATCTTCCTTAGTTCATGCTTCCACTGTGCTGTGCTGATTCTTGTCTGCTTTTTTTATAACTTTCTTCATAACTTTCTTCACTGCATTTAAAGCTAGATGTCAAGGGTAAATGCCCAGTAAGTGGGATTTAATTCTAAGTTCTTCAGCTTTCCTCTGAGGTATTATATGATAAATATAGTAAATTGTGATTGAGGGCTTTATAATGCACATTTACAAAAACAAACTAACCCAAAGTCCTCAATAGATCTTTCCACAATTTTAAAATCTACTGTTCTTAAATTGTGATCAGTGCAATCAGATACCTGTAATGTCTTGTCCTGCTTGTTTGACAGCAGTCTCAGAATCCTGTGTCATTCGCCTTTTTTTTCAGTATCAAGTCACCTGCTGTGATATCAGAAAGAGATTGGTTTTGTAAAATTGATAACAATGATGACATTATTTTTTCTTGGGGTGTGTGTTACAATAAAGTGTTCTCTCTTCAGTTTAATTCTGTAAACTCAAAATTTCTTTGCAGTACCAAACTGAAAAAAAGAAGTAATGTACACCATGTAAACTACAAACCTTAATTCTAGCTTGGAGATGCTCTTTGGGTGTTTTTAATTCATCAGCCAATGTTGAGTCAGTGAAGCATGTTATTTCCTCAGTTGTATTCTTGGCACATGCTCATGATGAATGTGAAAGGTTGTCTTCCTCTTTTTAAATAAATAGGAAAACACTATAAGGAGCAGGTAAGCAGATTATAGGATATATGGTAAGGATTTATGTCTGTTTGTGGGAACAACATCGAATCATAAACAGACCTCATTTTCTGACTGTTTCACAACCAGATTTTGGTAATATGCAGTCCAGGAAAAGAAAAGAATGGAATTAGCCTCCAGTGTGCACAAGTATAGAAGACAGAATAAGCCCAACAGATGAAACACAAAACAAAAGAACTAAACTCCAGTTTCTCCCTGTTGGGGAAGAAAGTTGTAAGGTGGGTGTCAACAGTCCCAGCCCATCACAACACACTTTTACTCAAGGAAACATTTGCAGAACTTTCTCCTGAATTTGAAGTAAAACAAATGACTGGGTAAGGGAGATATTAATGATGGAGTACATTTATTAATTCAGGAAACCATGAAAGAACTTAAATATTTTATCTCCTTCTTCTTGTCTTTATTTGGTGAACTCTAAAACAAATGAAAGAGCCCCATGAAAATATTACATGATATTTATGATGTCAAACATATAACTGAAGAAAAAGGCAAGTAAATTCTTGAAGGAACCTTTTTTTTTTTCTGCCACATTATAATCCACATAAATAGATATTCTAAAAATTCTGGAAAGCGGTGAAATGAAAGTGGTGAGAATGATTGTAATAAAGGGACAAGGAGCATAGATGTTGAATGAGGAAGAAAATCTGATGCCAATTAATATTGGCAGTGGCAGGATCCTACTTTCTCCCTTAGCCTAATATGAAAGATTATAAACCTTTCTCTTTCTTTGGAGCACAAAACTGCTTAAGAGACATAAAAGGCATCTTAATCAAAAATTGTGCCTGAATGCAACACAGAGAATGTCTACAGGATTAGAAAATATTTTTTTAAGACCATAATGTGAACATATGGAATGAGGATTCTCATTCTGGCAAGACATGAGCTCTATGAAATTTTTCTTGCTTCGTATAGTGGTTTAAGCAAATTATGAAAATACTGATTTTGTTTATCCATACAAAGGGTGGCATGATAGGAGAATATCATTAATATCTCCTAAGATTGCAGTAACTGTAGACCATATGACCTACTAAAAATTATTTTATTTCTTATTTTGCTGACCAGTGTAGTGAACTATGAAAAATGTCAATGCCCCCTCAATTCCTGCATACAATGCTGATGAATCTCCCAAAACAAATTTGTATAAATATTTTGGGGCTCATCGGTAGGCTGTGTGTTGGATCATCCCTTTATTGAGTCCAGTGTACAACTATGACATAGACTGCAAGCTGCTATCTCACTTACCTATTTACAACTGCTTAGGATATAAAATGCAACTTTTAAGTGGGATTCTTTTCTGTCTTTCAGAGCCATTACATTAAATCAATACTCAAAGCATCAGCTAAGTATAAAAACATAAATCAAGCTGACATCAATGAGACATGAAAACATAAATCAAACTGGCATGACTTAAATTATGGTACATATACATGAAGCTTTAGTCTGATTGTAATTCTGAAATTTTTTTTTCCAAATAAAAGGAATTAAGGAGACATGATAATATATAAATTTCAGGAGGCTGGAGACTGGAAGGCACATATAGAATATTTACCATATTTATTTTCTCTTCACAGGTACCTTTTTTTTTTCCTACTGGCTCATGGCAGCTCCAAATCTTTGAATCATAGCATGGTTTGAGTTGGAAGGGACGTTTAGATGTCCTCTAGTCCAAACCCCCTGCAATGAGCAGGGACATCTTCAACCTGATCAGGTTATTCAGAGCCCTGTCCAACCTGGCCTTGAATATTTCTAGGGATGGGCCATCCACCACCTCTCTGGACAACCTGTGCCAGTATTTCACCATCCTCATTGTGAAAAAGCCTACTTCCTTATGTAGAGTCTGCATCTGCCCTCCTTCAGCTTAAAACTATTACCCCTTGTCCTGTCACAACAGGCCCTACTAAAAGCTTTTTCCTGATCCTTCTTAAGAGCTCTTTATAAGTATGAAAGGCCAGCATAAGGTCTCTCTGGAACCTTCTCATCTCCTGATGAGAAGGCTAACTAATCTCAACTTTCTCACCCTTTCCTCATGGGAGAGGTGTTTCGCCCCTCTGATTATTTTTGTGGCCCTCCTCTGGGCCTGCTGCAACAAGTCTGTGCTGAGGACTCCAGAGACAAATACTCCATTTAGGGTCTCACCAGTGAAGAGAAGAGGGTTCCTTTGTGTGAATGATAAATGCATCAATAGGTGCCCATATTTGATAAATTTTTAAAAGAGAACCTGTTACTCACAGTTTATATCATAAGAATCCTTTTTAATTCCCCAGAGTTAGATTTAGTTGTACTTTACCTCTCATTTAAAAAGTGAAAATTCTGTCAATCTCGCTTAAGTTATATCTGCTTATAACAGTGATACCAGCTCAAGGAAAAAATTCCCAAAAAATCCCCTCCAAAATAAAATCCCTATTCAATAAAATCCCTTGTGATAATTTGTGTTTGTCAGTGCCATAATTTTTATTTGATGATTCAACCTAAATAAAGCATTGTAAGGAAGAATTGATATATCTAAAATTGCTGGGATACGTAGGGTCTTACTAATGCCTTATCACTGGTGTTTTTAAAGGTTTTCTCCTGTAATGTATCATTTTAATGTTGGAAGACCTGGTACTTAATACGGTTTTAGACAGTCCAGCGGGTAAGTCCAAAGGTAAGAGTGCTCAGAAAGCTTAGGTTTCAGTGTCATCTCTGGCTCTTTTTAGTGGTAACTAATTTCTGCTCATTTCAGTGTTGCTGCCCTGCTTAGTTATCATATAAAATCTCTGGTGTGAAGATTGTCTCTTAGTAGGCTTAATTTTCTTTGAAGTTATAAAATTATATGGCAAAATCAGGGTTTGGCCAGGATGTCAGTGGTCCTATTCAAATGGATGGTGTTTGAGTACTAGTTAAAATGAGATTTTAGGGGAATCATGTGTACAGTGGGACTGTGGCCTCATTAATTTTGTATGTTTGCATAAAAGACGTAATTATGCGGGTGTTCTTTTGCTGCAGCCTGTCCCTTGTAAAATTTTCTAAATTCCACTAAGGGTTCATTCACTTAATCAAGTAATGCTTTTGCTCTCAAACACATCTTTGAAAATGGCGTGAAAGAATATTTTTGTTGGAATTTTCTTCGTGAACAAAACTATGTGTCTTGAAAAAAGTTTATCTACAACAGAGGTGATTTGACTGGATTTATGACTATGTGTTCTGTTATTCTTTCATTAAAATGAACATCTATTCCCCTTGAAATGGCTAGTTTTTATGCAGCCTTCTAAGCTGCAATATCTAGGAAAGGCAGATATTTCTGAGAACTGAGGGAAACTGACAAAATACATGTAAAAGGGTATCTCAGATTGGTTTTTTATTACAAGGACCTCAGCTATTGTCTCACACTAAACAATGCCTTCTGTTTTAAAACTCAGAGTTGGGAAGAGAGTATGTGCAGTAAAGAACTTATGTGACCTAGATAAAGGTGCACTGCAAGTGTATTTTGTGGGGTTTTTTTGTAATGTAGAAATTATAGCACAGAAAAATAACAAAAACAATCAAAAAATAACATCTGTCATCTACAAAATGTGAATTATTTTGTGTAGTAGAAAATTCATGTACATAATAAATATGAGGCTTATCCTAATGCTGTGCCATCTGGAATCCAGCCATTTCTGTCAGAATGTTTATTTCCACATGCTTTTAGTTTTGCTTCACTTTGCACTCTCCTTCCTAAAAGAAATGAATCAAAATTACACTCTCTAAACCTCAGAATGCTGAAAATCTGTCATGTCTTGCAATAACAGATTGCTGTCCAAATCTAGCCTGTAAACCTAGGTTAAAGTGTCCTGGGGTTCGGTAGAGTATTTGCTGGGATATGGGTGTGTGATTGCTGAGAACAAGTAGCAGGTACAATATTAGAAGATGGAACTTACTCTGACTTCAGGCTGGTGCTTATAGAGGGTATCAGCCCGCACGTGTTGTTAGAGATTTCTATAACCTTTGAGTTTTCTGGCACGGAAATGCAGTTTAGCTGGTAACAGTCGTTATGGTCTGTCCTGATTTCCTTGTAGAAATGAGTACTCATATAAAACCCAAGGTCTTAGTGGCATGTTTTTGAAGTGGAAACAGGGAGAATGTATCTTTAGTGATGAAAGTATCTTCACGCTAAGTTCAACTCTGTCAAATTCAGTTTACCACATTGCAGTTTTTCTGCACATTAAAATGACACTAGATGTACAATAAATACAAATCAAATTTAAATGTATAACGCTGTGTGAGGAGAGGGAAGAATTTCTGAATATTGATTAAAAGGCTCTGCTGGAGACTTCTGGTCCTTCTGAGAGTTAAAATCACAGAATATTAGTGTTAATTCATGCTAATGATATCAATTCTCTCCAGAATTTACAACAAAGTTGAGCCATGCATTGCTTGGCCTTCCTTCTTAACTTTTTTCTATTCTTCGTAAAACCTATTTATTCCTTCTTTGAGAAGAGTGCTGTTCCTGTGGATAAAATGTGTGGTTTCAGCTGGAACTCACGTCATAATAATGTGGAATTACCTGTATTACTTTTACCGAGTAGATAATAGTTAGGCAAATGTTTTTGTTTTCCAGAACTTTTCAAACTGCGATCACTTTTAATATATGATGCCTCTGTGTTTTATATCTAGCTTTTATTCTGTTGTCTGGTAACAAAAATATAGAAGAGGAATAAAATAACTTTAAAATGTGTTTTCAATTGAAATCAAGGTCATTATTCAGACTATAAGTCATCTGGACTGATTCATCAGTGTTCTGCTTTTCTTTTTAGACATGCTATGTTTCTGAGCAATGAACGAGTTCATTAACTTTGAGTTTAATTGATCTGAAAATGAGTAAAATTTTAGAACCCACCTTATAAGGGTTGTAAAAGATGTTTCAAATTTTTTTCTTAAATGACAGAACATTAAATTTTCACTTCACACATTTAGTCTTTTAGTTCACTCACTCTTATCCCTTTTCCTTTGGACAAGATGCCAACCAGCAAAATGCCAATTCTTGTTTAACCCTTAATGTATTGCCTTTCAAGTTGATAATTAGTATGATTGAACTCTTCTCTCTTCCATTGCTTATTAGCACCTGCTTCCTGATTAGACTGGCAGTTGTGCTCCATCAATCATAAAGCTCGAGTACTGGGTAAAAAGAGGTCACTTTTCCATTTTCCACTATTTTTTAATTCCTCCAAGTTTCTCCTCAAATAACAATATTATTTTCAGTCTCTGGTGGCACAGACTGGCTTTATGGAATGGACTGTTATCCATTCAACTATTTATCACTTCTGGTTGTGGCCAAATTGCCTCATGTGTGATGTTTCATCAATAATACGTACTTTGAATTGTAATCCTCACTTTTAAATTCAGTATAAGTCTCCATATAATTTCTCCACAACACTATTATCTAGTTTGGCTGTCTCTGAGTGAAAAAAGGGCCTCAGCTGATCCCACAAGATGCTCCATCTACTCTCCTGGAGGAAGCAAATGGCTTCAAACTTGAAGCTCAGCTGTGGTCCAGCTGTCAGCTTCTCCTGCTTGTGGTGTCAATGCACAGGAGGATCCTGGCAGATCCATTGGTGCTTGCAGTGGTCTCTGTTGCTACCCCATGAGTACCAAAATCAATATTCACCCTGGCCACATTTAGTAAGCCATTAGAAGGTCAAGCACAAAACTATCAACAATTTGATTTCCAGTGTTCCAGTACCTCAGGCATCTGAGTAATTAAGCTTTCTGTTGCTATCACTGATTTAGTACTGCCAAAATTCATTTAGACAGCCTTTGCACTAAGAGGTTTTTCTCACAGGAGTGACCAGCTAGATGAGTACAGTCCTAGTAGAGTAGAACTTACACACTTGGAACCCCCAGCTGGGATAAATCAAATCATTGAAAATTACTGAAGTTCTGTTATGGCTCTGTGATTTCTCCTGCCCTAGATAAATACTTGAAGGAAGATTGCAGTTCTGTTCAGGGTCATAGCTGATATTGACTCTTGACTAGCCGCATATGTCAAGCTTCCTTCTGTCAATGTTAAAATAGTTTTTATTAAATTTATTATTCCACTGCTGTGGGATTAATTACAATTATTACAGTGGCATGAGGTTCAGCTCTGAACTGCTAAATGAATTATTTTGCTAACTCTTTGCTTAATTTCATCTATTTAGGTTGCAATCAAGTGATAATGCTTTACACTTTAACATTAATAATTTTCCATTAACTTACATCTTCTAGCTATATTCTTATTGAAAAGGCTAATGATTTGCCTTTTATTTATTTATTTTTTTAAATTTTATTCTTCCAATATAAGGACTGAAGTGAACAAGTAAATGAAGTGGTGGGTGGTGTATGGAAAATGACCTAAAGGAGATGATCCTTTACAGAAGACATCACCAAGCTGTGAAATCCCTATACTTAACCTCTCTTCTGTTATTGGCAAAGCAGCCAAAGGTCCAGCAACCTGTTTGACTAACACTTGGCTCTCCTCTGAATGTCTCTCCCTCTTCCTTTCTGGTTTCCAGTCCCCTAAAGAACAGGTCCTGAAAGGCAGCGCGTGATGCTGCAATCTTTAGTCGGCTTTTGTGTGATAGTTTGTTGTAGGTGAGGGCACTTGGTGAGGAGATAGACTTTCTTGGCTGAGGTTATGGCAATCATTAAGGCATGGATGAGACTGTAGTCCTGTGCTGTATGCATATGTCATCTTAGGGATAGGCTCAGCACCCCAAACAACCTCTGATTGATTGTTTTTTCCCCCTGCTAAACTGTTACAGGTGCTTACCTGTGTTCAGTATAATTTTTCACTTGTGTGTGCTTTGGATACCTGTATTCAGTCACTGGTAGATTCACTGGTCTCAGTTCAAGAAAATACACTGATGAATTTTTATTCATACAAGCTCCTTCCATAGACACATGTCTCTGGCCAATCTCTGAGACAGAATATGAGGTTCTGTGTCCATTATATGTACAAAAAATAATTCACTGCTCTTCTTTTCTATCTTTTGCTTTTGAAAATATGTTACTGAGAGGAAGAAACCAGCTAAAATACTTTCAGTATAACTGTTTTTTTGCTGGAATGGAAATTTGGAGTATTTAAAAATACATTTTTTTAGAGTCCAAGCTCTGTACAGATGAATATGATTCATAAAGGGTGCCTGGCTTCACTCCAGAGGACCCTGGGGACCCAAGAATGGTCTGAGCTCAGACTACACAATTTACTGTGGTAAGTATCTAGCTGTGTCAGCAAAACAGGAGGCCATTACTGACCGTCAGCAGTGGGATTCTGAGAGGGTAAGAGCAGTGCAGGAGCACTGGGGCTTGTCTTGCTGCTTTTGTGTATCTGTGAGTGTAAAACCCAGACCTCTAATAAATGTATAGTGCTGTGCAGATTATTTTGGTGCTCCCAAAATTATTGTACTAACAACTCTCAAACTTTAGGAGGAAATATTTTTCCTGTAGTATTGCTGCTTACCTGCTGGTTTTTTAAGGCCCTCATGCATAATTTTCCCCATTCTCAAATACGCACACGGGTTTCTAAACCTTCCCATCCTGAACAAGGTCTTTCCTTTTCTTCATGTAAATATTCAATAATTATAAAAGTGTTCATCATACGAGCCAAGAAATTTTGCTCATGAATTTCTCTCAGAAAAGGAAGCTCCATATATCAACAGTATTAACTTCTGACTCATTTAGTGTAGAAGTAAACTAAGCTATTGATTGGAAATGACTGCCTTGTGGCAGTGGTTTTAACAGTCATCTAAATAAAATATCATTGCACTGAGAGTTGTTAATAAAAACCATAATGTTTTTATGTGTAGTTTTATACAGCTATGCTCATCTTTCTGAGTAATGGACTTTTGAACTAGACTTCTGCCCCTTAATATTTTATTCTTTTCCAATTTCTGGACTTTTAACACTCAGTTTGGAAGTCTTTTATTATTTAAGGGAAATAGGCAGTTGAATTTCTTGCCATTTGAGACTCTCATTTATTACTGATCTGTTTGTTGCATTGCTAAGCTGAATCTTGAAAACAAAATTATGCAGTAGAAAGCTAAATGTTTTAAAGTGGTTTGGATTCAAATTACATTCATGTAAGTAATTATAGTGAAATGATAGAATTTCAATTCTTGATGAAGTAAGGAAGGGGGTCTACCTTGGATTTCAGGAGTGTGGACTTTGTCCTGTTCAGGGCACTGGTCCAGACAGTCCCCTGAGAAACAGTCCTTGATAGAAAAGGGATCCAGGAAGGCTGGACATTAAGAAGGAAATCCTACAGACTCAGGAACCAGCTGTTCCCAGGCGCCAAAAGAAGTGCCATGGGAGAAGAAGACTGGCCTAGCTGAAAAGGGGGCTTTCACATGATCTCACGAAAAAAAAAGAGTGTTTTTTGATCTTGTCCTGGTTCTGGCCAGGTTTGTGCTAACTTTTGCAGCAGCTGGGAGGGGCAAGGCCAGCACCCCAGGGCCATTCTATACCCCCTCACACCATTTGCAGGCGGTTCACATCGTGTTTCTGGTTTGCCAGAATGTGCAGTTGGGTGGCACTGGGTTCCACATCATGAGCACATGCATGTGAATTGTTTGCCTGTCTCATACACTTTGATTTTAGTACTGTTGTCACTGCACTTCTTATTTCATTGCTGTTTCCAGTAAACTGTTATCTTAGCCTGTGATCTTTACCTTTTTGTCCCTCCAATTCTCTTTTCCATCCCACCACAGGGGGAGAGGAAGAGTGAGGCAGTGGCCTATGGTCTGGGGTGTTTTCTAATACTAAACTGGGGAGTACCATTCCTAAACCATGACAGGACTTTGAAAGAAGTGGCCAGAACTCAGGAGAAGTACAAGGATGTTGTTAGGTCATGGAAAGAGAACTCAATCTGGCCACTGATATGAAAGGTAATAAAAGGTGTTTTTATAAATAGACCAACAACAAGAGGAGGACCAAGGAAAATCTCCATCCTTTGTTGGATGTAGGGGAGAACATTGTCAGCAACGAAGAGGGAAAGGCTGAAGAACTTAATGCTTTCTTTGCCTTGGTATTCAACACTAGGAATGGTTATCATGAGGGCACCCAGTTCTCTTTGTTGGTAGACAGGGACTGGGAGCAGACTAGACCCCTGTAATCCAGGAGGAGGTAGGTAGTGACCTGCTGAGCCATCTAGACAGACATAAGTCTCTAGGAGTGGATGGGCTTCATCCAAAGGGAGATGGCAGCAGAGCTCACTAAGCCACCCTCCATAATTTATCAATCCTGGCTAACTGGGGAGGTCACAGGTCACTGGAGGTTGGCCAGTGTGACACCCATCCACAGAACAGCCAGAAGATGATCCAGGGAACTAGAGGCCTGACCTCAGAGCCCATGAAGGTCATGGAAAAGATCATCTTGAGTGGAATCACATGGCACATATGGGACAACCAAGGGACCAGGCTTGTTTATTTCCTGATCTTTTGTAAGTCATTTGAAATAAAAAATTCTAATTTAGGATTATAGAAATCTGAGAACTATTCAAATTTTTTGTTTTGAGATAAAAAGGCTGTGTGAAGGAGCTGAGTGGAATTTCACATGGCCAAAATCTTTAGTAGGAATATGCACATATTTAAAGTAAAGATTTGGTTGATTTAAGTAGGTTTTCTTTCCCCTTAACATGTTAGGTCCAACATGATCTTAAAACATTGTTGCAAGAGAGATGAAATAAAATTTTTCGAGATGTTGACAGGAATTTGAATCTTTCACCAGATATTTTATATTATGCTACTGTTTTCATTTGAACCTAGTACTTCTGGTGTCTAGTGTATGTGTGGTTTTGTTGTGACCACAAGTAGCAGCAGTTCTAAGAACAAACAAATGCTTGCTCTACTCTCTGCATTCTCTCCATCTTTTATATCTGTTTTCTTCCTTCCTCTCTCCTTTAAAAGTAGCCAAAATTCACTAGAAGGAGAGTAGGCTGGAAGAAACCATGAGAAATGAAGCAACTGCAGATGCAGTGTTGAGGAAAGGGGTGCTGAACAACATCTGGCCCTGCGGTTACCTCACTTCAGCAGGAAGGAGTCTCTAGGGATTCTACAGTGGTTGTGGGTTTTGGGGTTTTTTCCCCATCTGTGTGTATATCTTGTTCCCTGGGCCTGAAGACTAATCATTAGGTATTTGAAAAGTATGGACAGCCTGGAAAAAGAAGACATAGGAACTAAATTATAAACAGTAATTCTATACCAACAGTAGCAGGTAACTTTCCAACTACTATGCAGTGTAAGATTGCATGGAAAGTAAAAAAAAGCTCCCTTATTTCTGGAAAAATATGGATGGAGAGATTTTCAAAGAGACTGGAACCTCAGCATTTAGGTGTCTGAGTTCAGATAATTCACAGAGACTGACTTTTAGTCAGTGTATATTTTATTGTAAAGTCTAATTAAGCAGAATATAGTCTTGACTGCCTCATGGTTAAACTGACTGATGTCTGCAGTAACTCCGGCTCAAAGTGTTGCTTGTCTTCCATTGTGCACTTTTATAAAATAAAAGTACTTTACTTTTGTAAGTTGGCCCTGTCTATTTTTTTCTCCTGGTATTTGAAAGACCAGTGGCAAGTCCTCATGTCCAGATGTTTGCTAGATCAGCTTGATGTAATTAAACAATGTTTTGATGAATTTGGTAAAAGACTTAAGGTGTGTTCAGGATTTCAAGACCATATTAACCCTCCAATATTTATAACACTATTGTATATAGAGGGTGTTTCTCATGGGGAGTGTTATGTCTATCATAAGCCTGAGGTTGTCCAAGAAAATATTTCATACCTCCAGAGAAATACAAGTGATCCCTGTAAATGACGAGTGGAGATAATGGGCTCAGTATTTGCAAAAAAATGCCTCAGATTTTCTGCTGGACTCTTTGTGACTTTCTGTGTTTCCACTGTACACTTTGGGTAACCTGAAGATGTTCCTAGAAAGATGGAGACACTATCTTCACTCTCTTCTGCTGAAAGCCTTGATATGAAATAATCCTCCCTTTTAACTTGGATATATGAGTTCATTGAGTGGACAGAAATAAGGAAGGAAGAAAAGTTACCATCACAGCAGCAATTTTAAATTGTATGCATGAATGTATTTATGAGAATTAATAACATGAAATACACTAGGATTGTTTTGTTATCCTTATTGTTATGAAAAGACAAGTAGCAATTGTAGGTGAGATTATCTAGTTTCCTCAGTAATAAGTACTATATATTAGAGCTTAGATTTGGCATTCCCCAGATAATTTTTGCAGCAATTGTACTGAAGAGAGGATAAATTGCCTTTTGTACTTCTTTTTGAACCTATACTTACTGAAACCCCAGAAAAGCCTATGTGGTATTCTCATGCTCCTTCAAACAGGTATTTCACAGTTCTGTGTTAAGTCAACTAAGAAAATATCTGGAATTATTCTCAGGCACACATCTCTGTAAATCAATGTGAACCAGTTGATATCATTTTCAGCTGATCCTGGGCAAGGCCTTTCTAATGTGATAAAGAATGAAGTAATATTACTCTAGATGGAAAGAAAATTTTATGAAGGCAAATTTTCACCACTTAAAAGATGAACAAATGAAGTCAAAATAGCAGTTTTATTTATGGTTTAATTAACAAGTAGATAAAATGTGCTAATGAATTAAAATAACAGCTTTTGGTAATGACATATACAGAACAGCTAGTAACTTGTTCTTCTATTTCCTGTAAGAATCACATAAAAATAATATAGATTTGGATAATTAATTTGCCGAGTGCTAAGATGTGCTTTAAAAAGTTAAATTTATAAAACTCATATACATTTAATATAGATTTTGTATCAGTTAAGAACATTGACAGTGTAGTAGGATACCACTGGATGAAATACGATAAACAGGAAACTTTTCTGGTGTTAAAAATTCATCAGAGTGAAGCAGTGGCTTCTCTAATTGGCCTATTAACTTAAATACGTAGTGAGAATGAGCATGGTCCAGAAAACTGAGAGGTATCAGGAGCTGTTTGATTTGAATATTTTTGGGGATCTGCAAATCATTAATACACTTATCTTCAGATTATTATACTTTATGTTTAAGTTTTCTTGTTTTCAAATAATTGGAAGTAAGTAATGGTTATGTTTGGGAGAATATATTGATATTTTCTGTAGAATCCGGATAAATATGTTACACAGCGTTCTACTCTGGACTTTATTTTTTTGCCTCTTTTCTCACCCTCTTGAATTCAGCTATATATGAAAGAGAAAAAAAATTCATTGTCACCTGTATCAGTTCAGTATCTAGTCATGAAAATGGGTGTGTAAGAAAAAGAAGTCGGGATGAGTGACAGAGGCAGGAGGTGCCGCACTAGTTCTGCAGTGTGCTGGTTTAAAAAGCTCATGAGCCTGAGCTGCAAGACTGCAATTCAAGATAAAAATTTATTCAGTTTTACTTATAATTTTGCACAGCTACTACTGTGAAGATCTGTGAAGATCTTTTTGAAGACTATAGCAAAAACTTCTATGGAGAATTTGTATTAGGAAGCCATCTCATATATTGTAAACCATCTTTTACTATATTAAAATAATTACAATCACATAATGAGAGCAGAACAGTGATGAATATGCAGATTTTTTCTTGTCTAATGGCTATTAATGTGCTATTTATTTGACCCCATCAAATAAAAAACTAAAGAACTCACAAAGCAGATTTCTTTAATATTTTCATAAACTAAAATTTATATTTCAAAATATTTTTTGCTATGTATGCATGTCAGTTTATTTTTACTTTTAGAATAGGCTGGAAAAATAGGTCTACAAAATGTTGGGTGTTGTGCCCAGAATACCTGTCCATGTCTACCGTGCCTTTTCAACAAGGAGACTCTTATTTCTTTTAAGTTTTGCCAGCTACATTTATCTGCTCAGAGCTTTCTATATAGCGTTTTCAGCAATGTCTTCTGTCAACGATAAATCATTGTATACTATCTGGATACATTCACTAGTGCCGAATTCAGTGCATGATTTGAATACAGAAATAGTAAATTCCTTCAGGAACAATTCTATGAAGAAAACAGAATTTCACCCCTCTCCTCCCTATGAGTTTGTGATTATTTTCAATGTTTAAATTGAAAATGGTACAGAAGTCGTCTTCTCAGTAGTGTTTCTAATGACATTGCAAGCTATTGGGAAACGGAAAAGTATTTTCAAGCAAGTATCTGTTGTGAAAAAACCCCATTGATATTAACTTAAAGAGTAGTTGAGGGATCAGCTTGATTATTGAGATTGGAGGAAAGAATCTAATGCTCATTCATGAGTAAATTTTTCTTGTGGAATGACATCTCAGTAAGTGGGAAAGATTTCAGCAAGGGCCATGCAGTTTGGTGTAAGATTATTATGAATGTCTTAGAGAAACAATATGACACCTCTGTCAGCTACAAATATGGACTGTGGTGGGAGCAGAGAGTAATAAATAAATGTACGAAGAGAGATGAAATCTCAAGAAGAATCATTAAACAAGGTTATACAAACGATTGATGGGTAGCTAGACAGGGGAAGGTTTCTGTCTCTTATCTTCATAAATTATTGGAGTATTTTAAAAAGCAGCTCTAATTAAAGCACAAATTTAAATAACTTTCTTGGGACTTGGTATTTTTGTTGTGATATATGGTTATGTCATAATGAATTAAAAATAAATTTGAAAAAATTAGCAAGTAGAGAATCTAGTTTAACAACATTAAGAGTTATTCGGCAGGTATCTTTTAGAAATGATCTCAGATTTTTTCAGTATAAGTTATAGTCTAACTAGTGACCTTTTAAAAGTTGTGGCTTGATCTATCTTTATTAATTTACATTTTATTATATACTGGGGTAAAATGCACCTTTTAAATCAGAAGGTTCAGGGGATGGAAATATACAAGTTAGCAAGATAGAACAAAACTGAAGCTCAGTGGAATGCTGGTTTGGAAAACACATATTAAAACATTTTTTTTAAGAAAATTGCAACTTTCTGTTGAGAAATAATTTAAACAATCTTTTTTGTCAGTGTAAAGTGGTAATGATTTGCTTTTCAAATATTTTTTTTGATGGAAAGTATAGTCTCTGTAGTCCTGTCATGTATAAAGACACTTAATGAGATAAACTGCATTCCATAATTTTGCTTATACACTGGGAGTAACACTGTACATGAATCTCAATGAAATTATGATTTTATAATTAAACCAGGAGACGAAGCAACTTTTTTCCAAAATGACATCAAAGGACAGCAGCTTAGTTAGTTGGAAAGACTTGTGACTGTAACATTACTCCAAAGTTCAAGGTTCTTCATGTAGGGGTGTGGTGAACATGGGAATTCTCTGTAGTTTCTTCCCTTTCAAATAGAAAACCTGTGACTTTCCTCTCCATGAAGAGAGAAGACTCCTGATGACTTTTATGTGCTTGTTAAAGTTAAGTAATGACCCTAAAGTTCTGCAGATAAATGCAAGTTGAATGCTGTGATATTATCCTGAAATACCTTCTGGCAATGTGCTCCGTGCTTGAGTTCTTGCTTTATTCCAGTGCAGAGAGATAGGGATGATGCTGTTAAATGGACTGGTTTTGTGCCAAAGAAAGTCCTTTAACTTATATATATGGCTAAGTAAAAAAATACTCTTCAGGAAATTTTGGAGACCCCTTTCTGGTTTGTTTTGAATGTTTTTTGAAGGCCAGGTGAAAAAGTAGAAAATAAGTTATGAGCACTTGTGTCTCTGACTAAATGGCATTTTATTTAATGCTCTCACATAGCCAACATTTGCTTTTGTGCACACAAACCCTCTTTATTATTTAGTTTGAAGTTCCTGATAGTAAACAAAACAATAGAATTGGCTATTAGGCTAGATGACTGAAAGTAACTGCTTTGCAAAAGTCACTATTCAACTCACCAGGTGGGTACATGAAAAAAAATACTGTTTTCTTACGGGGTCTCAGTTATAGGAGACACCTTTCAGAATAGTAAAATAACTACCAAAACTGAATGCAATTTATGAGGGTAAACATATAATTACTTTAAAAACTGTAAAATTATTGCTTGAGCATTTTTAATATCTTCTGATTTTATTCACAGAATAAATTGAATTTTTTTCTCAAGGTAAATAATCCATTAAAATACCCTAAATCTTTAAATGAGGAAAAATACCTAGACTTGATATATTATTTAATAATGTAGTGAGAAGGCATTTCTCCAATGATTAATTTAGTCTATGCATTAGATTATCTAAAGGATGTTTTTACAGTTGTTCATTAAACCTATGTCTTGGTTTTTGAAACAAAACTTCAGGAGGAGACACTCCAGAGTGGGTGTCCCCTTTTCCTCTGTCAATGAGACAAATGGGTCACAAGGAGTGAAAGTGGGAAAAAGAAACCAAACTGTTTATTAACACATGAACAAAATAGAGTAGAACAGGATAGCTCCCCCCCCCCCCCCCCTCAAAATACAACAAATTCCTGGAGACAGAGCAGACACCTGGGCTCGGACCAGCCGGGGCCACCCCACAGGCCCCCCAAACCGGCGAAGAGGGAAGGGAGGCAGTGAGGCAAGAGGGAGGGAAGGGAAAAAGAACAAGAAAAAAAACCCAACAGAACCTTTTTCCCGCTAGCTGGAACACAAAGGAAACCAAAAAGCAGCACAGTGCCCCCGGGGCACTCCCTCCCGAGCCCTGCTGAGCCCCAGAGCCCCCGAGCTGTTGGGCTCAGCCGTTAAACTGCCCCGCACTCCGTCCCGTGGCCCCGGCCCCGGCTCCATCTGAAAGAAACAGAGCCTTGGGCACTGAGCGGACGGGTCATAATGTCACCCCAGGACAACCTATTAAATGAATCATGTTTTAATATTTTGTTGTCTTTCTTGAATTTAGACTGTGGGACGAACCTGGTTCATTCTGTATGTATATTTGAAAGCATGTCTCAGTTTTTCAAGACATTACTTGCATTCTCAAGAGGTTGTAAAAGTTAGTCCTTTCTATGGAAATGAAGAAGTCAGGATTGACCAGTATGTATATTTCTGCTAGCTAATATTGCATTCTCAGCTTTAGTTTTAGTGCTTCTATAATCTCATATTTAATTCTTAAAACAAGGCAAACACTACCTTGCCCCAGAGCTCTTCTTTATTCTCACTCTTTCTCACCTCTTGTCACCAATATGTCAATGGAAAATTAACTATTAGAATTCAGAATACATGGAGCACCTGGGACAGCACAACCAGATAACATATCAATATACTACAGTTACAATGGAGCACATTACTTCTGTGTTATTGTATTTTTGTGTTAGTGGAAAAGTGTGTGAAATAATGTGTTTAAGACTTCTGTGTCTTTTACACGTATGAGACCCCTTGTACCCTGCTTTGCCCACGGCTCTGTGATCAGATCCCATCTATAAGGATCAGGCCCTGAATGATAGACTTGTACACAGTACATGTATAAAATTGGAACTCTGCTTGGAGCTGAGAAAAAACCTAAAGATACAATATCTGGAAAATCTTGATATTTCATGTGTTTTAATTGTAATATTGATATTTACTAATGCATATATTCTACAAGACAGGCTGAGGAAGTTTGTTATTATTATTATTTTCCCCTTTCATTTTGCCTCTACTGTGTGTAACAAATCTATTTATTCACTATTTTTTTCTTTTTGTCCAGTGCTGAAATGAACTGATGTATTATCTTCTCTGTGTTACGGCTGATTCTTGCTCTTGATCTAATCCCTAGTTTTTCAATTTTGAAGAGGCCTTAAGAGTAAAATCTGCTTCCTTACTCATGAATCTTACCTTGAGTTTAGCAGAGAGGTCAAATTAATTAAATAAATGGTAATTAATTATAAAGTATAATAAATATTATATATTTATATTTATATATTATATATCTTATAACATACTATTATAAATATTATATATTTATATATTTATTTAAATAGTCTATAGCTAGAAAATGTCTCCTAACCATGTATTAAGTATCCTTTGCAAGTACCTTTAGGCAAATGTAATTTTAAATATGTCCTCTGGCTCAAATTTATATTTTAGAAGCCATGTATTTAAATGAAATAACCAAGAAAATTGAGTCTGTATTCCTCATTGGAGTTCCACTGCCCAGCAGTCTTGTCCAGCCTGGATTATTTGGGGTGGACATCTGGCAAGGAAACTTTTGCAAATGGTAAAAGAAAGCAGTTACGGACTTATAGAGGATTTTCCATGTAGTGTAAAAAGGAGGATGGTATGTCTGCTGTACATCTCTATGTATCTCTATTCCAGATCTGTTGCATCACCTGACTTTAAAGCTTGTAAACTTTTTGGGACCTGGGCTGTTCATACCTAGTGATAATGCAATGTGTTGCCCAATGCATAGCTTGTATAAAGCTATTAGTTTTCTATATTTTTGGTATGCAATGGTTCCATCTGTGTTGAGAGCAGTCTGGATGTGGCTTTGATAAACCTGATTTCAAGATGATCAAAGCCCCATCTGAGCGTCCCTGCGCATGGGAGGTGGGTTGGACAAGATGGTTGGACAGAGGTCCCTTCCAACTAAAGCCATTCTATGATTCTATGACATTTGAGATGGTGACATCTACACGAGCCAAGACTTAATGACTATTTACTGGGATATGACCAGTTACTTTCAGAGTCTAAATGCCCCAAATAATCTGGATTATGTCTTTACTTGAGAAATAACAGGTTTGATTTTAGAGAGTTTTGAAACTTATATTTCCCCTTGAAGTCAGGGAGCATTGTTTGTCTGCATCTTAGAATAATTTGTCAACCTGGTCACAGTGTCTCAATCCACTGAAATATGATGAGTGATTTACTTTGATTTTACAATAATTTCTTCTTGAATGGCAGGATTTTTTTCTTATTTTCCAAATAATTTGTAAAAATAAAATATCCCAAATTTGGAGAAATACATGATTAGAAACTCCATTCATTGCATTCCACATTTCTTTTGCAGTCCCTAAAGGGTGATCTGTAGTGTGGTCACAGAATTCAGCTTTGCAGCAGGCAAAATTGTCTGGCATTGAACAAGGTGCAGCTGTTGTAGGAATTTTAGCATATATATCCTTTATTAAGATGTGTTTTCTAAATGATTACATTTAATATATGCTATATGAATAATATATGAATAGTATATGAGTAAAAAATATGAACACATATTTTGTGTCCCTAGTATAGTAAACTCTCTGTAACTATTGATTCTCTTTCAGTAAAACAGTTCATTCAGGAAAGCTAGCATTTCTTTTGTCGTTAAAAAAAATCCCAACAAAACAACACTATTGTTAATTGTGTTATCATGTTGTTTTTTTGAGAAATATGCAGTGACTCCAGAATACATGTGTAGTCTTTCCCAGGGACAGATTTTAGAAGGGTGAAAGAGGACCACTGTTAACTCACAGATGTGTCAAAGAACCACTTGAATGCATCAGCTATCAAGGATGTCAGACCAAGTAAAATCAGAGTGATTGTGGTAGCTACAGGCCACTTCAGGAATGTGGTTTGAGATATAGAAGATTATGGAGATTGCTGAGTAGGGATAGGATGGTGTATCAGATGAAGTCGGAGAAATAATACGTGATAGAAAATAAAGCCCTTTCACTGCTTCAAAATGGGGGAAGTTGCATCTTTCTACTGCTAGTCTTCTGTTTGGAAGAAATGATGGGTTGGACAAAAATGGATTCATGTGTATAAACTGAGCTCTTGTCATGATGGGGGAATGGAACTCATGTGAATAGACAGAAAGAGTATAAGGGGGAAAAAAGGATCCTCTGGGAAGGCATGGCAACAATTAAGTGCTGTGTGATGAACTGGGAATGTCTTGATTTTGGTGTAGTTATTAATATGTTTTGGTTGATGAAGCTGTATCTTAATCAAATCTCACAAAATTCTTAAAAGCTAGGGTAAAAATAAGAGAGCAGAGTCTCCGCTGTTTAACTAAGAAGTTGAATTAGGCTCATAACTACACGGCACACTTGGGTAGAAATATGAGCTACTCAGATTTTTCAAGTATCTGATGGCTTGGTGAGTGTTCTGTACAGTTTTGCTGCTCTAGGGCTTTGCTTCCCCTTAGAACTTTTTATTTTTATTACAGAAGTAGGTGCTAAAAGGTGCAGTAGGTGCCGTACAATTAAACAGAGAGAGTCAGATACTGCTTTGTGTTTGGGGAAAAAGAAAAAGATGCTTGAAGGCAGAGATAGAAAGGTGTTTAGAAATCTAAAATTACTCCTGTAAGTGCTCTTTTTTCCAGAGAAATGAATGAAAATTAAGTGGTTTCAGAGATTATCCTTCCCCTCCAGCTCTCCCTCCTGCTTCTCTTTCAAGTACTCCAAGCTGAGATGCTGGCACAGCAGCTGTTGAAGCTTGACATATCAGTAATAAAGCCACTTCTGCCCTGCAGTGCAGAAAAGGGTGCAGGAGAGACACACTAGGTGCTTTTTCACTTGATGTGAGGGTGAGGAGGGGTTGGGCAACCGTGACTGCTCTTTTTTCTGTTTGCTTCTCTTTGTGAATCAGGAAGTGTTGTTTGGTCTAAGTCACTTTTGGTGTTGCATTGCAATGAAGCTCATGAGCCTGAGTTTGTCTACTACTTTGGCTAGAAAATGAGTCTTTTTGTGGTTAACTTCTAATGCTTATGCATGTATCACTGTTCTTAGAATGTGGTATTAGCTAAATTTCAACTCCAAAATTGCTCTTATTTGCATTCGAGATATGTGTAACCTCACAAACATAAGGTTACATGTAAGATAAAGTAAAAGGTTCTCCCATCCCCTTCCTTTATATTTTTTTAGGCCAACTTAGTTCTATAGGAAGAAGTAGTATCTTAGGTGTTTTGGGATGTGATTACAATAACAAAATAAAGCAGTATAACTCTGAGTCAAATGTTTACATTATTCCAGTGGCAACTGAACAGCTTGTAAATAATCAGCTTACTGCTTATTTGATAGGTGAGATGGTAGGTTATGCTTGTAAACAAGCAGGGCTGCAAGCCTACACTGTCCTCAAATTATATTTCACGGTTTAAGCTAGCATGCTGTCCTCTGCACTAGTTAGCTGCTGAACTGAAGCCGCTGGGCATGGACATGTGTTCCCCTGTGCCAGTGTGGCTTCAGGCAAGCAATAAACTGGTGAGGAAGACAGCTGAGAGCTGTGCATTTTAGTAGCATAAATTGCTTTAGCCCACAAAATGCTGTTCTAAATTATTTTGCTGCAACATGATCCTCTTCTAACAGTAAGAAACTTCCCTTGGGTGCTGTAGGTCTTCCTGGATCCTGCGAAGAGCTGCCCTCCCTCACCAAGGAAGGAGTCTGAGAACCTTTTCTCTTGCTGCTGTGATGGAGCTTGGAGCCTGAGTGAATATAGGTGTATACAGTATACAGACTGCAGTGATTTACAGTCGGCTTTTCTCACAAACTTGCTAAAAGTCATGATTTTCAGCAAACGCTTTGTTTCAGCTTTTTCTGTGTACAGCCTTAGGTCTAAAAAGTATTGTAAAAAAGAGCTACCCATTAACATGATAAGTTGTGCTGCAAATATAATACTAATAACACACAGGAATTAAGTTAGACTGTGAGAGTGGTTGGCAGGTGGCAAGTCTAAAAAGATCTTTTCTAAGCTGTTCCACCTGAAGTCTTTACGTAATTCCCAAGAAAATGTTCAGTAAACTCACCAAGAGATGGATCTGATAATCAAGTTTGATATTTGCATAGGTTCTGTGGCTAATGTACTTTGTTCAACAAAAAATGTGACTTTACATACTCATCCTTTGTCAATCCATTCAAAGATTACTGCTGGAATTGCAATGGTAAGAACAAAAGGGTGTTATCATTCCAAGGTGAAGATGTAGATGTGATAGATTTAAAAAGTGATGAAAGAGCTCGTGCTGTTTTGCTATACTTTCAAGTTTGTAGACAGTTAGGTAGACTTTCGTAAATAACTATGTCATTATGCTGGTTTGGACAAATTTGGAGGAAAATATCCTCTGAGAGAAGGGAGGTTACAACCATCCTTCCCCCACCAGGTTCAGGAAAAAAGAAATTTTCCTCAGAGGAAAGTGAAAGAGATAAAAACTATTTATTTAACAAACACACAGGAAAAGGATAACAGTGCTAAATAATAAAACCTCTTGCTGTGGAGAGAAACCTGGGGAAATTTCAGAGTCCTTCTGTAGATGTCTCTCTCCTCCTCCTCCTTGGAGCTGGGTCATGGGCCCAACTCCAGGGCCTCAGTGGAGAGCTCTCCCAAGGTGTTCTGATGTTGAAACAGTCCAAAAAAGAAGAAGGGAAAAAACCAAAGTCCCAGGAAAACAAAGTTCAACTCTTTGTCTCTCTCTGGATAAAAAAAGAGCTGAAAAACTGGCTGAAAAGCAAGCAGGGTGCTTCCTCCCTCTCCCGCTGCTGCAGAAGCAGAGGAGTGTGTACCTCTGTGTCCTTGAAACAACTGCTTTGAGGAGTTTGCTTGGTTTTTTTTTCTCTTCCCCCTCTCAGGCTCAGTTTAAAGGCACAGAAAGGGACAAAATTAATTTCTGGGCATAGAGCAGCGCTAGGGGATACACATCATAAAGTCACCCCAAGACAGTCATCAACAACATCCTGCATTTTCCTTCATTTATGCCTTTCCACTGAATGGTATAGCCAACATTTGATACTCTCTGTTGATAAATATATAACCATTTTGGGGTGATAGATATCTTTGCATGTTGCAAATGTATATATATGCTTATCTACTCCTTTTAGGAGGTGTTTAACATACATCTTGTCAAGCCAGTGAACTTAATGAGTTAAATATTGTGTCAAAGGAACACTTGACCAGTAATGCCAGAAAAATGTACTGGACCTCAGTGCTGTAACCATATTTGTGCATGCCAAAATGTATTTGGAGTGAAAATATGCAGAACTGAAGGTTTCATTCAAAAGCAGCTCTTCACTTGTTTGCTGAGTCAGTCAGTTAATTGCAGGAGGCCACTGGGTTAGTAAGTCATGGTTTACCCTTGGTGAAACCACGTTGGCTGTCTCTAAGAGGGTAGTGCAGCCTTATGAAAGAAGTAAGTGTCAGACAAAAGGAGGGGATGCAGCTGTAAGCACTCTCTCACTCTTGTGGGTAGTTTAAGTCCCTTTGCACAGTGATGACCTGACTGTGGAGCAGTCCTCACCCTTACCATGGTACAACTGGCTTGAGAGACAATGTTATGCATGCACCTTTTGAACTCTTATGTCTTACAGTTTCTTGAAAAATATGAAAGAACAAAGGATAACCCTTGATTTTACCAAGTACCATGTTAACAATGCATATTTACTTTCCTAAAACTTGATGCACAGAAGTTAATGGAACACCTTCTACCTGAGAAAATGAATTCTGGATCTGGGTAGGGTAAATATATCTCTGAACGCTTCAGGAATAGACCACTGAGGAGTGCAAGGGTGGCTGAAAGCAAAAGGCTTATGAAAAGAGAGGGGACAGTGACTATAAATGTAAGAGTGTGTTTGTGTGTGTAAGTTAGGCATAACTAGTAATGGTCTTAACAACTTTCCAATAGGTCCTGAGCTCTGTCAGTACTGGGTCCTCTGCTAGGTAGTAAGAATGACCTGCAAGTGAACTTGGTCATAGCTGCAGCACAGATCATCCACCTGAATAAAGCAGCTTAAGAGGATTCCCCTGTTGAAATGGTTGATATCTTTATGCTTAATATTAATTTTCTACTTTTTTGTTAGCAAAAGAAATTTATTTATTACGCTAATACGATTACAGAGTCTTTAGTAATCTAGAATGCAACTGAGTGCATAATTTCCTGTAAAAAACAAATAAAGATGGGATAATAATTTTGCGCTGGCTCTGAGGCAAAAATACTGAAACAATTGGTAGTGGTGTTTGAATTTAGAGATTAAATGTCCTAGTTTGGAAAGATTGTGGAAGAAGACGTAATGATTATATGCCTAGGAAATGCCTGTCAATATTCAATAAACACTGGGGAACTCATGAGAAATTCTGCAGGTGACAGAGGTATACACCCCAAAAAAACCCAGCCAAAATGCAACTTGGAAAACACTGATGCCTTTTAGGTGGTCGTAGCTGAAGATAAGGTCAATGAATGTGAAGAGAAAGCCATGGAAGAGCCCGTTCCAGGATAGGTGCTGTTATACCAAAACAACAAACTGCAGCAGAAGAAGTGGACAGGGGGAGTAAAGACTGCCAAGTACTATACGGTCTGGAAATCGTGGAAGCTATGATGGTCTGGTAAACTCACACTGCACTAAAACTCCTTAAGCATGTAGTAACACTCAAACCAATGCCATTGGGCCATCTTAATCTTGTCCTGATGATTGGAGGATTTTAAAGATCCCCAAAGAAAATCTATGAAGGGATACAGGACATGTGACCTTCAAGTGTGACACTTTCAGCTCATAACCAAGGTCTACCTGCCTTCTTCTTCCAGGTCAATTTATGGCACCTGAGGAGAAAGCTTGTGATTAGAAATTGTAACTGTAAATTTATATTACACTGCAATATTAAGCTATTACATTTTGGGACAGCAATGCTATTCATTTCATATCCTTTTCGACACTGTATCTCTAGTGTGATCCCACTCTAATATGACTTTAATTGTCATTCTCTTATGTTATCTCATTCTCCTCAGTATGAAAATACAGCTTCTATGGTAAGAAAATGTCTTTTGATAATAGAAGTGTTTAAGGTACACAGAAACCTTGTTGCAGTAATTTAAGATGTGTTTAATTTTGTTTCGATCTCTTTGTTTCTTCCTGTAACTTTTAATTAATCTTGTTGCTACCTCTTTTGACCTGTGTACTTTTAAGACCGCTTTGGGGGTGGGCAGAAAAGTCATGCGTCAAAGATGGCTTGGCAGTAAAAAGATGGCTTTTATAAACTGGTAATTGGGAATCAATATGCTTTAAGCTGTGGGAGGAAAATGCATTAAACAATCTAGTCTAGAGGGATAAAGGATTATTTGTTAATAGTATTAGAAGGTCAGTGGTACAGTAATTAAATTAAACCTGCAAGGCATTCCAAGCCGTACTTCCGAATTGTAATATACCAGAAAGAAAGAAGGTGCTTGACGACTATTTTCTGTTGAGTCTACCATGGGTCATGTCCTATATAAATGAACATGCTTAAATAGCTTTCTGCTTTAACACTTGATTTTAAACCTGCAATAATTGATATTATATTACACATATAATAAAGGCCCAACAGCTCAGAAGTGCAGAGTATGTGGCTCTGCACAGAGCCAGGCTCAGGACAGCCCATATTTCTGTAGCATACACTGCATCTTCCTGCATCTATGAAGTCTTGCAGCAACTGTGCCTGTGATGGATTGCACAAGAAGCTTGATCTTTTGCACACCAAAAAGCAAGTGAGGATCATCCTTTTGGCTGAACCGTGAGTATCAACAGTTGCTCTCCGTAGATTTTCAGGATTGTTTCTGCTGGAATTAAACTGTGTGTTGTGTTGTTAAAACCAGCAAATTCAATACGAAATACTACTTAAGCTACTAAATACTACTTGAAACTACTGTGTTCCTTGGATTTTGTGTTAGCTGCTGATCTACATGTAACTTAATGAACTGCAACATGGATTTTTACGAGTGCACAATTTTTTCTTTCTTTGTCCATTTAATGTAAAGTTTTGGATTTCTGCAGTTTAGTTGTAGCAGTATTTAACTGCAGCTCTTCTCTTTTCTTGAATCTTAAAAGAGTACCTCAGGAAACAGATATAATTAACCCTGGGACAAGGACTGTGTGAGAACACTAATTTACTTTCAAATAGTAACATTTTCTTAGTTAACTTCATTACTGCTGACAACTACTTTGTAGTAATGAAGGCTTTAATCAGAAAAATAGGATAAGAATGCATTATCTGGCCAGCTGGCCCCAAAAGATGCGAGATTACTGAGGCACGCATGCAAATATCTGACGTTATGTGTGTTGGAATTTTTTTCTGATTACAATAGGACAACTCAGTTCTTGGTTATATCATGGCTAGGTATGTGCTCTAGATTACTCCATGTTTCTGAGAATTTCCCTGATCCACCACCTGCAAAATAACACCAGATGCTGGCTTTTTTTCCTAGCACACCTGGATTCATTGGTAGGGGGAATAGTCTGAGAGTCACATTTGGAGTTTTCCGAGACTTGGTTGTGAGAGGTCCTCTCAAGTTCCACACTAAAGAGCTATCATCTCAAGTGATTTGGATTGTTTTTCCTTTATGAACAATAGGAGTAAAAATTATTGCCTCACTTTTTATTAAGGATCAAGAGATAGAGGACGGTGTGAGGAAAAGTGCGACATAAAAAGCAGGTAGTTCAGCTATCAAACCTGAGCTCTAATTTGTTTAATTTGTTGAATTTCAATCAAGCAAATGAGATCTCAGTTGGTTGCATATCATCTGTGAATTTTGAAGTATGTTTTTGCACACAACTCAGAAGCTTCCAGGGCCTGGATTTTAATAGGGGAAGCTAACATCCAAGTGACTGGCCCTTAAAATGATTAAAATGTTGGGAGCTTTGGAATAAATAGGAGGTCTGCTCAGCACGTAGCTGTCTGCAGCAAGTAAAGAAATCCTGAAGATGTTGTATATAAGCTGTTTATAAGAATACCACTCAGGGACAGATTCATATTTGTGGAGAAATCTCTTAGAAAACAGATAACGGACTTTGAATTTCCGAAAGCAGACAGGTCATTTGACTGCTGGGTAACAGGTTTTTCTTTTTTTTTTCTATTTCTCTTACTGTGTTTATTTGATATGCCTCTTACAATAAAACCTCAATATATTTCTCTGATAAAAGAGCTGTCTATATTCAAGTCCACAGACTCCAGGACTGAAGTGTAAGGAGAATAATAACTAAAAATACATTAAAATCTTTTCACCTGTAAGTTAAGTAGGGTTTAAGTCCATGAGCACAAAGAGAAACGTGTAAATTCAGAATCTCAGAAATGTTCCACTTTGATGTTTTCCTTTTTTTCTTGATTCACAATAATGCATTAGTTCTTAAATGTCAAAGCACCATGTAAATATTGTAATCAAGTGGGTTCAGGGCTTATTTCAACATCTATTAATTTCTATTATACTTTGTATAAGGGAAACGTTTGTAGATACAGGCTTTCACTGCCTCTTCTGTCAGTCCTCGCTGTTGGAACACCATGAAAATTATGGGATTGCATATTTTCCATTGTTCATAACAGTGTGTGAGAACAGTAGGCATGACAGAATTGTGTGACAGCAGAACAATATTTCTGATTCAGTACGCATCATAGTTAAAAGCAACAGAAGACCAGAAGAGAATTAAGGTGGTGAATCTTATACACCCAGCAGTTAGAGCTGCTGAAATTGAGGGTGCAAAGAAATCTGCTCAGTTTAAAGTGTGAGGTACGTGATACATAAATTACAATTGATTAGTTTGCTTGGACAGTGTCGTGGCAGGCTGGGGAAAAGAGGTTTCAGAACTATGTCATGCTTACAATACGTATTTGAAATGTGGTAAGTAGACTGAAGTGGGAGATATTAACAGCGCCAGCTGAGAGTGTGTGAGCTTATGTGTGCAGTAGCATGTGCTTTTTTGGGAACATGTTGTGTATAAGCTGGCAATGTGCTCTTGCAGCCTAGAAATCCATATGTACTCTGGTCTGCAAAAAAATGAGACATGGTCAGCAAGTTGAGGGAGGTGATTCTACCCATCTTCTCTGTTCTTGTGAGACCCCTCCTGGAGTGCTGCATCTGGCTTTGGTGCCCCTAGAACAAGAAAAACAGGGACCTGTTGAAGCAGGCCCAGAGGAGGGCCATGAAAATAATTAAAGAGATGGAGCCACCTATCAAGGCAGGCTGAGGTAGTTGGGGTTTTTAAATGCCTGGAGAAGAGATGGCTTCAGGGAGACCTTATTACAGCCTTGTATTATATGAAGTGGATTTATATGAGAGAGACTTTTTACCAATGCCTGCAGTGACAGACAAGAGGCAATGAGTTTAAGCCGAAAGAGGATAGGTTTAGGTTGGACATATAGAACATACTTCTTCCACTGTGAAATTTCCCAGGTGGTATCCTCAGGGATAAGGTTATCAAGTTTACAAAAATATTCGATTATTTGGATTCTGCTTTGCGTGGGAAACAATGACAGGTAAAGGCAATATGATTCTGGTTAGGAAGACTTGACTGCAGGCGCTTCACTGTTACATGAGTCTCTGACATGTAATCATTGGAAGAAATCAGGAAGTTAAACTCATTAGAAATTCATTCTTGCCTGAATTATTTTCCCTGATTATTGTACCGAGACACTGAGTAATGTGATGTATCTATTTAAACTTGATTTTTCATAGTAAGAGATGGAAAGATTATTGCAAATACTGCTAGAAATCATTGTTGTGCAAACTATTGAACATAAGTAATTAATTTCTAGCTGTCTCAGATTTTATTCTTATTTTAGATCTTGTTTTTTAGATTTGTTTTTTACAAGCTAACAGCTCTTTACAAGAGATATGAGCATTATCTAGAAAAATCAGCTGTGATTTCAGGACATTTTTTGAAAGCTTTGGTTGTAGATTAGTGACTGTTTCTAAAAGGTTTTGCTAGGGAGCAGAAGCTGCTTCCTCTCTCACTTTGTCAATAAATAGTGTTTTTCTCTTGTCTCTGAATGCTTGCTTGTGGGTACTCACTCCCTTTTCTTTTTTCCTCCATTTTTTCATCCTATCATGACTCTATAGAGGTAGATAATCTGCCATAAATGAAAAACTTCCCTGTCTTGTGACTGTGATGAAGTTGAAAGAGTTATTATACTGCATCCAAAGTTAGCCTGACTCTGTGTTGATTGCTTATTTATGTGGTAACACTGTAACAGAAGGCACACACATGAATATTAAACAGCAGTAAATTTACTTAACTCAAACGTGTTTTTAAAAGAAAAGGAAAAAAAAAGCTTTTCTCTTCTTATTCCTGACTCAAAGTAGCAACATGTATCTTAACGCTAAATTAAAAACAATATCCCTTCTCCATGGAGGGTGAGGAAGTGGCTGAGTAGCAGCAATTCTTAAATGTGAAGAGAATGCTGGAGCCAACTCTACTTTTTCTAGTCTTTGTGTTTTTCGTTGAGCTCATTTTGCATATTTTGCGAACGTCGTTCTGGAGATTTTTAATGACTGTTGTGACTTTTTTTGTGTCCTTGAGGCACTCAGTAGGAAGTCTTCTGCAACCACCCCAAATTCCTACTTCCATGAGGCTGTACTGCACTAACACAATCTCGAAATATGCAGATGCCCCTCGAAATTTCCCAATACATTTGTCTTTGTTGACAATACATTATGTAATATTATCTATTGCCCCAAATTGCTGTTCCTGTTTAATTATATGAACTACTCTAGACAGTGACTTGTTCAAAACAGGCCTAGGGTTTGCCACTATGAAGTAGCATTTCTCTCTTAAATAAGAAGAGGGTTTTTCTAGTATTGACTCACAAAAATGCAACACATCTACGAGGCTGGCATAGATTTTCATGGCTGGAGAACCAGGAAACAGCAGGCATGCACCCTAGGAAATCCTAAGCAATAAATATACTATTACTCATTATTCTCTGGAGAGCTGGGGGAGAACTTCTAACCCTTGACTTCAATTTCATGTTTAGATCTCCAGTTGCTGAATACAGTGTAGACCAAGAGAATTGCAAACAACAATGAACTAGAAAAAACCCAACAAAACCACATGAAATATACTTGTGAGAGTTCAGGTACCAAATATGAAGAATTGGGAACATGCCTGAAGCAAGGAAACTATTAGTACTTTCACTTTGGCTTATTCGTGTATTTGTAGAGAGTACAAAAATTTTAATTCAGAGGAATATTCAACACTTTTGAGACCAAATAATATATATATTTTGTCTGTTATTCACCTGTAGTTAATCTTCAATCTGAAAAAAAATGTTTTTGAAGGGCCTTCTTAGAGGAATGGAAGCTGAAGTCTGATCAAACTCTGATTAAAGTGCAAATTTTGTCTATTCAATAGAGGAAATTGTCTATTATTGAAACAAATATCTAGGACAGTATTTTTTAAATTACTGAGCTTAGTATAAAGCAAAAAAAATTGCTTCCAGGGGCTTGGAAGTCATAGATGAGTTAAGAAAATCTCTTGATTTTGTGAAGTTCCAGATTGTTCAATGATATTACTGACTGACTTCTGCCTTTTATCTTTAAAAGATGTTCTCAGATAAAACAGTATTCAAGGTTGTCTGTAGCCACTAGGCAAAGAGATCAGATGAGTGTAGAATATTTATTTGACCAAAGAGTAAAGCCAAATGATTTTTCAATTTTCTTGATGGTGAGGCTTCTTGGACATGTATTTGTAATGATGTGTGATGCCAGGTTTGTGTTTTGTACTATATCACTCAGTTGAGTTGCCTCACATCAAAAATTACAAAATATAGTGGCAAAGCCTCACCTCAAGAGAACAGGGAATATCAAGTGTACCAGACTAGAGAGATGGATTTAGAATACTATTTGACTGAGGACTTGAAACAAACACAAACAAAAAATGTTCAGAGACCTCTCTGGTCCTGTGTTTAATTGTTTTAGTTTTTAACTAAATTTACAATCCATTGTTACTCAATTCCACTGTTATCACTCGAGTTTCCTGCTCAGTAGTGAAAGGCACTTACAAGATATGCCATGCTTCATCTCTTCTATTTCTGGATGCTGCAAATGAAACAACTGTATGTTGAGGGCAGTAACATAAAGTCAACTTAAATTTTGAATTTAAGGCAGTCATTCTTCTTTTCCCTTTTTTTTTTTTTTCAAATTACTGATTCAATTATTCTCAAACTGATCTGACTTTTGAATTCCTCTCTACGCTTTGACAAGACACTATGACAGCTGGTTTAGTGAAGCGATAATTATTTTATAGAGTTGTAATATGAGTTACACGTTCAATCTTTTCTGAAACAGTCCAGATAGATATAATAGAAGAACCAATAATATGCAATTATTTAAGTAATTGCAAATGTGTAACAGCTCTGAAGCAATTTTTCTAGGATCTTCAGAGAGTGTGAAATTTACTCTTTAATGCATCAACGTACTGTAGTTAAGTTATTGATATAAGTCTCTACCATTTATCAAAGAAAATTCCACAAAGAGCACTTGTGGTGATTGTTTCCAGACTTAAATTCTCACTTTTATTTAGCCTTAACATGAAACTTTTTTCTATTTTATTACTGTATTGTAAGATGTTAAAACTACTTGCTCTAACATCCTAAGACTTAAAAACTGAATGTACACTTCATTTAGATTAAATTTCATCAGGTCAGCGATAAACTTTGACAAGAATAAGTATATTTGCATCTCAGATGAGTGGATGAAAGGTTTAAAATTAAATAGAATATTTCTAAAAATTATTTGAGGTCCTGGCCTTTTGCCATTTTAAAATTTACATCCAAGCAGAAAGCTGCATTTTATGATAAAAATTATTGATAATGCAGGCTTCTTCGAAACGTATTTGCTGTGATGTATGAGGGCAGACAGCTGCCTTGCATAATATACCATAGCACTTGGTAGATTTGCATTGCATGAAGCATTATGAAATCTGAAAACAAAGGTTTACCTCAAGAAAATAGGAGGTTACTAAGCATCTCAGTAGACAACTTGCTGTACAGTGTTCACCTAAAATAACTTATCTTGAAATTGGCTAACAACTCCTTTAATTTACAGCACCTGAGACTAAGTAGTTTCTTCCCCATCTTATTCTCCAGCAGATTCAATTTGCTTGGAGCACAGATTCTTGGCAAGTAAGCTTATTTACCAGCAGACATTTAGTCAGAAATACATCGACTGATTTTTTCAGTTACCGTTCTTTTTGTGTATGTAGCAGCACTCCAAGAGAAATCACCTTAACTTTATGCCTGCATCATGACATTGCAACGTCCTCCACCAGCAGATGTGGTGAGCAGTAGTGGGGAATGAACAGTGAAGTAGCAGAAGTCTGGACTTCTGGCAGTGTGCATCATCTTTTCCTGAAGCATGCTTACTTTCACTTCAAGTACTGGCAAAATATATGTCTTCTGAAGGGCATTTCATTCATGATACATAGGGGTAAAGGGATTTTTGTAAAATTCCATTATCTGAATAGTTCATTAGGTAAACTTACTTAAGCTACCCCTTCATGGCTGGAAATGAAGCCTGTTGTTGGCCAAAGTATGTATGGCTTACAAAGATCCCAAAGGTACTGTGGCTGGCAAGATAGTAAAGAAAAAGCAGCTCTTTCCTTAGAGGAATTCCAAAAAACAGCTGGCATGAAAACTCTCCAGAATTTTGCAGAGCTCTCAATTTCTTTACCTCTCTTTCTCATGTATCTGTCTTCCTAAAACATTCTACATTTAATAGCAGCATTGACATGAACAGACAAGACAGATTGAATCCTGGGGCAGATATAATTTTCATGCAGACAACTTCACTCAAAACTGGAAATAATTACATGAAATTCTTTCACCCGTCACTGTTGCAAGTACTACTCAGTGGCCAGTCCTCTCTTTTTTTCAACATAAAACTAGTGGAGGAGTTAGTTTCTCAGTGAGGATTAAATTATAGACTCCTACTACTCTATCAATACTGACAGGAATTTTCAAATAAATATTGAGTGTAAGTGATGATGTGTTAAAATGAAAGTTTACCTTTCGACAAATTGAGGAATAGCTCCCTTTCAAGTTATACTATAGCCTCCCAAACTTATAGAAAATTGTGTATGTAACTTGTTCATCAATTAAAAAATCTCATAGCTGTATTAAACTTTGATTGCGCCTGAAAATTTAAGTTTATAAATAATTGGAATATGCTCTGAAGACCATTAAATTTGGTCTCTGGTGGGGCAAGGGAAATGGAATTAAAGTACAAGTGGCAGATTTCATTATTTATGGTTTGGGATATTTTTTTAAAACACCGTCTCAGAATCCTCCTTGCATTTAATAAGGACATTACTTGATAAAATGCCACAAAGACTTAGGAATAGTTAACAATTTTGCAGGTTGGAACCAACATCCTCAAGTTAACTGGGCCAGTACAGACTTCTCAACTCTGAGAAATAATGAGCTTTCTCTCTGAAATATTGCTTAATAATTGAGCAGCTGCCAGCAACTTCTGTAGCACCTTTGGCTTCATTAATTTATTAAGTGAGACTTCAGACTATGAGCATTCATAGGAGGGAGACGAGTTCAGTGCTGGGGTGTTAAAAGCATAAAAGGTCATGTCACAAAGATCTTTAATGCAGCATAAGCTTTAAAAAATACATTGTTGCCTCTAGAATGAATATCCAACAATGTCGCTCAGGGTGATTTTGCACAAAATATGGCAGATGAATGCCCCCACAAGCATATATTAGCATAGTCCCTTGTAAAATCTATTTCTTTGCGTTGATTCTTCCTCCAAAAGTTTACGTTTATGTGAGCTGAGAATCAACCAGCTCCTTGTCAGACCTCATCCATTAGGAATGCAGATTTCTTCACATTATTTTGCCAGCAGACACATCTTGCTCTACTTAAGTTGAGGTGAGTAAGATTCACATGTATTTGACATCCCATTCATTTTGAACAAAGCCGTAAGTCCTGTTTAGACACACTGCAGATATCTATGTTGCTGCAAGCTCTGGTTTTATTCTGAAGATACTTCATGTAACTTCCCTTCTGCTCAAAAGTCAATGAGTGGGATTTTGTTTGCCTGTAAAAAAGCACAAGTATGTCCCCAGCATCTGATTCTTTAAATTGAACAGTAAACTTTCATCTTATGAACTCATGGAAGTGTTCAGATAAACATGCTACTGTAGATTAATGCAAAGTTTAATGTAAAATGTTCTCCTGTACTCTTTTCATCCACTGTGCTTTGATCAGTATGGAACCTAGGTTGTCCCATGCATTGCCATGTTTTGAAGTCGATGCAACTTATCAAATTAAAAAAAAAAAAAAAAAAAGATAAAGAAAAAACCAAAAGGTTTTCAGTTGGTAATAAAGTTTGTTCCACAACTTGCATCTGTTCTAATGTCCTAGACAAAATCCATAATGTGAGTTAGATATCTTGGTTATCACTGGCTTGACACATCCTCTACTGCTAACTTTTGCTGCATGCTGTAACTTGACAAAGAGTTGTGATGATTCTTATGAAGAAGCATAACTGCATTGATGTAATCTCTTGTTATGCCTCAGGAGACTCCTCTAGTAAAAAATGGCTCCTTACACCAAGCAGAATTTCCTGTCTGTTATCATACATTAAGATGAAAAGAACATCTTTATCCTGGAATAAATGTTTCCAGAAGTCTTTATTGACTTAAAGACACTACTACACAGAAGGTAAGTTACTACAAGCTGAAGTGTAGATATAAAGTTTTGCCTAATGTTTTAAATCATTGCTATTGCTTAACAATGTGTACACAGTCATCATTAAGACCAATATTTTTGGAGAGACAGTGATACTGTTTTCAAAATGCTTGTGACATTGCTGTTGCCAATATAGAGATCCTAACTCTCCTTTTTATGAAGAGCAGCTAATTAAAAAAATATTGCCCTTACATTATTTTTTACTTTGTGGATACAGAAAATTTCTAATATATTATGCAGGATATATTATCCTCCATATTGTGTAAGATATATTATCCTCTATACCATATAAGAGAATGATTTTTGACATCTCCCTACTGTCATCTCTATCCCACAGGTTTTCTGTATGTTCATTAATATTTTCATGAAATCTCTGTAGTATTTTACCACCAAGCACATGACGTCACTTCACGTTTCCCCTTGCTTTCAAGGTCTTAATGTTCTAATATAGTGCTGAAGTCCTACTTGATTTTCTTGGGACAAAATAAGATTTAAAGATCTTTTTTATGCAAATGTAGTGAGCTTGCATCCAAAAATAACTTTTGGTTTTGTACATTGAATTTGAAGAGAGAGCACTATTTCTTGTGGTGTTTGCCGTACTCTACCTGTTTAATTAAGTTCTATCTTGTCCTATGCAGTTCATATTGCTCTTCTTAAAAACCTTGGAACATTCTGGGTTCTGTAAGACTTGTTTATGCCAGCAATACCCTACAATGCTAAGCACTAATACTCAAATTCTAAGCTAATAGAAAATATTAGCAGTATATTAGCTATTTCTACCACCATTAAACAGTAAAAGAATGGTTACTTTTCCCTTTCAGCCTTCTTGGTAACACACATTGTCAAATGAAATCTAATTAAAAAGCATATTTTAGCATTCTGTCACAGAAATTTAAAGGTAAAACCTCTCAAAAGAAGACAGTAATATTATTGTAATAGGTAATATTATTCAAAGTATGGAATATTAAATCAGAGCTTAATGAAGAAGCTTAGCAAAAGTTGAACCAGAAGAACAAGGTTCTCAGTTGTTCTCCAGAGTTTCTTCTGGCTTATTTTTTAATGCATTTAGCTGTTAAGCCTAGAAAGAAAACCTTAAAAATCAGTGTAATTGTGTATTTTACTGTCCATTTGAATTTTTATGGAGTTTGAATACTTGTTCCAAAGTGGTGCAGTAAAAATTATTCTTTTATGACAAGTATGGACAACATGGGTAGAGGTTTGTAATAGTCTGGTATGAAAATTACGTGTCTTAACATTTAATGTGAATTTTAGTTAAGGAACTTTATTTAAAGAAACCTCTAAAGATGCTTAAAATTTTGAAGACCGTGTATCATTAGTGTCATGGTGAATCATTTTCACATGGGAAAATCAAGCTTATGCAAATGCTCTTCTTAATGAATCATCTAGACTGCAATTCTCTTTGGGTGAGATGACTACATATTCCTACTGACTGTCTCAAAACCAAATGCTTTCTTGTGATGGAATTTTTTGTAGCAAGTAGCGACACTTTTAGGTGAGTATTCATGTAAAATCATCTCCTTTTTTTTTGAAACACACTTTTCAAGAAACTTTTTCTCAAGTATTAAATATCCTTTTATTTCCAATGGGTATTAAGCTGTATGTCACCAAAGTTCAGAAGAAGAGGCCATGACATTAAAACTTGTCCTATGTCAAAATAAATACACCATTTATCTTTCTGTTTAACAACATTTGGGATAGTTTAAAGGAATATGAATAGTTTCCATTTAAAACTTTTAGATTCAAGTACTGTTCTCAATATAGATAGTATTTAATCGGTAAAAACCCATTTGATTATGGGTAAGCATTGCAGTCTACAACATGTTGAGAATATGAATATACATCAGAATTCAACCATAAAGGTTGATATGATCAAACCATTTAACCACAGATGCCTGAAGAACAGTCATAAAATTTTACTCAAAAATTATTCCATTATGCAAATTGCCTGCATCACTTTCCTGTGCACTTTGATTGCATTGCTTTTCTGTTGCAATGTATTTCTTAAAAGATTAATCCAATGCATTGAATCCCATTGTTTTTGAAATTATCCTGAAGCTACAGGAAAATGTTAACAAAATTTGTTGATAAAGATATGATAACTAGATGGGTATAGAAATAACACAAATTAGTAAGAGTGTAATAAATCAATTATGGAATCATGTACTCATGACTAAGAAGTGCAATTCATCCTGGGCTACTGTCTAAATATTGATACATTCTGACAGGTCAGTTGAAGACTAGTCAAACTTGATTTAGGAAATTATTTTTGAAATAAATATATTATAAATATTGTGGGCTGACCTTGGCAAGCCACCACGTGCCCAGAAAGCCAACTCTATCACTCCTGCTTCTTAGCAGGAAAGAGGAAAAGATAAGATTAAATGCTCTTGAGTCAAGGTGAAGCTGGTTGAAAGAAAAGCAAAGGGAAGCAAAACAAAGGAAAAATATTATTTCCTTACATCAGCAGGTGAAGTCCAGTCATTTCCTGGGAAGCAGAATCCCAGAATGCACAGCAGTTGCTTCAGAAAACCAAGAATAAGCTCTGCCCCCACTCCCTTTGCTCAGTTTTTATGGATCAGCAAATGCCATATGATATGGAATGTCCCTTAGGTCAGTTTGGTTCAGCTGTCCTGGTATGCAGATTCCCCCACACAGGCCTTGAGGCAGTTGAACAGTGGGGGGTGGCAAAACAGCCCTGATGCTATGAGAGCATTGTTTAACAGGACCTCAAACACTGATGTGTTTTCAACACTGTTCTGGCCACAGATTTACAGCAGAGCTCTGTGAGGGCTGCTGTGGGAGAAGTTACCTCCATTCCAGACAGACCCAATAAAATATAAAAAAAAGGTGGAGATAGATTTTCTGAAAACTCTGGACTGCATCAGGTCTCTGGATCAAGTATTCTCTTGATTTTATTTAATAATTTTATTTTTTTATTTTTTTAAATGTGAAACACCTTATTTGTGTATTGTGGATTTTCCAAGTTTGGTTGGGAGTTTTAAAATGCTGTGCATAGAAGTCTTTTACTCAAGTCTAAAGAATTCCTTAAGTACTTCTTTTTATGGCCAGTATTTATAGGTTATGTGTTTCATAAAATTCATGCCTTGTCAATGTTCTGTCAGAGTTTAAAATACAGCGAGTTTTTTTGTTCTGAGGCTTCCAGGAATCCATTCGATTATCTGTTTTAGCACACAAGCCCTATTTAGTTATTTCAATGATTGACTTTTTGGTTTTTTGTTGGAGGAAAATAAAAAAATAATGTTGAAAATTGGAAGAATTTCCTTGAACTCCATAATTTTTTAACAAAAAGTTTTCTTTTCAAGGGATTGCAAATCAGTAAAACCAGCAAAAATAATAGTACTGGAAAGACTGTTTTTGCAGCAAAAGCACTTGAACTTTTTACTTCTGTCTATTTTGCAGAGGTTGCATAGAGAATTGGTCACAACTATATGATAGTAGTTACTGACTCTTCCTGCACCATCACACGATGTGTACGTTTGTGGGCCTCTCATCGAGGTCCAATTATTTTTGTACTGCCAAAATTACAGTGGAAAGCATTTGACTTGTGGTTCTTTGAGTTGTCTCTGGCAGCAATTTAACTGCCTTTGGGCCTAGTGGCAGATAAGTATCACAAGTATTTGTACAGAAGGTGAGAACAGCAGAATGAAATTTCCTCAACCTTGCTATGTAGAAAATATTTACAAAGTCACAGTGTTAGTAAATTTTGGCACAAAACAAATGGTACTCATATTGCAACATTACAGACATAGCAAAGGCTGGCTTTGTGGCGTTATGCTTGTGATGTGAGTGTGTGTGTGGCCTGAGTCCTGAAGTTTTTTCTGGCTGAACGCTGTATAGCAAAAGTATAAGTGCCACAATGTATCCTACCTTACATTTTGTATGTTTATATTTCTGTGAGTGGTCATATATGCACTTTAATATCAATAAAAAATGCTATTATAAATAAACACTGTAAAACTTAAATGGCTGCTAGCTTTAAGTCATGTGATCTTTTCAAGGTTGTAGATAATAATCCCTGTGGTGAAAACAAGTGACCTCGATAATTAAATGCAACACCTGATTACTGATAAAACAGAAGCTTTCTTCTCCATGCTAAAGCCTTTATCTTTTTGACAGTACCCTAGGCTCTATGCAGAAGAGTTTCCATATTCCTTCTTCCACATTACTTCAATTACTTACAAAGTAAACATAGCAATGCTGTCTAATATACATTTTTTTAAAGGCATTCGAGCTTAAATCACTTCCCTTTTCCAAAATGTGGCTTCCATTTTGGTGTCTGTAATTACTGGGGAGATTGTATTTGGTCAGCAATTGCTGACTCAAAAGACTTACTTTCCTGTCCATGGTTCATTACTGTTGGGAGATGGTTAGAGGGTCAGGGGCATGGATCATTGATAGAATTATGGGATCAATAAAAGGACTGTATAAGCAAGAGCCTGCAAGCAAAAGGTCTATGTGAGAAAAACCCTCCATGAGAAAATCCCTGTGTGAAAAGCAGGCCTGGGAAAAAGAAGGGAGCTTGAGAAGGTACAGCTGTGCAGATAAGACCCGGAGAAGGGGAGGTGAACTCTGAATTCTTTTAATCATAACATAACTGTAGAAGCTTGCCAATGTAAGTCCAATTATGTAGAAGTAGAAATGCATTTTGATAAGTTTTAAGCCACTTAAGAGTTAACAAGCTGGTATACTATATAAGTGCCTCTGGATTGCTAATAAACGGAGCTTGCTTTTATCAACCACATTGGCTGGGTCAGCAATTTCTCCCCCCGCCGGAGTTCACGGACCGTTTTTTTTTTCCAACACATTACATACCTGTAAATCATAAAATAAAATAAAAAACAGTTCAAGTAATGATTTGGTAAAAATTAATTGAACCAGCAAAAGAAGAAAAGCTACTCATAGAAAAATTAAGTAAAAATGTATATCTCCCTCATATTGTTGACAGTGACTGGAAACTCAGGCATGGAAATCAAAATCTGTTCTGCAGTTCATGGAAAATAGATGTTGCCTTTTATCCTTCTGTCTCCCTCTTTGTGTCAGTGACCTCTGGAATCTAAGTTAAATGAGTTCCCCATTCACTGTGAATGCTGTACTTATGTGATAATGTATAAACTCTGCATAGCCAGGCTGCTTTGGAAGATTCTTTTATAACACGTCTGCCTGGTTCTGTACCTGCAAAAGTTATGGGGTAGGGCTCAGAATAGATATGCAAAAACAGAGCCATAATGCATTAAAATTATAGGATACAAAAGGGAGTGGAATAATTGGAAAAAATTAAATGTCACAATATGTGTTGAATTTCACCTGGTATATAGCATGATGAATAAACAATTCAGAGGACCTAGAAATAGTAGAATAAGTTCTTCTTGGAAATAATATCTTTCCAAGAGGAGGCTATTTTAATAGATTTCAACCTCTGAAAGCTTTTCTAATAAATGTGTCAATTACTTGGTTACAGCAATTTGACTTATCTGAGCCAGCTTTCAATGCTTAGGTATTAACATGCAATGTACCCATGACAACCCACAGCTAATTCTAAATAGCAAAATATTCAGGAAAAATACTTAGGGAAGGAAATAAATTGTTCTAAGATTAGTGATGTGCCTGCAGTAGTAAAGATATCCAATTTAGATTACACCTGTTGAATGACTTGAGAGTGTCACACAGATGTTGTGACAGTGGTGAAACCAAGAGTATTCTTTCTGCCAAATTGCAAAGGTATAGGTTTGATAGATGGAACGTTAATAAAGAATTGTCTGGATGGTCATGCCCAAAGAGCTACAGTAAATTGCTTGATGTCCAAGGGGAGAGTGATGAGAGGTGTTTATGGGGACACATACTGTTTAAGACCTTAATCAATGGCACTGACAGTAGGATATTGTGCAAGTTTGGAGATGATGTAAAAATGGCACAGCTGACACATTGTAGGGAATGGGTGACATCCAGAGGAACCTCACAGGCTTGAGGAGTGGGCTCAAGTGAACTTTGTGAACTCCAACAAGGCCAAGTGCAAGGTGCTGCACCTGGGTCAGGGCAATGCCCAATATCAATACAGGCTGAGGGGTGAATGAGTTGAGAGCAACCCCACAGAAAAGGATTTGGAGAATGGAGTCTTCATCCAGTTGGTGGATGAAGAATTGAACATAAGCCAGCAGTGTCTGTATGCAGCTCAGATACGCAATCATATCTTGACTGAATCAAAAGAAGCATGCCCATATTGACAGAGGCTGTGGGTCCAGTTCTGGGGCTTAGCAGTTCAAGAAAGACAAGGTACGACTGCAAAGATCAAGCAGAGGGCACAAAGATGATGAGACAGGAGCATTTTTCTTGTGAGGAAAGTCTGAGGGGTCTGGGCTTTTTAGGTTGGAGAAGAGGAAACTGAGAGGGGATCTTATCAAACCATAAAAAAATCTTAGTCGTGAGGATGGGCACAGACTCTTCTCAGTGGAACCCGGTGACAGCAGAATGGGCAACGGCACGAATTGAAACACAGGAAGATCCATCTGAATATGAGGAAACTGTTCTTCACTGGGGGAGTGACAGAGCACTGGAACAGACTGCTGAGAGAGGTTCTGGAGTTCTCCCTCTGGAGATATTTGAAGCATATCTGGACATGATCCTATGTGACCTGCTGTAGGTGAACCTACTTTATCAGGAGGGTTGGACTAGATGATCTCCAGACCTCTCTTCCAACCCCAACCATTCTGTGATTTGGTATGTTTCTGTGTGATTATACTCCTCTATTTCACATCTGTGAGCTTCCATCTTGAGCAGAGGAGTTGTTGTTGACCCATCTCTGGAAGTGTTCAAGGCCAGGTTGGATAGGGCTTGAAACATCCTGGTCTGCTGGAAGGTGTCCATGCCCATGGCAGCAGGGTTGGAAGTAGATGATCTTTGAAGGTCCATTCCAATATAAACATTTCTATGATTCTATTTTTGTATGAAAATATTAGTTCTTGGAATCATTTCCCATGCGTAGTATTGATACATCCTCTCTAACTTTGGAATTTAGTGCTAAGATCACCAGCTTGCTTTATTTTAACAAGATCCTACACTGCATCATGTAAAAGTATATGTGCATTTTAATACTGCTTTGGCGAGGAAAGTCCTCCATGTGTAGGCTATTATTTACTTTACTAAGGAAAATTTGCCTTTGCAGTGAGAAAGGAATATAGCAAGCCTTTTTTTCCAAAAACTTACAGTATGTACCCTTACACTTGAAAATGAAAACCGCACACCAAATCAAATGAAATACTAAAATGTAAACCTTCAAGTCAACATATAGAAAAAGAACACAAGACTCTGTTATTATATGAGTTGTAAAAGATTATGTTACATTTTTTTAAGAAAACCACACAGACTTTTGAAAAGACACCAATAGAAGTTATGAAGTTATATTTTTCAGTTTGTTTCTTTCTACCCGATTTCTTTCACTACCAGAGCCATACCTGAGTTATAATAAATTATCTATTATCTCTATAATCTTAACTTTCAATTAGTTTGCTAATTTACTAAGAAAATTAGCAAGACCAATACCTGCTGCAACACTCTGTGAGGTGATGTGGACTTTCTGATGTTGCAGTTTTGAGCTGAAGAACATGTTATGTCCTTCCAGCTGCAAAGGAGACAATTCTCCTCTCCCTAGGACATAACTTGAAAAATGCAACAATAACAAATCCTGGGGATTTTGGGAATCAGTTTGGTAGCAACCGTGGCAGCTAGAAACAAAATAGAACTGGTCAAGTTGTATAGGACAGTAAAGTAATATGTAACAGGACCAGGGGGTTTCTTTCTAATAGGAAAATGCTATAGCTAGAAAAATCATGCAAACTTTCGGGCACATAAGCCCTTTTCTAACATCTAAATTTATTTTTCTGCTTTTGACTTGGTATTGATACCTTTTAATCTCAACCAGCATAAACCCCTCCATATCCCACTCCCCTTTGATTGTTTATTTAATGTCTCAAAAAACCCCATGGTGCTATGCTTTTATTCTGCATTCATCTTTGGGTTATCATAGAAATTCATGCATCTTATTACTGACACTTCATTAAGCTAATCTCTAGGCACAAATGTGACTGGAGCAATTATTTTGAGGTGACATCTTTTCTAAAATGTACAATAAGAATTAGGGTAATCTGTCTGTGCTTAATCTACTGAGCCCAAAATGTTTTACTCACCTGGTTATAGATACAGTTTCCTGCATGTCTGTCACTCTATGTGTGTATTTGCTATCTATTAGGCATATGATTTTGTACAGGAATGGGCAAGATTTAGTTAATTTTTCATCCTGCAATGAATACTTAAATGACAAAATATGGAAACAAAACTATTTTTCACTTTTTCTAGTGGTGAGTTGTGTTTACTTGTATAATTTTCTCATTGATATAATTATATGAATGATTTTATTGATCTTCTGTATTCTACAAAGTGGTGTGTCACTTTGTTTTTGCTTTTGTCTGGATTGTCTGGGCTGATAGGGCACCTAATGGTAGCTTTTAGAATTTGTGTGCTTTGTAGGAGGGATGAAGTTGAATATATAGCCTATATCTGAAAAGTAATGTGGTGCTGATGTGGAATTAAAAATAGAATTCTTTCCATGAACTCTTGGTGCTGTTGTCCTGTGGCTGTTGTGTGCCACTGTGCTGCCTGGCGGTGCTGAAAATGCTAAGTGAATACCAGAGGGAAGGTGACACTATTTAATATTTCTGTGCTTCATCTAATAGACATTCTGTTTGCAAGAACAGAACAGAATTCTCCTTAGTCTCACAGGAAATAGAAATTTAGACTGTTCAATAGAAATACAAAATTTGCTGGATCTAAATCCCTGAAATGGACTTGTGTCATCTCTTTGAGGAGTCAGACCAGTTTTCCACTGCCTGTGTTTTTATTGCCAGACTAACTACAGGCGAGTCATTCTGAAATGGATCTGATTAATCTGAGATTTGCAGATTTATTTCATAAATTATGTTTGTGAGGAAGGTCTGTGTTATTGTACTCAGTTCACCACGTAAAGAGAAACTTGTTTTCTAACTGGAGTAGTTGTGTTTCCAGGAGCCACAAAGAACAAAATGTATTATTTTATTTATGGACTAAATAAAAGAATTTTTTAATGGTTATATAAAGTGGTCACAATACGGGTTGAAACTATATGTTCACATGGTGTATACAATATATATTCTTGTGTTGGGGATACATTTGGAAAGAAGTATAGAATTTAGAGACGTTCTACATATAGTATATACTATAAAGTCCTCCAAGGACAAATTAGTTTGACAGAGTGCAGTTACACAGACTCACAGGTAATGTGATATTTCTAAAGATTATTTTACTGTACACTAAATGCATACTTTATTAATTAGTTACTTTGTTCAAAAATAAATGTTTAAGCATTCATATTCTTACCTTGTTTCATAAACACCAGTGGATATAAGTCTCTAATGCTCATCATTAATGACTGAAAAATCTGTCAGTTTTGTATTAGTGGTTTTTTTCCACAGATAAATAAAATAAATTTTATTCTGTAGATGCAAGGAAGAAGTGAAGTGTGAGATGGATTGAATATCTGCCAAAATAACTGATAGATTACTGACAAAACTGAACTGTAAGCATTCTCAATATGACTGGTTACATGAAAACAAAGCTATTTAAACAAATGAAACATTATGACTGATTTGACAAATATGTTGAATTTTCAAATTTGTAAAAAAACCCCATGAATGAGAATGCAGTGAAGATGGATGAATCAAACTCTTTAAGCAAGTCCCAGTTTTATGACAAGATTCTCTGAAGGGAACTGATAATGCCATAATCTATCAAAATGCCTAGTCTCTATTTTTGTACAACACATAATATCAGGTGTAAAATACAGTCTGGAAATATCCTGAACAGGAAAGCAATTGAAAGCTTAATTGTGGTTCAAACTGTCTAGAAATATGAAGAACAAAATGGGAAGGCGTAAATTCAACCTCTTTGTGTACGAGACAGTAATTAATACCAATATGAGAGACCGTAAGAAGGTAGACTGTCCTTAGAATATTTTTGTAATAGGTAACCCAGAGAGAATATTTTAACTCTGCAATATCTTATCTATTTCTGTAAACTGGTTCTGTAAAAAAACAGTAGGCAAAACATAGATTGCATTATACATGCTAAATATGAATAACATTAAAATTGATACAGAGTTGTGGAGGACATGTATCTGGCCTGGTCAGAGTGCATGCAGTTGAGGGTCTGGGGAAAGACCTCATACCTTTTGATAGTCTGGAATTAAAACTGGACAGAGAAATTAGGGTTTGCTGGGTTGAGTTGTTAGATTAATGCTTGTTGTCTCTGGTCTGGAACATTAGCTACACATGATGAATGGTGTCTGATACTGCAGGCAATTACAGAGAAACAGACTTGAAAATAGGATGGAGAAAAAAGTGTTGTGGATAAAGTTGTTTGAAAACAAACTGCCATGTCATGGAAGCTTAATAAATGTAGTGGTGTGTATTATTTAAATCTGGGTTGATACTGATTATATCAAAATAAAAGCATCTAGCAGCTTAGACCTTGTAGATGCAACCATGGACATGTTACAGTGACCAAGAAAGTTGTTTGCAATGAACAGCTGTGAATTTTGAGCAGGTTTAAGTGCTCTTGCAGCTTGAATGTGCAGAAAAGAAGAACCAAGATTCTTGGACCAGGCAGAGGGAGGGGAGAGAGAGCGAGAGAGAGGTCCTTTGCGTACTAGAATTATGGAAGTTTGCAAAATCCTCACAGCCCCAGTCATCCCCTTGGGGTTTCTGCCTTGAGATTCTGCTGCTTTTTAAATTCTGTTTAGTGTGGTCTACTTCCTTACTCATAAGGATGTATTTCGATTACAAGCAGAAATGACAACCAGCAGCTTGTCCTTGGGCCTTCCTTTTCAAACTCATTTGTATTTTCAAGGCCTTTGCTATTATCCTGTGCTGAACTCCACATCATAGGAAGATGTATCTGGTACCAAGCTGCATGTTGCACAAGCTCACAAGATAAGTTGATAACAAGCAAGGACTGGGAAGGACAAATTTAGTGGATGGCAAATTTAGCCTAAGGCCTGTGGCATGTTTCTACCAAAGGCAATATCATTGTTAATAGGAAAAGTCACTCGCTATTTTTTTAGATTACTAATCAAATAGTGTGTTAAACCTCCATCAATTTCCTCAGCATGAGCAGTAAAGGTAAAAGCAAGGTCCTTATACATGACAGGTCTATAGTTCTATAGACTAGACTTTAGAATTCATCTATTCTACTTCCATAAACTTTCATGGGCTATTTCACATTCATAACTTTTTTCTTCAAGTAATTAAGTGTCAAGACTTTTTTGAGAGAATGTATTGACACTTTAAGTACTGTGAAAACTTGCACTCAGTTTATGTAAAGTGTGGCTTGGAGATATCGTACTTCCATTTTGTGAATGATGATGGTTGAATAAAACTTTGCAGAATAAGTCAGCATTTATTTTAACATTTAACTATTTGGATACATTTCAGGATGCCATGCTACTACAAACGCTGAGACAGCTTAGTTTCACATATACATTAAAGTGGTTTTTCGTCTATTTAAAGCAACTGTGAATATGCATATGATTTACTTATATTGGTAGATGAAATAACTTTCTTCAATGACCAAGAGATCCTGACTTTTAAAGTGGCTAATACTTTTTTCTACAGCTTTGCCTTCTTTCAATTCTAACCAAGGAACAACCATGTGTGTATGTGTGTTTATATAGTATGTATAGCATACAGAGACAGTCCAGAATCATAAATCCGTGTTTTTAGTTTTTGATTGATTTAGTTTGATTTATTTGGTTTCATTTTATTTCACTCTGCTTTGCTTATTTTATTCATTCTTCCATTTTGTTTCAATTGTTTTTGTTGAATCTTGTTGAGGAGTTATAGTCAAAATATCTCTTGTTCTGCAACATGGGGATATAAGAACCTCTATGTGGGTGTAGAAACTAGATTAATCAGTGTTATGAGACTAAGTAAGTACAGTTGTTTCTTTTTGTGAGGAAATATGATGCCTACTCATTCAACACTTAAACGCATTTTTAAGTATATCTATGCAGTCTAAGTGAAATAAAATCTCAAGCAAACCATCCATTAGCAATAGATGACAGCACGTTCCACTACACAAGAAACTGCATTTTCCTTACATGGAAAGAAGAAACTGTTTCTATGGAGAAATTTTGCAAATACCAAAATCATAAAAAGGGGAATTTTCATTTAACAGTGCTTTTATTCACTGATAATGAATAAAAAGTGCCTCATGTCAGATGATACCTATAATTTAATGTTTTGCAAAGGGATAAAGCTGAATTATTCACTACTTTGAGTATGTCAGGTCCTAATAGTCTTTTTTTCAAGTGTTTCTGTTGATGATTAATATAAACAGGTTGGTTCTTTCCAACTTCTATTAAAAAAGTCCATCAGTCACAAAGCAAAATCAAATTAACACTAGTGTTATTGATGTGTCCATTGAAGAACAGTTAGAATTTCTGTCTTTTAAAAAATGTTCATAAACTCATATGGCTAAGGTTGTGGAAGTATAACATTCTTTGCAGTTTGTTAGCCTGAAAAGTGAAAAGTGGAATGTTTGTGTCATCCCTAAATACCACAAGTCAGAGGACTGGAGTTTCACCCTTGATGCTGAGTACCATCAAGGAAATTTTTTTAATATAATTTTACTTTTGGCAAATTGGAACAAGACCAAGGGGCTTGAGGGAGAGGAATGCTCCTTTCTTTCCTTCAAACAAGATATTGTGCAATAGTTTTATTTCACATGTGCTGGTAGGTCTAAATAATTTGAAATCAGAACTGTTCTTACAGATGTCCTTACATAACAGCTGCCTTGTTAGCTACCACCAAGTAATAAAGTTAATGGTCATGCTCTTTTAATTCTAAAAGTTCTTCTAAAGCATTAGCTGAAGGCAGAAGTACTTGAGGAATCTGACACAGAAAGGGTGGAGAGATCAAGCTTCAGAGTGATCTGAGAATTGGTTGTGATTTAACACTGTCTGACCTGAGCAGATTAAACATGCAGGGCAGCTTGCTTGGGGCTGTTTTCTGCCCCAAGCAAGGTCTATTGCTATGAATCGACCTGAATATTTATTAACTGCAGTATTCAATTGACAACTTTTTTTGTTGTCTATCCTGACTACATGACTGCCAACACTCTCCAGTTCCCCTACTTCTGTTATGCTATCTTCCTTCTTTTTTCCTCCCACTATGCCATTCTACTTATGTTCTTTACTTATAAACATTTTTAATTTGGTCATCACCCCCACCCCATTCCCCTCCTCTTTCATTTCAAAGCATCATGAACAAATTTTGTTAATACTGTGGCAATTTTTAACAAAGAAATATGGAAACATCAAATATGAAATTTCATTTAATAACTGCAGGCTTTTGAAAATTTGCAACTAGGTTGATTTAGAGCACTGTAAACATAAGAAAATTAGTTGACTTAAACTAATTTATCCAGAATTTCTAAAATAATTAAGATAGAATGGATGATTTATGTAAATATAACAGCAATTAAAAATTAGGATACATACTAAGTACAACATGTACCTCTGAGATAGTAGAACACCTCCTCATGTACACGTTAGTTGTATTGCAGCTGTATTGCAGAAGGATACTGACAAAAGCTTTTGACCAACTAATTTCTGTGCAACACAGTGGAATTCAACAGGATGTTGACCTTCATCTTCCACTTTTTGAAAATTTTAATGTAAATACTGACTGCTTGGTTGAGCCAGTGTCTTTGTGGTCAATTACATAAGTTCTTTAATCATGAAACCTGGTAAGCAAGGAGTATGCTTGTGTAACAGAAATAAATTGAGTTTGTTTAATGGTGTTTTAATGTTCATTGAGTAATAAATATCATGTCTTGCTCTTTATCAGGAAATGTACAGATCTGAATGTTAGTACTGACAGTTCTTGTAAAAAAACCTCTTTTGGACATGGAGGTAGTACTGGCAGAGCTCTCAGATCTGAACCACAGAAGACAAGAGTGGATCAATGGCAAATGGCCATAACAATTAGGGAGGCAGAAAAACCTGAAAGAAGGTGACTGGCCAGAGAACCTTTCTTACCTGACAAACTTCTAGCTTCCAACAGTACAGTTGTGGTATTTGCTCTTCATTCCACCCTCAGGCCCATGTGAAGAACCCATTGCTTGGCTTTGTTGAACTTCACGAGGTACACATGGGCTCATTCCACAGGCCTGTCCAGGTTGCTCCTGGTGGGATCCCTTTCCTACAGCATGTCAATTGCATCAGTCATCTTCAGACCTGCTGACAGTGCAATTGATCATGAAATTGTAGAATGGTTTGGGTGGAAGCGACCTTAAAGGTCATCTGTCTCCAAGAATTGTGCCGTGGACTGGGACACTTTTGACAAGACCAGGTTGCTCAGAGCACCATCCAATTTGGCCTTGAACAATTCCAGGGATGGGGCATCCACAGTTTTTCTGGACAGCCTGTTCTGGTGCCCCACCACTCACACAGCAAAGAACTTCATCCTAATATCTAATCAAAACCTACTCTTTTCTCATTGTAATCCATTCTCCCTTGTCCTGTCACTGGATGCTCTTGTAAATAGTCCCTCTCTGTCTTTCTTGGAGGTTCCTTTCAGGTACTGAAAGACTGCAATTAAGTCACCCCAAAGTCTTTTCCAGGCTGAACAAAACCAATTCTCTCAGCCTTTCCTTGTATGAGAGGTGCTCCATCTCTCTAAATCCTACTAAATCTAAATCTAGATCCCATTATCTTGTGCCAATGATGAAGAAATAAAATAACAATTGTCTCACTCTTGAGGGATAGGAATTGTTATTGGTTTCTATTTGGACATTGAGCCATTGACGTTATCTCTCAGAATGTGGTCATCCAGCCAGTTCCTTTTTCATCTAACAGTCCATCTGTCAAGCTCGTTTCTCTCCAAGATATGGCCACAATGTTGTGGAGAGCCATACCAAGGGCCTTGTGTAAGTTGAAGTAAATGACATAGGTTCCTCTTCTCAACTGATGCAGTCACCCCTCTGCAGAAGATCATTGGGTTAGGTGGACAAAATTTGCCTTTGTGGAAGTCCTGTTGGCAGTCTCTAATTTCCTTCCTGTCTTCCATATGCTTCAACACAACTCTCAGGAAGATCTGTTTCATTATTTTACCAGACACCACTGAGGCTGACTGGTCAGCAGATTTCAGGGTCCTCTTTTTCAACTCCTTATAAAAATGGAGTGAGTGGCCCTTTTTCCAGTCATTGGGGGCTTCTCCTGAGTGCCATAACTTCTGAAGTATGACTGAAAGTGTCTTCTCAGCTATACAGGATTTCTGTCTATGTACTCATAAATTTTGCAGCAATCTTGTAGTAATGCAATTATATGTTGAGCTTTCTTACAGTGTTTAATTTGGTTGGATTTACCAGAGGACCCAAAGGTGAAGTCTTTGCACACAGAAAGACACTAATTGCATAAGCCTGTTTTTCATAAGAATCCAGGTTAACAATGTATTCTAAGAAGTTCATGGGGAAAATATGCACACAGCTGTCCTGAGCCAAAAATAATAGATTTGGCTGGTCTATTTTTTTCCCACTACTTTTTACTTTGAAGTAGAAACACAGATTCTTTTTGACTTTTTCACCTTTCAGGCAAGTATGGACAGGTTTTATAGACCAGTATAATTTATCAAAATTCCGTGATGAACCTATGTGTAAAACTGCCAATAAGCACTAAAATACTGGCAGATGTAGCTCTTCCTGTTCCCCATTCAAACCAGTGTGCTGGTATAAATATATTTTGAAAGAACCAGAAATGATCTGAATTATTTTTTCAATTATGTTGAATTGACTAACAGGGATATAGTATTAGATCATAGTTTTTGTTTCAAAAAGGTATGCTCAAATAGATCCCAAATGTAAAGTATGCTAAAATGTGGAAGGTTAATATATTTATAGTGCTTTCAACTGGGTTTACTTGTCAGTGAAATTGCATACGTGTCTTCGCTCTGTATTTGTATAATTCCTGTTTCATTTCACATGTGTGTCTTCTATTAAGCACATATCTACAAAGCAGATAGTTAATGACTAGAAGCTAATAGAAATTAAATGTTACCATGGTAAGGTGACAGAAGTTTCTGATGTGTTTGTCTCGTAAACCATTCTGTCAATCTACCACAATGTAGAATTTTGATGGACTTTAAAAATGTTTCTTTCATCAACTTTTCAAAGATGAACCTAGTAGGCTTAAAACATACCTAGTTTGGTATGTTTCACATCATTTGTCTCTGAAATGTGGAAATAGTTATATATACTCTGTTAACTGTATCTGACCAGCCTGGAGACATTTGGGATGATGCTGTTTTCTCAGATAATTGCGCTACTATGAAGCAATGGAAAGTCACTCGGAAAAAATAACACTTCTGACAACTTCACTGGTGCACGATTATGTAGGAGCAAAGTTTTGCCTCTGATATCTGCTTGCCAAAATGTCCATGGGTAGGTGGCATGCCTACATTTTGTCAGTTTTGGCCTCAGTTGAATGTAGATGTTAAGTACAACAGATTTGCTCCTCACTGACTTTTGTTTAGCACACCTTCCTTGAAACAGGACACAATTCATCGTTAAAAGTTCACAAATGAAATATGCCTGCACCAAAACTGAGCGATTCATCTGAGTCGACTTTATGCCAAGAGCTTATAGGTGATGTCACAGTGATGGAAAATCTGCTGTGTGTCTGGCTTTGCATGAGCCTTGAGATGGATTTTGTCAGTGATTTTTCTATTTGGCTTCAGCACCAATATATTTCAGTTTGCTCCTCCTTCTTGCCTGTGTCTGTGTGTCTTATTCTCTGCCTTTAGTTTCCCAATAGTCATGTTTCTAATCATGTCTCAATATTGAATATTTGAAGTTGATAAAGAGGAAAGTGCCTCTTAGTTCTGAAAAGTTTGGAAGTTAAGATCTTCGCTATGGAATCTTTACACTAAAAAAACCACAACAGCTTGATGGTTTGTAGCATGTTTTACTTCATTATGTAATGTATGAGACATGCAAATATCAATTTAAAAATATCCATCTCATCTGGTGATAAATTGTAAATAGATTAGTATTATTATAAAATATGATGATGTTTTGCTATGTTAAAACAGTTTTTAAAACATTTGATTTGATTTATATTCTTTTATGCCCCCTTCCTTTTATTTATTTTTAAAAAATTTTTCTTTGCAATTCATTGTTGCCTTAGAAGTAATTAATTAGCAAGGGGATAATTCCCTTCTCAGTCTTACAGCAAAGAGGAACCACTGGAATTATTTCAACCTCTTCATGTTTCTGAACCCTCAAGCGCAAATCTCTAATTTTTTCTCCCATTGAAAGTGACACTGGTGAATTGCTAGCAAAATGTGAAGTTTTATTATGCTTTCAGTGCTTTACTTTAGCTTAAAGACAGAAATCTGGAAAACAATACTGTTTACTTTGTTGCCACAGCCCACTAATCAATCTCATTACTATGAGCTATGTTATATTAATTACTAGGATGCCGTTATATCAATCCTGTAATCGTTGTACCAACTATTGGTATATATTTTAACAGCTGCTATGGCAGCTGATATTTCTTGCTCATTGATGCTGTACTGGAATTATTTTCTTTGACCTTATTCCTTGCTGGCAGTATGCACTTAACAATAAGTTCCTTATTTTTGAGCTGTAATGAGTTATATATTAACAGTGATTTTCTGATTTGAACCATGCTTCTCAGTTCACTCCAGTGGAGTCGAAAAACCGTGGAGCGTGACTAATGTCATGATTGATAATTTAGATAGTCAGTTTTTAGTCTTTGGCTTTTTTATAGTCAGTTTCTTCAGTAATCAAATTGTGGCCTCAGTGGAAGCTCTAATACCATATTTAACTTCTTTTCTCCTCTGCAATGTATTCCCTGTCTTCATTTTCATCTCTTAGAATTTCCGTGCGTATTTCTACTTCCACCACATAATGGTAAATTTGTCCTTCCGTGACAAACCCAGCAGGTCTGAACATGCCGTCAGATTCCTTCAATAAAGCTCTTTTGGTGCTGTCACCCTTCTCAGACTATGGGCTTGCAAATTCTCATGAGGCTTTATGAGGAAATTTAAAGGCCATGCCAGAGATTGTCTGCCATTGTTTTCTAAGCTCTCCCTGCATAAAATATATCTGAGCATTTCAAATGCAGCACACTAATGCCCATGAGAAAGGATTAATATTTTAAGAGTACATTCTCATACTTTTTTCCCAGGTGGAGTCAGTAGCAATAGAGTATGAAAACATTTACTTTTTGTTTTGACTACTTTTTCTTGGAAGGAAAGGTTACTGCAGACTAAATTTGTGATTGGAACTTGCATTCAGTTAACTTTGTGTAATGTGCCTGTATAAATATTGATCCCTTCTTTCCATTAGTTATGCAAGCAGTGGATGAAATAAATAATTGTTCTTGAAATAGGAATACCTGATAATTCTGCTCACAGCTGTAGGGGTAGAGTTTTAAGTTAAACACAAGCAAGTACTGCAAATTAAATGACAAATTCTCGTGGTAGTAGACATCTTGAATGGCTAAAGGTTAACCCTTAGAACACAAATAGAAATAGAGAGAAATTAATAGAAATAGAAGTAGAAATAGAAATAGAAATAGAAATAGAAATAGATATAGAAATAGAAATATATGAGCACAATATATTTAAAAAGAAATGTATACTAATTAATCACAGTGTCAAAAGATGATTAAAATAGTTCACAAAATTCTGCAGTACAACTATGAATGCCGCACATCAGTAGGAGTTTCACTCAGTCAAAGAATGAAAAGGTTAATGCATGTAGAACTAATCACAAAATGTGAACTGAACGTTAGAAACATTTCACAAAAACTGGCAGTGGCAAAATGAATACTACAACACAGTAAACTTCTCCAATCATGAAGTATATTTGTCACACTTAGAAAAAAAGGGCATGATCCCATCAGCAATATGTTTGTAGTAAAGTAAGAAAATATTTTCATTTTAAAAAAAGTGTAAAGTTGGTATTTTGAAATAGGAATCTGATGCATGCCAACATATGACACCTCATTTTTCATTGTACATTTCCACAGCAGAATAGGTTAAGGAATGCTGATAGTGTCCTTCCAGTGGTTTTGCTTCCCATCATCTGGTTATGGGTAATTTTGACTTGATTTTAACTGTCGCAGAAGCTGAAGAAAATAATTTTTCAATGTTCTAACTTCAGTGGGCTTAACGGGCTTTTCAACCTGTCACATTCTTTGCTCTTGATTGTAATATGTTGTTCAAACTACACCAAAACATAACATACCAGCTGACAATAATTTTGCTTGATGGTTGAATTCTGCAGTGTTTTAGCACTTCTACAATAACTTCTCCAATGAAACAAGGGCGATAGCTGCTATTATCCAATAGCCTCCTCCTCCGAAATACATGCTTTGGTTATCAGGGTTGTTCTGCTTGGCAGCTGACAACTGATTTCATAAGTCAGACACCAAAAATCACTAAGTAATGCAGAAAATCAGGGAGAGGAGCTCTAATTAAAGACAAATAGACAGGGAAGTCAGGATTTGCTGTAGATGTGTCATTGTAAAAGTCCTGTTGAACTCCACAGATGAGCAGGAAGTTTACTAAGGCAAAAAAATTTTTCGTGTCTGTACAGCATGGGCAAAGAAGGCATGTGTTGCATCAAGGAAAGAGTATGTTGGCAGTACCAGAGAATTCCGTCTTGTTACAATCCACCCCTGAGGGCGAGAGTAGCTCAGGTTCGTATAAGTGTATATGTATATATGTGTGTATATATATATATATATGTACAAACGTGTGTATGTGTGTGCGCGCGCGCGCGCGTGTGTGTGACAGGTTTATTTTGGAACAATTTGGTTGCGATGGAAAGGATGTATGTAGTGGGTTTGGTTATTATCTGTAGAAATATAGCAATATAAAGGCATAAAAAACACTTAAGAAGAAGTATAAAGGAAAGAAAGAAAGAACATTTCAGTTTCTCACACCTCTATAACAATGGCTATAATACAAACCTTTCCCAACCCTTAGACAAGCAGTATCACCAATATCACTCAAGAAGAATAGGAGTGGTGCCTACACAGACAGGAAATGGAGCATTGAATAAGAATAGGTAGCATGGAATGTTAAAAAAATGTGCAGTTTGTGAAGTTTGGGCTTTAACTACTTGGTAGAGGGCTGTTCTACTTTCAAGTTGCTTCCAGGTAATTTCAGAAATGATAACGTGCCCACAACCTTCAGGAGTATCCAGTTAGGTGTTATGTGTATCCTGAGGATCTGCTCTAGTGGGTATTGCTGCCAAATCTGCTTTGCCAGCAAAGTAGAAGATACACAAAATTTTCAATTCTGTCACTCAAGCTCCAAGAGCTTGTCTGTGCTAGTGGTCAGACATGCCAAGAGAATGAGTCACAAACACAAAAACCATGTAGCCAATTTTTTTATAGTTTGTTAGGATCTCTTGGGTACCTAAAATTAGCATTTAAACTCTGTTTTAGGCACATAAGCACATGGGCTTATTTTCAATCCTGCTGTGTTCTCATATGGTCATTTAAATTTTCTCTGTGTTAAATAGGCTTAAAAATAATCTGTAACATGTACTTAGGAAAGTAAATAAGAACTAATTTATGGGATTTTAAAATAAATATATCACATGAATTCTCTTATTTTGCCACTAATCTTCAGAATTGTTTTTGCATAATGTCTTGCAGTTTTTATTCCCTCTCCTTTTACTATGTTCAGATTTTGGCTGGGATAGAGTTAATTGTCTTCAGAGTCGCTAGTAGAGTGCTGTGTTTTGGATTTGTGATGGAAACACTGTTAATAATTCAAGGGTGCTTTTGTTATTTTTGAGCAGTGCTTACGCAGAGTCAAGCCATTTTCTGCTTCTCAACCCACCCCACCAGTGAGCAGGATGGGGGTGCACAAGGACCTGGGAGGGGGCACAGCCAGGACACTGACCCAAAGGACAATCCAGGCCAGATGGCGTCATGGTCATCATATAAAGAGGGGGAGAGAAGAAGGGAAGAAGGGCTGTTTGGAGTAAAGGCATTGGCCTTCCAAGTCAGCCTTATGTGTGATGAAGGCTGACTTTCATGGCGGTGGATGAACACTTGCCTGCCAAAAGGGAAGCAGTGAATGGATTTCTTGTTTTGCTCTGCTCGTGTGCATGGCTTTCGCTTTCCCTATTAAACTGTCTTTATCTCAGCCCACAAGTTTTCTCACTTTTACTCTTCAATTCTCTACTTCTTCCCCCTGGAGGGTAGTGATTGAGTGGCTGCATGGGCTTTAATTGCCAACTGGGGATAAATTTCAACAGCCTAGGATAGGAAGGGTATTATGACAAATAAACATTTCTTCCTCTGTAGTGTAGCACTTCGCTGATCTTAAGGAAGGGGATGGCATATTTCTTCTGATCAAGGAAGTGTCAAGGTTTGCAAACATCCAAACCCAGGAGAGAAATCTGCCTCTTGCAGCTATTTGTCCCCTGTGTGATTTCAGGAATAACAGCAGAGAACCCTAGGCTTACTATCAATAATTTTATAATCTCTTTCAATTCTCTCCCCCATGCCACTGGGGCATGAGTCCTGTTTCAGTTTATGGCATTTTACCGTTCTATCAGTCTGGTTTATCTGAGATGCGCATAAAGTTTAGAGCTTTCTATTTACTGAATTTAAATGTTTCCTCTTATTCTCATTATTGGAACGTTCTACAGGTACTGAGTTGTAATAAAACCTGGTGATGTGGTAGCCTTCACCAATTACAGTATACTAATTTTCACTGTTTTCTCAAACTGATGCCATGTTAAATATATTTATCTCAAATGAGGACTGATAAAAACGTACTGAGCAAGAGTAGATAATGGATTTATTCTCCATGTTTGAAATCCCAGAATTCTGAGCATTGGAGCCTGGAAATCAACGAATGACTGTCCAGAATGTCAAGGCAGAAAGTTGCTATAAATATCAGTATGGTTGGATGGTTTCCAGAGAGATTTGAAAGCTGTTGTCATGACTGATTCTATTGTAGATAACATAAAGTTGTAAGGTTTTTTTACATAATAATATTAAGCTTAAAGTTACAAAACAACAACTAAAAATGGGATCATTATGAGCAGATGCAAAAGTGGAGCTTTATGGCTTATACTGAAAACTGGTTTTGTGAGTGTTTCTGTGCATAGGAAAGAGAAACTTTATTGAAAGTGAAGATTGGAAACAGGATTTTGGGATAGCTGTTGTTAGCCAAACTGCCTAAGCAGATATTTAAAGGCTACATTTGCTAACATAATTTAGCAAGAGATATGCTAGTGTACGAGCACGAAATTAAAAAATGAAACAGAATAGTTGTGTCATTTTTATAGCAGAGTGTTAAAATACAATCTCTGCAATCAAGATGCAGTATACGCATCTTATAATTTCTATAATCTTTTCTTAAAGAAGGGTAAATCTGTAGAAGTGCTTGAGGTGGATTCCTCAGAAGAGCAAGGCCAGTGAATAGAGCTACTTTAGCCACCTATCCTGAAATTTGGAGAGCCTTGTTTTTCTTTCTAAAATTTCCCTGAGCATCCCATCCTTGTTTCTGGTTTTTCAGCTTTCAGTGTGTTATCCCCCTACTAAGAACTGTACGACATAATTAATTAATAAATAGATTGTGGGGGGGGGTTTAACTCCCAAAGCACCAGTAAAAAAAAAAACCAGAAAACATCTATCTGCCAGCGATACCAGAAGCAAAGGATGGCTTCTGTTATGTATACACTATTTCCCAATTATTTTCCCTCAAGTTCTGAGATCTTAAGGCAGGTCAAGCCATTTACTAGTTTACTAAAATGACCCAGTGATAAAACTTAAAGATTTTGGGGGTTTCTTTGAAGACTCGGGGAAGGAAAATTCAAAATTAACTCCACAGAAAATAATCTGATTTAAAACTTTTATGAAACACTATATTTATTTTCTTCCTAAAATGCATACGCATGTTCTGTTTCTTCTGTTTTGATATTGCTTGTTCAGGAACTCCTGTAGTGAGACAGTAAGTATACTAAAACATAGAAAGATTAGAGAGCTCAGTTCTTTTGTGGTTCTAAAGAAGGACAAAAGTGCCAACAGGTTTCTGCTTACTGAAATTGTGTCAGAGGTCTCAGAAAGCCTAGTGAAGGAAGACACTAAATAAATATCAGTCTGAGAAACATCCTGCACAGTTAAACTGAACGTGTACCTTGGGAACTTCAGTCAATCACAGGGACAGTGGAAAGATGAGCAGGTCTGTCACTGGAAGGCTCAGAAGTGGAAATGGGCCAAAAATTAAACATTCTCAACTTCAAAAAAAAGCGCAGTAGGACCCTGAGATTAGCTCAGTTGGTCAGAGCACAGTCCTAATAACACCAGAGTTGTGGGTTCCATCCCCATAGGGGCTGTTCGCTTAAGAATTGGGCTCGATCCTTTGGGCCCCTTCCAGCTCAGAATATGCTCTCTGTGTGTGTCTTTATTCCTAAACAAACAGCTGGGGGAGAGATAAAACATAAGGAAACCCAACAATTTCTGTTTAATACACTTCATGAATATGATTCATGCCTGTAGTCTACAGGGATGGCAGGAGAACACATGCCATTCCCCTCATCCACCTTCAGAGCCAACTGCAATAGAGACCTGGCAGGGGTTCTTTTCTGTGAAGGCTATGGTTGTTGGATTACATCATTTTTGAAAAAATGGATTTCTGAAAATATCTTAGGTTCTGTCTAATTTGCCATGTTACCATCCCTCATGCAAACTTGGGCTGTTTTATGTTATGATAAGTAACTACATTGTCAAGACATATCAAAATTTTTTCAGATTTTAAACAAGTTTTTGTTGATAGTTTTTAAAAATTATCTGATCATTATGAATATGAACACTCTCATAAAGCTCTAGGAAAGATCTGTTGTCAGCTGCCTCTTAAAAGAGCTGGCATGATTTGGTAGAGTACAACTTTAATCTAAAAGTTATTCTCCCATTCTGTTTGGATGGTAAAACTAAAAGAAAATGAAAGTTCAAATAACTTTTCTTGCATTTTATTTCATTAAAGCTTTTAAAAAACTGGCTGCAGTGGATTTAATCTTAAAGTTGTGTTGGAAGAAATATGAAATTTGGCTTCATGAATTACTCATACAAAAAATCAAGTGAAATCAGAGCTCATGAATTACTTATAAAGGCTATCTGAAAATCAATAAATTGCCTGTAATGCATACATAAGCATTTTCTCTAAGTCTATAATATGCTGACACCATGATTTCTTTTTTTTGTGAATCACAGCTATGCCAGTTTGAAATAACAAAATCGCTTTTCCTCAGAGTTTATTTAAAAATGTCATTTAAATATTTTCATGTTTGAAATAAAAAATGCATTGTGAAATGCAGACAGATGACCGTACCAAGTAATTAGGAAAACATTGCTTTGTTGCTAATAGCTCCAAGTATCCTTGGAGATTCCAATTATTATTAGATTAAAAACACTTTGTGAAAAATATTTAATGGTAAGTAAAACTTGAGAAATGAGAAAGAGGCAAAGTGCTAATATGAATAATTAATGTACTAAAATTAATTTCCAAATTAAGGACTATCCGTCATTCATCTGCCAGAGGGATAAAGTAGTCTTTGTACACAAAATCATTTGCAAATTAGGTTGGCCTAAAGTACTGAGTTTATGTCCTTTTACAGAAAAAGGATAATAATTGAAATTCAGTTTCTTTGTGAGTAGAAAACTGCTTTAATAATATTGTGAACCAAGAAAAATGTACAGTTTCTGAAATAATCAATATTTATGCACCTAAATAGTCTCCTTTATGGTTCACTATTGTGGATGTGCATTAAATACTGAAACAGTCATTGTATATAAATGATAACGGCAGTATTCTCTCCTAATGTAAGCCTCTGAGCGAGAGCCGTCATACTGGCAAACCAGATGATCTTAGTGAGATCTGTTACTACTCCCTTCTGGTTTTTTTTTACTACTCCCAAAAGTTTAGAAGCATCTGTAATGAGGATTCTTGGATGTGGTAATAGGCAGAACGAATGTGCAGAACAGGTGAATCACTGCCACTTAGACTTTGCCACACAGCACCCCCTGTGCTGCTATCCTTGACCGTAGTCTATCTACATATCATTTTAATGACAAATGCCTTTAACATATCCTGTGTTGTCTTCAGCAGCTTGGTGAGTCACGGTAAATAAGCAACGTATCTCTGTGCAGTAGTTTGTGAAAGTGTCCCTTCGTGTATGCTTTTGTAGCATTCATTTGGAAACTTTCATTAATAATTGGTCTATGGAGCTCAATGCAACCAGTAACAGAACCTAGTTAAATACTGAATTGAACCCTAGGATCAGTAAGTAAGAATTAATATGAACAGTGCTCCAGCAGAACCAAACAAAAAGCTAGGTTGTGTTTAGGGAAGGACCTGTCCATCTTAGAGAATAGGCAGAAGGGAAGCTGAGAAAATCAATTCCAAGTAACTACATGAATGAAATTTGTTTTCTTATTCTATTGGATATTCAGGGTATTCATCTTCACAAAACTAAAGAGCAAAAAATTGGATCCAGAAGCCTGTACATGAACAGTAATCTTTTGGTAAATACTTCCGTGCATTCTCAGGAATGTGTTTTTAGTTCCATTTACAGAAACATCTCAGCCACCAGTACGCAAATTTCTCCAATGTAGGGAGGACCATAAATGAGTTTTGTTTATTTCCATTGGAACAATAGAATCTAGAGCCAGAATTTTCATAGAGAAAAAGGCAATTCTCAGAATTGCTAAAAGCTCATTGATCAAACAGAATGAGTAATACATCTACAAAATAACAACTGTGTAGGCCCTATTATCTTGTATCTTGCAGCTGTCAAAATCATCAGGAAACAATTAGCAACTGGATGCAGAAATATTTTGCACCATTATTCACTTCCCGCTTCAGAATACTGCATTCATCTGCTCGCACATTAACCCACAGCTGGTTTGCAGGAGATGTGTAAATTTTTAAATTTAAGTTAAATAGGTTAATATAAAGTTTGACTACATTAAAACAAAAAAAACCAAAAAACCAAACAAACCAAACCAAAAATAAAAATAAAAAAGCCTTTCCAAAAGCCAAAAATATCCAATGACAAACAAACCACCAAGTAAAAAACAACTAAGCAACCAACCAAAAAAAAAAAAGCAGCAACAACAACAAAAAAACTCCCCAAAACCCAAAAAAACCAAAAAAACCCCAACCTAAAACCCAAGAAAAAAAAGCAAGCCCACTTGCGAACACAAACTAAACATTTTATAGATAAGACGAATTATGTGATGCTGGTTTTAAACTCTTCCAGCCATTATCCACACAAGTCACTGGGTTTGATTAATATATCTTATTTAAAAATATTTTAAGGCTTTTATTCTTTGTGTAATATGGAAGTCCATTCTTTTGGATTTCTAAAATACCCAGGTTAAGTGGCTTCAATTTCTAGGGAATCAGGGATACAAATACAGATTGAGCAAATGAATTAATTCTAAATTCACAGTATGAATTGGACGAGTGGAGGAAGTGGATCATAATTGTGGACAAGTAAGAGCAGAACACAACTGATCTGGTGTAGGGGAGTACAGATTAAGACCAAAGTGAGGACCTTAAATATGAGTACCTTAAATGAGAAGGGTAAACATTACAAATGTTAATATGTAAAAGTCATACAAGTGTGAATGTGAGAGGAGGTGTTTTAAAAATTAACACTTTCTTGTGAACTTAATAAACATTCACATTAGTTAGAAAAATTCTAGCTTGAACTTTTAGAAAAATCTATAGAGCCTGAAAAAAAAGAACATTATATGACATTCAGAGTTTTGCTACCCAGGTAAATGATGCTGGATTTCTTTCTGTGTTCTCTTAACAACAAATGAGAAAACTTCCCCAGAGTACACAAAGATTTTCATTTATTTCCAAGGTTCTTTTACACCCCAAAGCATTTGGTAGGAATTAGTATAGAAAATATTTAGCTGATTTTTTTTTCAAAATTGACATGAAAAGGATGTATACTTAACATTTTTGTTTAGCAGACATAAGAATGTGCGTGGATGAGAGTTGTTATTCACAATAAATGTCCAACACTATAAATCCTCTTAAAGGAGCAAAACAACAGTGAATCACCTCTTCCTCACATTGGTGATAGTGATGTAAGAGCTTGGGCTGCTAGAACTCTAAACTCTTGTCTTTTCTTTTACTTGATTCAGGATTTCCTGGAAAAGAGCCTGAGAATAGTTGTCATTAAGATGTTACTCTCTATTATAGCTTGAAGTGCAAAAGATGCGAATATTGAGATGCATAAAAATGCCCCTTTTTAAATGCTTGCTTTCTCTCTTCTCATTTCTCCCTAATGTTCAAGTTAATGAGACATGGCTCAGAAGTATTTAAGATGTTCTCATTTTGCTTCTTTGGCAAACTACTTATATAGCTAAATAACAACCATGAGAATACCAAAAAAATTGCAGGCAGCCTGGAGATAGAGATGGAGAAATTAGTTCTTGTTTGTCCCTATACTGTACCTGCTGTCTTTGTTAACATCTGGGGCAGTTTCTGAGCTGGCAACCCAGTTACATGTTGCTGATGAGTTATATAAGGAAAGTCACAGAAGAAATTATTTTAAAATAGTGTATGTAAGGATTTCAATAAGAACAGTAGATGCTGGTTTGATATAATTAATCGAAGCATGTTTCTAAGTGCTAACAAAAGTAAGCCCATATTTTGAGATAAAAAAGTATTTTTTCTTCCCAGAAATAAATTAGAGAGTTTTAACTTTGAACAGAAAGATAGTTGTCATCTACTAGTATTCCTGGGCATATTTTTCAGTCACTTTGTCAATTTATGAGGGACTAAAGTTATAGATCACTGTATTGGTAGATCACTTATGGAAGAACTCTTGAATTTTTGCCTGTACAACTCATACATAATAGAAATCTACTTCTGTTTCTAAAAATGAAAGAAGTCCAGCTTAAACCAAAAGATAGTGTTTTAATTCTAATCATGTCAAGACTCATTAGGAGCTATGAAAAACCTCAAAGAGTGCTTATTATTCTTGTGGATTTCAGTATGATTTCTTACCTAAGTATTTGCCACATGAAAACAAATGTTTCCTGTTGGTTCGAAATCCACCTGTACCATTAATCCTTATTATTAACTTTTCTAATTTAAATCTTTAATTTTAAACAATTTTTCTAATGAATGTTAAAAGGTGAGATTTATACTACAACATGAAATGCAATTTAATCTATAAATTCCCTTCTAGGTAGTGTCTTACCATATGTGAATTAGAATAAAACTAGGGTTATGCCAAGCAACACTGGTTGCCAGCAGTCTAACCTTAGTGAGGATTAGGACCATTTCATGGCAAGTAGGGGACTGAAATAATTTTGGATATGGTTATAAGAGATACCCTGAGCTAGTACTCTTAAAATGTTGGAAGCTCTTTGCATCCTCTGACTTTCTAGCTGCTTCCTTCCCAGACTCTTCAGAGCAGAGTCAGAAATTTTTTCCCCATCTAGGCCTGACCCTGGGGGGATTGTGAATGATTGGCACAGAAAGAAAAAGTAGAAATGCCTTTGAAATAATATTTGATGGCAGCAGTGCAAAAGCTGAAACCTGTTTTATGTCCTGATTCAACATGCATGCGCGTCACAGACTCAGTCCTGGGCAGAACCTGAGTGTGTCAATGCTAAACATCACACACACACTAGGGCAAGTCCTGCCTGACCAACCTAATGGCATTCTACAGTGGAGGGACAAGGGCTAGGGATGTCTTTTGTTTGGATTCTGCAAAGCTTTAGACACAGTCCCCCAGAACATCCTTCATTCCAGATTGGAGAGAGGTGGGTTTGATGACTGACTCGTGGGTGGATAAAGAGTTGGCTGGATGGTCACTTCCAGAGGGTGGTGGTCAATGTCTCAGAATCCCAACAGACATCTGTAACAAGTGGTGTCCTCAAGGATTTGTATTGGGACCACTGTTATTTAATATATTCAGTAATGACATAGATGAAGGGATCATGTGCAGCCTCAGCAAATCTCCAGATGGTACCAAGATGAGTGGTGTAGTGGTGCAGTCCTGAAGGATGGGACATCATCCAGAGGGACCTGGTCAATCTTGAGGGGTGGGCCTGTGTGAATCTCATGCAGTTCAACAAGGCCAAGTGCAAAGTGCTACATCTGGGTCAGGGCAACTCAGCATCAATCCAGGTGGTGGGGTGAATGGATTGAGAGAAGCCCTTCTTGGAAGGACTTAGGGCTGCTGGTGGATGAGAGGATGGACATGACCCACCCAGGTGCGCTCACAGGGGATTCTGCCCCTCTGCTCTGCTCTGGTGAGACTCCCCCTGGAACACTGCATCCAGCTCTGGGGTTCCCAGCACAGGAATTGACCTGTTGAAGAGAGTCCAGATCAGAGGGATGGAACACCTCTCCTCTGAAAAAATTGGGCTGAGAGAATTGGGATTGTTCAGCTGAAGCAGAGAAGGCTTTGGGGTGACCACAGTGCAGCTTTCCAGTACCTGAAGGGAGTCTACAAGAAAGACGGGGAGAGATTTTTACAAGGGCATATAGTGACAGGACAAGGGGAAGGTCTTTAAACTGAAAACCAGTAGATTTAGATTAGATCTTCAGAAGAAATTCTTTACTGTGAGGGTGGTGAGGCACTCACCAGGTACAGGTTGTCCAGGGAAGTTATGGGTGACATGTCCCTGGAAAGTGTTCAAGGCCAGGGTGCCTGAGGCTCTGAGCAGCCCTATTGTGGAAGGTGTCCGTGTCCATGACACAGGACTTGGAACCAGATGACCTTTAAGATCCTTTTCAACCCAAACCATTCTATGATTCTATGATATAAGATCATCTGCAATCCTGCTATGTAAGTGCCATGAATTGCTGGAAGTTTCTGTATGGAGATCATGTCCTTAATAAATATTATTTTCTGTTCTCCTCAAGACTTTAAAAGTCCAAGGCAACACAGGAACAAAGACTACTGGAAGAATGAATGGAAATGTCCCTGCTCTTGTTTTACACATGCAGCTCTGCTTTGTTCTTGAACCACAACACATATACATGGCACTCTTTAGTCCTATTGCCCACTACTAAATTGAAGAGCTGAAGATACTGTATGGGCTGGATTTGCATAAATATAAACAGATATTTAAGAAATCTCCATAGATGGATGTGAAGTGACAAATCTCTTCTAACTAATTTGCACAAGGAAGCTTGTAAGAAGCTGTGGACTAAAAGGAAAATTAAAATACCTCATTTCTCTTAACTAAATGTGTGGACAATAAGCAATGGAAGGGAGAAAGAAGCAGTAAGTGTCTATTGTGGGATGTTCTCTAATAAGTGTTATTATTCTTCCCTTAAAAAATATTGTGGGATTTGCTTCTCAGAGGCTTTTATGGCCTTCAGCTTTCGCTTGCAAGCTGGACTATAGGGCACTTTCTCTATGCATAAAACTCATCTTGCACTTCCTGGAGAGAAAGACCCAGACATCCTGCATCTACTGTCCCTAGGCTGAACCTCACTGACCCTCCGCAGGTGGAATCCAGATATTTAATCTCTTGGTCTTTGTGGTTATCCTTTACGCAGCTGCTGTGACAACTCACAATAATATAGTATAATATGACCTTCAGTTATACTTGCTGTCTGCAAATCAGACCTGTTAGATGCCTAGCATTAACTCTGGTGAGTAAACAAAAGTTCATTAAGGAAATTACTGTATGTTTTATGCATAAATGAGTACTGCACCTTCAAAGGTTATGTTAGACAAATTATTTTCATGTCACTCATCAAATTCTTAGAAAAGAGGCATTATTATTTAAATGCATTATTTAAGTCATGTTAAGAAACAATAAATCCAAATTCTCCTGGCATAAATATGACGCAAAGGCAGCATTTAGATCAGTTCTTATAGAAGAACCGCGTACATGAAGCTGAAAAGATGATAAATATGTACCCTGTGTTATTATTCATGAAGGTATTCAGAATGCAGAGGTCTGATATGTTTGGAACTCTGTAGCTGGATGGCTAAAACAGAACATCAATTCTGCAAATAATGTCTTTGTTTTGCAATAGAATAGCTGTGATGCTATTGTCACCTTCTTTCTCATCATTGTGGTTAAAAAATGAAATCTGCCAATAAAGGGAAGAGAGGTAGCTTGAGAAAGAGCAGCACTGGTGTTCTGACAATTAATGAAAGCTGCCTAGGGGCTGCTGGCCAAACCTGGCACTGGAAATTTGCAGAAGGTTCCAAGTGACCCTTCTAATATACAACCCAAGCATGTTTCAAGTATTTAAACCAAGAGATGCTTTTTAAAATCTTTTAAAGTTCGTTATTTAGGTAGTATCTTATTGATAGAATTATACCTGGAGAATAATTTCTTAAATTAAAGCTAAAATTTATTTTATGGCTATGGAATCAGTTGTGGATTTGAAACATTGATTTGTGTTGTGTTTAGTTGTGGCCTTGCATCATTCCAAGTTATATGGACCTTAAATATATTAGAATGATTGCAGGTATTTTCTGGACATTTCTGACATTTGATTTGTCAAAGAGAGAATGAGAGACTAAGAGAGAAAAAAAAGTTATTCAAAATTTGGTATGAATAATTTAATTTTTATTAATTCTTCATTGAAGATTAGTGTGGTACCTTTTCCACATCTCTTTTTAAATCATTTTTATCGGAAAAATATCCTTAACTCAGAGATCTGTGGGATTCCAATAACCAAACACTGTTACACAATTCTGACTAACATTCTTTGGGACCAGACAGTTTAATGATTGGACATTTATGAGACTTTTTATCTAACAAGAAATTGTCATCTTTTTTTGTCATTTGTAAAGGTTAGTTTCGCATGGGACCAATCTGGTAAGGTGGCAGGGAAATTTGGATGAGGGATATTCCAAGAAGACAAAAGGAGCTGAACTTCTGTTTAGGGTGAAAACCTTGACTCCCTGAAGATCATAAAAACACTTTCACTTTACACATCTATATATCCAGCAGATTATTTTTTTCTTTCTAAACCTTGCTGGAATATTAAGGAGAAAATCTTTAAGGGAGTATTATGATCACAGGTTCTAAATTAACCAATTCTTCTGGCTGGTTCATAATACATGAGAAATGGATTAATCTGAATTAAGGAATTACATCATTCAAGAGACAAACTTCTGACACCTTTTCTGCTTACATTGCTTTATCATAAACACTATATGACAAGAACATAGACAAAAGTCGCATCAGGTGCAGTAGTACTACAGTGGTGTCAGGAGCATGCTGTGGTGAAATATTCAGTGAAATGGATTACTAGGAGATACATTTCAGGAATTTTTACAGCCATTGGTTGTCTCACATGGGAGAAAGAATTAAGAAAACAAAACAAAAAATGTCTTGTCTCAGCCATGTGCCTCCAAAATATAAGATTTGTTTTAGTACCTTTTAATAAGAGAAATTGTATCTTTAAGAGTTAGCTTATTGCTTACCAAACATTCTGTGAAAGTCACTCAGACCACTGCTGAAGTAGTGGTTTAAAGCAATTTTTGTCTTTTACTGATTTATCTATTTTCAGTTGAAGAAATCACTTTCAAATATGGTCTTTGGAGGGGAGCTTCAGAAATACTTACTTGCTCATCTGATATTTTTTTCTCCAATTTTAGTACCAATTTTATTCTACTTTGAGTTGGGTCAGTCTGAATGTATTCACAAGTAGTTCATCAGTCTGGTTTTCATACTTTGATTTAGAAAATGAGAATGTGTGTCAGAATAGATATTAAGAAGAGCATCACATTGTTCAAAAAACTTGTATTTGACTTCTTTAAAATAGCACGTTGTTCAAAGAAGGAATAGAAGAGAGGTTCTTGAAGAGAAATTTTATGGCACTAAAATAATCTCTTCATATAAAGAAATTTCTACCTCTGTCATGTGTCCAATAAAGAACTTGCATTAATTATAATTTATTAGAAAATTATAGTACCCAAGGTATCATGCTTCACTCTCAGCAAAATGAAATACTTTTCTTACACAATTAAACTTTTTTCTTCAGACTTCATAAAAAATATTTCAATAAGATCTGCAGTGGCAACAAAACAAAATGGTGTGAATTCATAAGGTTCATTGCAGACAACTTAAACATTGTCTGGTTGATTTTTGAATACCTCCAATTTATTCTGTTATCTGACTCTTGTCTTAAAACATGAAACTTTTGTACCTCCTTTCTCCCCAGAGAAATGGGTTTACAATTATCCCCAGGAAATACCATTATTAACAACAAATGAACTTTAATGTTACCTCTTGAATATTCAAACTTAGTGGCTTCCAAATCACTTGTCTAAGATATTTGGGGGCTATCTAGAGAGAAGATGCATCAGGTAAAACTTCAATTTTTGTCTGGTCTGAGTTGGTGGGGTACAATTGACCATGAAAGTGTGATTTGAGCTAAAAGAAACAGATGAGATCTAATCAAATTATTTATTTGTGGTTTTTTAGCATCTGAGTAGAAAATTTTCACTCAGGCAGGAGTTTATATGTACAAAGCAACATTTGAAAATGAGATTTGATATCCACAGGCACTTAGGAATTTCTAAAAAAATTGCTTCATATATCCCCAATCTGTGAACATGAATGACAGTGTTAGGAGTGGGCTGAGTTAAAATACAGATACTTACAGATCATAGCACACACAGAGCTCTTAGTCTTATTCAATCTTTCCTGTGAAGCTGCCTAAAACTATTGGAAAATAACTAAAATAGCAAGGAAAAAGAGGACTACTACACTTGTATAAATATTTAACAGTGATGTAGTCTTTTAAATTTTCATGCTCCTTTGTGTATGAAAGCATATATTTGTTTCTAATTAACACAAAAAGTGTTGCAGTTAATACAGAAGCTGTATTTGTCAGTGAATGTTTCTAAGACATTTTAAAGAAGAAGAATATATTGTATGCTGTTTCACTTTCTATTTCCTAGATTTTCTGCTTTACATTGCTTATAAATCTGGAATGTAGTTTTATTTAGTACTTGATCTTGCATAATATAATGCAAATATATATATATTGAGAACAGAAAATTATTGGGAATTTTACCTCACAAGGTTTGACAAATAATTGCAGACATTGTTAAAGCAGATGCCAAACTCTAAGTACATTGGAAGTCACAAAAGAAATGCCAGGGAAAGAAAAAAATGAACACCAAATAATAAAATTAAGTAAATGGGCCTAGAAAAAAAGATAATGAAACAATCCACATTTTAATACTTTAGATCTATTGCAGAATACTCTGGACAAAGAGAAAATCTGCTGATTCCTGCTGTCAGAAGTTCCACAGTGATGTTGCACAGGATTTGGTAGACCAGCATTTCTCATATGTGGAAGCATTGTTTTCTAGGTAAAGTTTTTGAAATACCTGGAACAAATATCTCAGTGTTATAGCAACACCAGCTTATAACACCAGGTTACAGACTTGCCCTTTTCTCCTTTTCATCTTTTTTCTCATTATTTTTACCTTCCAATGTGCAAAAATGAACTTGGTCATTACATGTCGAAAATATAGAAAACAAACCCGAGGTCAATTTTAATGCATAGCATATGTGTATTTATAATTGCTACTATATATGGCAAATGAAGAAATAAGGACCTGGAAAATAAAATATTCTGGAGGAGGTAGCACAGGTACTTGTCAGATTGCATAAACATATGTCACTTGTGAGAATTTGGAGCATAAATTTGATGCTGCCATTCTCATAGGGTTTTTTGTAAACTGATTCCACCGTTTGCTCTGTTGAGACAAAGCTCTTGTAAGACTGTGGTTTTTTTCAGCTTCCCTCTTGCATTTAAGTTATGAATTCTGAAACTTCCTAAAGAAAAGTTGGATTTTGTCTGTGTAATTTCCTCTAGGTTCAAGCCATGACCTGAGGCTGTTTCACTGAAGCAAAGAACTCCAGACTATCTCTTTCACCTCTAGGCCTTTTTTCCCCCACATATTTGTACAGGAAAATATTTTATCCCTTTTTAAGGGAATTCCTAAAATTTTTCCAAAATGAATTGGGAAATTCTTCTGTGTGTGTGTGTGTGTGTGTGTGTGTGTGTGTAAGCTCACTAAGATATAATTGGATTTTGAGATTGTATTCATAATTCTTTTGCAGGAAATTGCCATGAGTCCTGGAAGTTTCATGAGGCCCTTTATTTATAGCAAGAAGACTTGCTTTGGGGAATCTGTACTAACCATTCTAGTTATTTCTGACTAACACATATTGGTGATTCCTTATTACCCACAGAAAAGCTAGTTATGATACGAGTAAAGCTGCCTGTATTCTAGGATGCTTTGTATGAATGCTCTTAGCTTTTCATTGTGGCTCTGATATACTCATCCTGTTTAGTTTTATTCTATGTTAAATGATGTCATTTATGTGTTCAGCACTCTATAATTAATAAAATGTCATTTAAACCACTGTGTGGAACTTAAAGGTATGACAGTAGAGGCCAGAACTTACATTCCTGGCAAATGTGAAGTTAAAGAGTTAATAACACTAGGTTCAGGCATGACTCCAACTGTATTTTCTGTAAGACTTGTGCCTTGGGCAATAGAACCAACAGAAACTTAGAACTTCCTGATCTATCAGTGCTCTTTGAATTTTTATCTTTTACTTTTTTTCTAAACAAATATGTGGGAATAAGTAGCTCATGCTGTCAAGAAAAAATTCCTTTCCAAACCCAGAGGTCATTTATGACTTTGCTTTTTAGCTTTAAACAGCATATTACATAGTCACAATTGCTGATTCAATCTTTCTTTGTTAATTCTTTTGGTAGACTATAACTGCTTATTGTAATAATCTTGAGAATTCAGAAAATTGAGAATTCAGAAAATTCTCACTGGCTTTTAGTTGCAGTAAAACCTTGCAGTGTAGTGTTATCACTCTGAATGTAGTGTCTTTCAGAGCAAGGTGATTGTGGCAGCTCAGTAACTTATTTGGTTTTTGCAACTGCAAAATATCTGTGTTAATGATTCAAAATCCTCCATGGCATAATCAGCCTCTGGGAGGGAAAGCTGCTGATCTGCAGGCTTTCTGGCAGGGTCCTTCTCTTTCTAGGCTGTGCAAAAGCTCCAAACTTTTATTTAAATATCAGTATGTGTTGAGTTTGATTTTTTAATTTTATTTCCTTTGTGCTTGCAGTAGCCTACAATGAAGTACGAGACTACTGGATTTTATGACTATTATCCATCTTTATGATATTTCTTATATCAAAAATATTTATTGTATCTTTTGTATTGATTATATTTTTCTGATATTTCATATTACTGATTTTGACTCCTTTGGGGAAGGTTTTATTACTCAGTGTTATTTTTATGCATATTCCAATATTAGCCCTACCTTTTTTGGAGAGCTCTATGATCATTTTCCAGAGCGAGGTTCTTGAGGTTATCTCCATAACATATATCTGCTATAACCATGGTAGATAAGAACATGACAAGTAGATTTCTAGCAACAGAATTCACTTTTCTTCAGCAGTATTTAACAGATACATTCATCATATCTTCTATGCACAAAAAAAAATGGAAAAGATGAGAGTTTGCCTGTGTTATAACCAAAAGGCTTTACTCTTTCATGCTATTCACTTTTTTCCATATTCTGCAAAATAAATGAGGTCTCAGCAGTCAGACCATCTTATATTTGGCAGTACTATAAACTGAAAGTATCCGCAGGGTAAGTCCTCAAAAAAAAAATCACTCCTCTTAAAAAATGTCCAGAAAATCTTCAGTTTTATATATATGATTCCAGAGAATATTTTACTGTTTCAAAAACTCATGTGTTTGTCATGAAGTCCATCAACATATTTTCTGTATTAGTTAAGTCAATGTATACTTCATTTTTTGTCAATTTGCCATAATTTTTCCTAGACTTTTTATAGTGTCTAGCATATTGTCTTCATCTACTAACTTGTTAAAACTTTGAACTTTTAGCTCATGTTTTCTCTTAGAAATTGGATTTTACCCTCTCCCTGACTCTCTGAGTCTTGTGAAGAAAACACGTGAAATTACAAGTGTGGGGTTTTTTTAATTCAAATACGAGATATTAATGGAAATAATTTGAAAATACTAGACTAAAAGTAATGGGAGTTAGATATAATGTGAAATTTTATCTGTTATCATGCTTAATACAAAAAAAAGAAGTCTTCAATGGAAAAGTGATTCTGGTCTGGATTACACATTAACTGGGAAAAATCCAATACAAAATTATATATTTTGAAAAAAAGTCTATACTTATTCTCTTTATTATGATAGCCTAGAACAATTAAACTGCAAAAAAAAGTTACTTATAACCTCTCTAAAGACCATCCCTGATAGTGTATGGTCAGAGCATTCTCTAGCTTGTAAAAGTCACATCCTAATTTATCATTTTTCTCAGGGGTCCTTCTGTCTTCTACAAAGCTGATGCATGGCACATGCCATGGTTATTTTAGTTTCTTGCACAGTGCATCAGTCCTTTTCCCTAATAGCTGTGCTTCAAAGATTTTAGGTATTTCAGCTAGAACAATTTCTCCCTGTGGGTTATAAAATAGAGTTGAAAACCACAAGTGGTTCCACTCTGTTTAAGAATGCCTATTCATCACCTTTATTCCCCAAACTCTGTGATGCCTGACCCTTTCATTTTATTAGTCCCTCCAGGAGAAGAATCAGATCATAAACTGTCACAATTACTTCAGAGAGAATTTACTAGAGAAGATGGTTGTAACATCAGAACTGGATGAGGAGAAATAGAAAGATCTTCAGCATTAGTTAAATAAATGGTGAAAGAGCTTTTACCTCCTCTGGCACAGAAGTTAGCTACTAGAGGAATATTCTTAAAATGCATAGTTGAAGCAACATACTTATTCATGTCAATGTCATTTAGTCATCACAGACACGCTATGAAAGAACACGAATAGGTATTTATTCCAAGCAGATCTTTACTTTCTATTTCTACTCTGAAGGTCAAACTCCCCCTATAAATTATTTTTTTATAAGTTTTCTCTATTCTGGGTTGGTTCTTTTGATTTTTTTTTTCCTCATAATTAACAAGGGCATGTAATGCAACATGCTCGTTCAGTATTGCATTTGTTTTTAGCATTAAAAAGTTGTGCTCTAAAGAGCCAGTAAGCCAAAACTTTGGAATGTATTATTTCAGTAAAGGATTTTATGAGGAGGCTAGACATTTCAGATTAAGATTTAGCTCAAATTGTATTTCAGAAGAGCAGTTTTTCAATCAGAACATTAATTTTGTGTGTGGGATATTTCACCTTATTTGATATTTTTGCAAGTAATATATAATTTAGGTGGTCAAACAGAGATGGAATTCAATTAATACACTCAGCTGAAGTGTGTAGATGGAATTCAATTAATACACTCAGCTGCAGTGTGTAGCTGTCTGAGTAACTGAAAATTAACCTCTCTGGAGCTGTGTCTCTCTGGTTTCCTCACAGATATTTCTAGAAAGGTCCTGCTTTTATTTTGCTTGGAATTCCTGTTTTTCTGGTCTGATATGGCTTCATGTGTTCAAGTGTCACGGGTGTTTGAGTTTATGGATTTTAGGCCAGTTTCTGTAAAGGGAAAAAAAATATTAACTGTTATACTTTAAAAAGGAATGAAACAAACTAACTCTTAATTATTTATTTAAATCATGTAATAAAATATATTGTAGCTTATTTGCATAATAATGTTACTGTAACAGAAATATGTGTCTTTCTCTACAGCTATGTGTCAGTGAAACTAGTTCATTCCAACATGAAATTTCTAGACCAGATGGAAAAGACTAGCAGGGAAGACAGGTTTATAGAGAATTGGAGTGCCTACTACTTATCTTGGGGTTTTGCCGGCTGAAAACTTGAAACTGGGCCTGTGTACACTAGCTGTAATTAATCTGTTCAACTTGGGTTTTGTTAAGTTTGTGAACTCCATGGATAAAAGAACTACCAGCCACGTCAGCAGTGTTGGTGGAGGAGACGGCGACCACCTTTTTATTATCTGAGTTATATACAATAGCTCATGTTTTCAAGAATGATTAAATTCTGAGTTTTGTAGTTTTGTAGTTTGTAGTATTCATGATTTTTCTTTTGTTCCCTGAAAATGTTACTCTCTTGTGAATGTACTGTGATGTTGGCTTTTCGCATATTACATAATTGTTATGAATGTATTGTGATGTTGGCTTTGTTTTCATGTTCCTTAATGTTAGAAAAACTTTACCTAGATTCTGTAATGTAATACATGATATAGAATGTCTATTGTTTATGTAGTCAATTTAGAAAAGATAGGCAGAGAAAGCCTTCACATTCCTGGAGTATCTTATCAGAGAAGAAGAAGAAGACAGGAAACCAGAGAGAAGAATTTATGGAGGGAGCAGAGGCGGAATGGAGCCAAGGAGGAAGATAAGGCTGATGGGATGATACACAGAAACTCCAAAGAATTTATGAATCATGCATGATTGTGATGAATATGCAATAAGAGATGTACTTTTAAAGACTATCTTTTGGATGTAGAGGTGTGTGCCTTTGGATCTCTGCCAAAGCATCCGGCCGTAATACCCTTTTTGCTGTTGTCTCCTAATTGTCCCTTTTATTAAACTTTCCTTAAAATTTTACTAAGAGTGAACCTCATTTTTCACACTTCTGAGAACACAATTACAATTTTCTGGATTTGTATATCACTTTATAGTAACCCAAAAAATTAATTAGTTATTTAACGTATATATGTGGTGTGATGCCAGAAGTACACCTGGAAGTGCTGGGGACCTGTATCATCTCTTCCTTACCCAGTATTATAAGAATATTTAATGTTTCATCATATGTGGAATCAAAGATTTTATAATATTCTTTTAATGTAATCACATTCATTGAAGAGTAGTTAACGAGCTAAGATTTTTTTACAGGCAAAAAGAACAGCCCATCAGACAATCAGTCTTTTATCTCCAAAATTGCCAAATATCTCGAACATGGGTTGAGTAATAGGAATACTTTTCAAAATATCCTTTAGGAGAACATTATTAATGAATTTGAGTTCAACCATGAGCATGTGTCAAGAAAAAGAGGAGAGTATCCTTGACTTTGGCATTCCAACTTTAGGTAAAGATACATCACTCTGTTTTAATTACGCTGGTAACGCTTTGGAAAACTTTGAACAATGGTGTCCATGAACGGTAGCATTATATTATCATTTTAGCTGCTTTGAAGAACTTAAGTGTTCTCATGAATATAACAAAAACAACCTGCATTATGCTGATGGTTTTGAACTTGCTACCTCAACACAGTGACCTTGATTTGAAGTACGAACAATATACAATGGAAATGGGGCAGCATGCTCAATATGATACAGTTCCACCAGCTCCATTGCAGTAAGGTGCCAGCTCAGCCTTGGCACAGCTGGAATATATATGCAATGAGGAATACTTAACAGTCAATTTTTCCGTTTCTCAGGGTAGTTAAATAATTGTCTGATGTGTTTTTTGTTCTTACCTTATCCCTTTTCACATCAAAACTTCAAATCAGCAAAAAAATGTGTCCTTCAATGCAGATGAAAGTGAAATAAAAAACATTTCTGACCCTTGTTACATGTACCCTCTAGATTTGAAAATTTGTTCTAAACAGAGCAATATTTATGTTGTACAATATGGAGTATGGGGTGATTGCCATACACTACTGAAAAGCTGTCCTCAGGTTTTATAGATCCTTATGCCTAAAAAGAAGGTGCTAAATACCTCCTTGGGAGATGTGTATTTTAGTGAGGGTATTTCAGCTTAAAAGACCATTGTATAACCTGCTTAAGTAGATATGATTTTAATAATTTTATGTTATCCCTGCCCTCGTGGGCGTCAACAGCTCTTGCCAGTTTAGTGTTGTTGGAAAAACTTACTTAATATCCCTTCCAGTCCTGTGTCCAGGCCATTTATGAAGATGTTGAAGAGCACGGGGCTGAGGATGGAGTCCTGCAGAACCCCACCAGTGACAGGTCACCAGTTTGGTGTCACCCGATTTACTGCAACCCTTTGTGCCTGACCTGTGAGCCAGCTGCTCACCCATCACATGCTGCGTTTACCCAGCTGTGTGCTGAATGTTTTATCCAGAAGGATTCTGGGAGGGACTATATCAAAAGCTTTGTTGAAATCTGTCAACTGATTCTCTTGATCAATGAGGTGGATTACCTAGTCATAAAAGGAAATCGGATTTTACAAGCAGGGTTCTAATTCCATCAGAGCTTGTGTCCTGAACTGATGTCTGGCTACACAAAAAAAATCTTTGTATTCTTCCAGGCTATATAAAATGAACTTTTATTTTTCTGATCTCTCCCCTATCCTCCTGGGGACCAGTGAACTAGTGGCGGCATGATCTTTAGTTGGCAGCTGGTGTCAGAATATGACACCCAGGGTTAGGAAGAAGAGTGCAATGACAGATGAATATTTCCTCCTCTGTAGTGTAACATCTTGTTCATCTTGGGAAAAAGGATGACTTTCTTTTTCTGATCTAGGAAGTGTTGAAGTTTGCAAACATCCAACCCTGGACAAAACTTTGCTTCTTGCAGCTCCTTGTCCCCTGTGTGATTTTGAGCAGAAAAATAGGCTTCCTGTTAAGGTCTTTAATAAGTCTGATTCCAGTGTTGACAGAAAGCCAGGTCTTAGAAGCAGCTGATGAGAGAGCAGCCTAATAATGTTCTCAACTTTCTTTCAAAAGGAGTGTAGAGTGAAAAATTTATTGGATACGTTTGTTACCATCCTTGGTGAATTCATCTAAGATTTTATCTTTAACCTGTGTGCTAATCCCAGTGGGACTAGAAATATGTGTAATGACCTAAATCAAAGTTTACAAGAAAGCAACAGTTTGGAAAAGGTTGGAAAAACAAATGGAAGAAATGTCCTTTGAAGTGCCAAATGTTGATAGAATTTGCATTTCTTTTTTCTTTTTTTAATTTTTTTTTTTAAAGTGTGGTACTTCTTGCATTTATTATTTTTCCTAATTATCACTCAGTTTTTGTCATTAATTGCTTGTGAAGCTTTATAAAATAAAGCCTATGGCTAATAAAGTACAGAGGCTTATATATGGTTTTAAACACAAATAACCCTACTGACTTCAAGAAGAGTGAGTCATATGTAGTAAGATTTTAATTTTGATTAGGAGTGCACCTCTGAAAACAATTTTCTGATAGTTCCTATTTTTGTTACTGTGCGTTTTCACACAGCCTTGAGTGCATATACTTGGTTTCTGTCATAGGAAATGGAATTAGAAGACAGACTTTAGGGATATATTTAATATAAAATGCACAGATCTTCTACTGCAATTTTGTGGAATACATTGGCTTTAATTTTTATTTCAGTTTTAGCAGCTACTGATCTTATTCCTGTTTCCCTCCTAAGTTGATCTTTGTGACATGTTTTTCCTATTTCCTGTTTTTATTTCAAAAATTGAATTTTCACCATATGATCCGTAAAAATAATGGAGTCCTGAAATAAACTCTGAGGAAACAGAGGATAAAATTAGTCTGATGAGCCAAAAAGTTAAAAAAATTTAAAAAGCAGCTTATGTTGCACCATTTTAACTGTGTTTAAGTAAAATGGTTACTACATCTCTAGGTATGTCCAGGAAAGAGAGGATGAAAAATTTAACATAATTTTAAACACTATGTGCCCATAGGGATTTCTTTTACTTCAGTGTTTTTGTAACAGATTTATTTGTTTCAAAACAAAAAATATTACAAGGAACACTTTGGAAAGGATAGCCTGACAAAATGCAATAAACAATTTTGTCCCTGCTTTATTTTTTTCAACAGTGATTTCTTACTTAACTATAGAACTGAAATTAGTCAAATTGAGTGCGAATTGACAAAACAGTCAAATTTGGGAGAAATAGCTGAATCTCTGTGTGTGTATAAAACAAGAACTAAAGAATGAGTCTGATATCATCCAGTCATTATAGAAATGGCACATTAAACTGTTATGGGGAACATTTTAAATGGCTTCAGTAATTTATTGCTTTCCAGTGATCTTTCAAGCATGCACAAAAAGACATTGTCTCAATTTCTTCAAAATTGCTAGGCCCAATATTGAATAGTTTGTGTAACAGTCATAATGCAATACATACAAGAAAAACTCAGGGTTTTTTTCCCCACATTTTTAGGCTGAAGCCCTAAGCCCGCCAGCCTGTCCTCAAAGGGCCAGTGCTCCAGCCCTGACCATCACGATGCTGCTCTGCAGAGCTCACTCTGGTTTCTTGCTGTCTCTGGCACTGCTGGATACAAAATTGCACCACTATCTGTGATCCAAAGAGAGCAGAGTGGAGGAGAAAGTCCTTTCTTGTAGCCATCCCTGCTGCAATGCCACACCACTGGTTTGAGCGAGTTTCAGGAAATTCTGCTTGTGATTACAGAGCAGGTTTAATCTCATGGGCTAAAATAGAAAAATACATCTCTGTCTCAAAATATACCATGCTTTCCTTAGAGAGAAGGCAAATTTGGCAATTAGTGATCTCATGCTTGAAAAACGTGCTGTGAAGGAGATCACCAGCATTTTTTTCCTGCAATTTGGACAGTTAAAATTAAGTACATAACAGAATGTAGGACCATAATTTTAAGAACATACTTATTAATTTTATACAGTTTTCTAGCAACATTTCTGCTCAAGATTGAATCTTCTGCTTGCCAAACTTCATCCATCATCAGTAATGTTTGCTGATTTTAAAAGTCAGTGTATGGAATCTAAGTAGCATTGACTCATGCTTGTGAAAAATTTAATGTCTTAACTACTTGGCAATGCACATAACAACTTTTGTTGTATCCTGAGATTTCTGAAAGGCTTACTGATATTTATTACATATTTATTTACTGTGGGCAGAGTTGGTGCCATATTCTTCCATTTTGGCACAGTCTGGTTCAAAGTCAAGTAGCCTGGGAATAGAATTTTGTATAAAAGTGCCCAGCTTCCTAGTGATCCCTAACTCAGACTTTATGTTTTCTAGAAAATAGGTACTGTTCGCAGTGAACTAATTAGCCACATCATTTTACAGAAATCTGCTCTGTAATCTGCATGCCATCTGTTCACTTTAGTCCAGAAAAAACAAACTTTAACTCAGCTCTGTAATTATGTCACAAATCATTTCAGTTTGTACATAGCTGTCTTTTCTCTTTAAAAAAGTGCGTCAAAATAAGCATCTACCTGTGCAAAACGTGTTCTTGATGGTGTCACATGCAAAGCCCTACTTAATGGATGTGCTTGACGTACACTCTTCAAGACACAGTAATCTATATTCTCTATGCTAATTTTGAGATATACCTTATGGCTGTTTCTCAGTGTCTCAGTACCAGGAATAGTGATCTCATAGCATGAGGAGAGCAGGTTACTTGTATACTGTGCTAATTATAGCCCCAGTCAAAGAATCAAATAAAGCACTACATTAAAAGCATCTCAAAAACCATATTAAAAAAAAAAAAAAAGGAAGCACAGTGACGTATCTACTGAAACAGAAAATTCACACCACTTTCAATCATGAGACCCCCATCAGTAGCTACAGCCAACCAGTTACTTCAATTTGCAAATTTTCAAGGTTTTTTCTTTCCCTTTCTCATATTTTTGTTTCAAGGACATTCTGAATTTTAGCAGTTTGAAATGTTTTTCTAACAGTTACCTGATTTATTTGTAAGTAGGGAATATATGGCTTTTCTCATTGGACCAGTTTGTTTAAACAGCTCTTTCAGCTTCCTGGTGTTCATATCTATGCATTTGTTGAAAATAATCCATAAATTTGATGTAGGTCTCCAGGGGTTTTCTCTGTCAGACCGCATTCCTCTAGCTTAACTAGAAGATCTCTTGTCATATGAGGTAATACACTGCAGGAGGAGTTCTTTACCATCCTAACACAAGTCATCAGAACCCATTATGGATTGAATTTTTCTTTATTAAATAAAATATCCAGGGAGAAATGAAGGCAAATAAAACTTCAAAGGGATATGACCTGAATTACATACAACATTCAAATGACAGTTCAGTGCTAAGTGACATAAAAGAAGGAAAAAAAGCACCTGTTTACCTAGGAGGTTGGTCTGGAACTTATTTTGCATTCCTTCAACATGAAACACAGTAGTAAGATATTCTTAGCTGTTTCAACAGAGTAACGCTTGTAAAGAGAGGCTTCAGTCAATGGAACACTTCAAAAAATGGTTAGTTCTTTTATGACAGGAAGCTTGACTTTTCATTTTTTGATAGCCTCTGGGAATGTATTGGATTTAGACTAAATCACATGGCAAAAATTTTATTACTCTTTCCAAAAATATGGTCATGTATGCTTTTGCTACTCTGCCCTTACAGAAAAATTGATTGCATAGTATAGTATTTCCAGCACTTTCTATTCATAGAAGTATTTAGACAGCTGGCATTTTGTTCTTGAGTCTCAGCTTTAGGCAGCAGAATTGGGCTAGTAGATAAAGTTACTCTTAAAATTTGTGCAATGTCTCTAGCCATTTGCACAATTTTGAAGGCAAATATTTTAATCCATTACTTCAATCATCTTTCAGTTTATGGAATATCTCTGAAAGGAAGACTCTCAATTTTTGTAATTATTTTAAAAAAATATTCAAATATTTATTTCAGGAATTTCATAAAATAAATTACACTGCAGTTTTTATGCATATTCAAATTTAAAACGTCATTGCTTGGTCAAAAAGTTCCCACATAGTGGATAAGATCTCTCTAATTTGCATAATGAAGGAATTCTTGATGGAATTTGCCTGTGTAAAATTTGCCTGTTCCTAGTCATCTCTGACAATCTAGCTTGAAAGTTATGCTGCAGTGTCTATCTTGGTCAACAAAATTCATGTTAATTCAAAACACAAGGTGGCAAAACCTTATAGTTGTAGTAAAACAAACTTGTAGTAAATTTGTCTTAGGCTGATTTTGTATTGGCAGAAGTCAGTGGTAGCTACATCTCTTCGTGATTTATAAAGACTTTAAGTCAGACTCCTAAAAAGACAAATAGATTTGCCTGTTTTTCTTTGTTGGTCACAGGTCCATTGCTACTGTTGTTTTCATTGGCTTGGATTATGGAAGAGAAAGGGTAAATCAGTGTGCAGACATGGTGTCACTGGTGACATCTTGGTCTAGCTGAAGGTGTTGCTGCTTACTGAAAGAAGGTTGCACTAGATGACTTTGAGAGGCCCCTTCCAAACCAAACCATTCCATGATTCATGATTCTATGTTCTTTCCTTCATGCTTGCAAGCAAACTTCAAGATGATCCAGTCTAGGACTCTTGAGGTGGGTGGTTCAGTGTTGTGCTAACCACAGCTATGTCACCTTTGATTTGTAACTAACTGATGGTTGAGCAGTTTAAAATGTGAGTATTCAGTATTCAGTTCTATCTGTGAAAAAAATCTTGGTGAAATACAGTTAATATCCTGAGTACTTTTAATGAATTTCTCAAACTTTTTTGTTTGTTTGTTTACTTTTATAGTTCGAAAGAAATTGTTTCAAATCTGTTTTCATTTCGTGTAGATGTGATGCATGCAGTTTTTATTTTTGTGGAGCTCATCTTCATTTGCCTCCACTGATCCCAGCTGTGGCTCTCTGGTGCCTTTTTTTTCTCTACTTCTTGATTTCTAATTAATATTCTGGTTGAGGAAGAGGTTTTCTCTTTTGCTGGGACACTTTTACCTTAAATCACACATGTGTAAATACATGCACATCCTCATGCGTACACAGATGTGCACATGCACACATGCAAGCCCCAGACATGTATTAGAAAACTTTGTCTTTTTTTTTCATTTAAAACATTTTTATATTTATTTATTCCAGACAAATAAATTTATTAGGAATCTCTTGTTCTTCTTTCATAGGTAACTCTTATAGCATATTTTTGAATTTAATCTCTTCTCTGGTATGATCTCAGGTAAAACCTCCCTTCAAAAGTTTCCACTATATTGTTAATAAAAACATTGGTAATATGCAAAGGAAAACAAAATCTTTTAAAGAAATTAACAAAGAATAATTAAAAAAAAAATAATAAGTAAGACTTGTTACTAGGAAACTCCAACAAACTCATAAACTTATAGAAAAAGAGGTAGTGTCTAGCCTGCGTGAGGCAATTCAAGAATTAGATTTGGCTAAAAAATTGACACTTTACTGTAGTGAGATTTCTAGCTGAAAAACAGTGCTGTGCCCAGAAAGCATGCACAAATCCAAAGCAAAATTTTTCACAGAATTTGTCATATGAAGAAGAGGCTGCTTTCTTTCTTTTCTAAGTTTTAGTGAAATTTTTTTTCAGTATTTTTGAATAAAGACGATTAGAACCATGTCTTTCATTTAGATTATGGCATTAGGAAATATCATCTGGGTCTTACTTGTTTTAACATTTGCCATCTTGTCATGGAGAATTCTTTATTTTCAAAGAATACTTTACACAAAACTTTGGTAAGAGCTTCCAACAAGCATCTAATAAGTACAAAATAATGGTTAGAAAATTCATGTGCTGCCAGCATGGAATTCTGTAGAACCTGGAAGAGTGAGTGCTGGGCAGAGATTTTTCTCTGGACCTTTTATCTAGCATTTGCTGTTTTAAGAATAATGATGGTACAGCAGTTTGGTCTTTAACAATGATTTTGCCCTTATTTAGGATTCTTAAGAGCTTGTGTATCTTGAAAAATGTTTAATTGCCTTTAAATTTTTATCGATTTTGTAATTACCTCACTGAGCAGTGTCAGATAAGTGTCAGATTAGTGTCAGATAAGAAAAAAGGACAAATGCCTTTGATTGCAGTGGCACTTTCACATTAAAAGAACATCTGATGAGGTTTCTATACTTAAAAAAAACAGGCTGAATATAAATGAACAGTTGAATATATTGTTTTAACATACTGATTTTGAAGTGTCCCAAATCGGAATTCACCGATCACTGACTCCATCATCCCCATCACATGTGCTCAAGACCTCACTGAGTTTGCAAAGTTGCATCCATCAATATAATAAGAATAAAACTGCTCTGGCAATGTAACAGCAAATCAGACTTAGTTTGCAAGTCATCTCAGAGTGCAGCTGACCTTTATCCGAACATGCCTCAAGGAGAGAGTTCTACATTAGTGAGATTTCCTGATTTCTTTCAGATCCATAAACACATAAGTAAGATTGAACAATCGAATTTACTATCTACTTGAATTAGAGTTCAGCAGGTAGGGGGTGAACATGTATTTCACATATCAGATTTTATCCCTCCAGAAAGGGCAGGGAAAGACTGAAAGTAAACATATTGTATTTTATCATACATTATATCTTATTTTGCTGTCATAAATATGGTTCCAATCACATCTGACACACTGTCAACTGTTTTCTGTTTTCTCTTATTTAGAAATAAGGGAACAAAATGCAAATGGCTCTCCAAGACAAACAAGTGACATGAATTATACTTTTATTGTACCAGTGTTTGTATCTCATAGGCTTTGTTTTTCCTGATTTCAACAGTGATTTTGAGAGTATGGACTTTTTATCTCAGGGCACTTCTCCAGACTACCAGAGAATTAGTAGAGAAGCAAGAAAAGATAAATATAATTCAATTTCTATTTTGCTTAACAAAGGCAAAACATAATTTAAGTACCTCATACAGAAAATTTTCCCAAAGTAATTATTTCAGCCACCTTTACTAAACAGGTACGAACATGTTGATTTTTATTTTTCACATTGTTGTGCTGAAAGCTGGTGAAGTGCTGTGGAAAAATGTGTTGTGGAAAGACAAAGCTCAGCATGGAGGAGCACCTATGCTGACAATAGTTCACCAGGGATAAACTGTGTGCACACATTAGGAGAAGGAACACTGACTTTGGTGTGCTGCCCTAAGAGAGGCACGAAATAGGGAATGGAGCAGCTTACAGATGTTGCAGTAGTGGTCAATGCAGATAAGAGGAATTAAGACAAAGGAATGACCCAAATAGTGACTAAAAATTGAGCTTCGCATCCTCAAATTGACAATACTTTTCAAGCACCAGTATAGGCTAATGAAATAAAACCTGTACATGTTTGACATGTATGACTAAAGTCACTAAAACTCCACCTGATCATGAAATTACATCAATTGAAATTTTATCTTTTCCCCATCCTCAAAAAAACCAATATGAATATAACTTAAGGGGGAGGAAGATCAGAGAAGACTACTTTGGTATTCCGGGACAGTCAAAGGGCTGTACCCACCTCCTCCCACAGGAACACCTATTGGGTAAACCTATTTCTGCAGAAATACAGTTGCTTACGCTTTCTGACATTAGTGGATTTATCAGCAGTGACTTCTGAACCTTATTCTGTCACAGTAGTCAATAAATTGCACTATTTGTTATTCTTGCATCTTGTTGAATGTTCCCAGGCTTATAGGGTAACCCACATTATTTGTGCACCTGGGATTGCGAGCATGGCCAAATTTACAGTGTAAATTATGCTGTTTGGGTGTCTGGCACCTTTACAGACTTATAGTGGAGAATTTCCTACTCTAAAATAGTGTCTGTGGAGGATCTACTGACACAGCAAGCAAACATTTGTTTAAATTGCATGTGAAAGAATCTTACAAACACCAAGATTTGGTCTCTTTCTTGTGTTCCTCTATTTTGAATCAATTTCTACAGGAGTTATAATTCTTCTAGCAATTTCTCTTACCTGGCAGAAATCCTGTCATTCTGTTTTTTCCTCCTCTTCATCTCTATCTCATTTGTCCCATCTGTCTTCAGACTGTATGTATACTAGTGAATTTTTCAGCTCCTAACTCTACTACTGTCCAGCTGGGCGTCATAATAAGATCACTTGTCTTACATTTTATTGCCACATTTGTTCACTTTTCTCCATGTTTCTTCAGCCCTTGTCCTTAGCTTGTACTGCAATTAGGCGTTGATTCTGGTCTCAGAATAACCAGTTTATGCTATTGTAATTTTCATCTTGCTTGATCACAGAAAAGAAATGTCTTCTTCATTACTGTTTTGAAGATAGTATACCAATTTAACTTGAGAAGCTGACTGATGATTTAGACATGTTATTTTGATTTCATGTGGGATAGAGTTAACTTTTTCTCAGCAGATAGTATGATGCTGTGTTTTGGAATCAGAATGAGGTTAATATTTTCACAAACGGATGCTTTGTTTCTTGCTAAGTCATGTTTATCCTAGAACAAGGACTCTTCTTTTGTGAGGGAGCATAGCTGGGACAGATGACCCAAACTGGCCAAGAAGGTATTCCACACCACAGAATGTAATTTCTAGTATATAAACCAGGGGAAGGTACCTGGAATGAGGGCTGATTTAGCTATGTGGAGACTTTCCCACAGGAGACAGTTTAAATAACCTTATTATTAGTTAAAAAAAAGGCAGTATGTTTTCCTAATGAAAGTTTTATTTGCAGCTGAGTAACATGAAGGAACATCTACCATTTGCAGCATGGCTGCCTTTTGTGCAAAAACAATCTGCAAATTAGTGAGAATTTCCCAAGGAAATGAATATTGCTTCTAGATGTGTACACTTAAGTATGAAAGATGATTAGCTTAATGACTCAAGTGCTTGTAGCCCATTCCTAATTCACCTAGCAGAAGAAAACTCTATTTTGCTTTCTGACAATTCTTTGAATAGCTTTATAATCTCACTGCATTTTGAAAACAAGAATCAGTAACACATAAATAAGTCAGTTATTTAAAAACATACACTTGAAGTAAACTTTGAAGAGAGCCTTTAAAAGAAAATCCTTTTATCTGGACAGAGACTTTGTTCTGTACAAGCTGGATCAATTGGCTGAGGACAATTAGATAAGGCTTAGTAAGACAAAGTGCCAGGTCTGCATTTTGGTCACAACAACCCCAGTCAGTTGTGGTGGGGACAGAATGGCTGGAAAGGCTGCCCAGAAAAAAAGGATTTTGGGGTACTGGCTAATAAATAGCTGAAAATGATCCAGCTGGACCAGCTGTGCCCAAGAAGGCCAATGGCATCCTGGCCTGTATCAGCAATAGTGTGACCAGCAGGACCAAGGCAGTGATTGTCCCTCGGTACTGGGCACTGCTGAGGCCACGCACCTTGAATCCTGTGTCCAGTTTTGGGAGCCTAAATTCAGGAAGGACATTGAGGTGATGGAGCAAGTCCACAGAAGGGCTATGGCACTTGGATAAGGTCTAGAGAGCAAGTCATATGAGGAGTGGCTGAGGGACCCGCGGTTGTTTAGCCTGGAGAAAAGGAGGCTCAGGGGTGACCTCATTGCTCTCTACAGCTGCATCAAAGGAAGCTGTAGAAAAGTAGGGATCAGCCTCCTCTCCCAGGGAACTCAGGACAGGACAAGAGCAAAAGGCCTCAAGCTGCCAGGGAGGTTCAGGCTGGACATCAGAAAGAAGCATTGGAACAGGCTGCCCAGGGAGGTGGTGGAGTCACTCTCTCCAGAAGTGTCCAATGAATGACTGGATGTGGCACTTACTGCCGTGGTCTAGTTGACAAGGTGGTTCAGTCAAAGGTTAGACTCAGTCATTTCTGAGGTCTTTTCTAATATTAATGATTGTATGATTGTATAAATTCAGTCTCACTGATTGAGAAATAATTTAAAAAACCTGATAGTTTCAGCTGCAACCCCATTACAGTCTAAACCAAAATTCTCATTGTCTTCAAAGGTCATGGAATGGGGATCTTCCTGAAGTCTAGGATAAAACCAAAACTTCTGGTTGCAGAAGTGATGCTGCCTTAGTCCCTGCCCTACCATGTAGTTATGTTCCTATAGTTTTTTAAATACATACATACATGTCTGTATAATCTATATCTATATCATCTATATCTATATATCTGTCATCTCCCAGAGCCTTGACTTCTTGCAAAGGTGTCCATTGTTAAAAGATTAGTTGCAAAGCAGTTCAAAAGATGAGAATGATGATGAGATTGGGACGTTAGGTCACACACTGAAGTGCATTGTACCAGAAAACAGATGCCTACATTTTGGCATCTTTTATGGGAGTTCACTGTAGACACCCAATGCATACCTCTCAGTTAACCAATGCTTCATCTTTCCCTTTGCTGTGGTTTAAGCTATAAACTAAGTACCACACAGACACCTGTTCACCTTCCCTTGGTAGAATGGGGGAGATAATCAGAAGAGTAAAAGTGAGAGAACTCATGGCTTGAGTTAAAGACAGTATAGTAGGTAAAGGAAAAAGAAACATAAGTCAAGGAATTAATTCAATACTTCCCATGGGCAGGCAGGTGTTCAGCCATCTCCAGGAAATCTGGGCTCCACCATGTTTGACTTTGACTTGAGAAGACAAACGCCATCAGTTGGAGCTTGTTACAAAGCAAAAAGTTTGTGCTATTTGCGTAGAATCACATAAATGCTTGATGTGGTTTACATTGAATTCAATGATTCAAGCATCATTTCATCATCTCAGCTATGAAGTTTCCTTCTCTTTTATACTATTTTACTACAAACTTTCCTGCTTCTGCAAAAATGAAAAGATTTTATGATATTTTCTTATTTTTGTGTTGACTATTTTAAGTTAATAATAATACTTAAAACTCCATGATATAATTCCCTATAATCATAATGATTGTGTCTGACAGTAGGACAGAAAATTTTAGTTGTTTGTCATTTGAATTAGGAGAGAAAGTTATACCAATATCTGTCAGCAATGCCCTTACTTGCTCTTTTGCTATAATGAAGATTACTTTTTGCTTTAAACATGGTGTGAATAACCAAGGTGGTAAAGGTTTGAGTAGGGAGAGTACAGGAAAAATACATTCCCTGTTGTGAAGTTAATGCCATCTTGTAGTTCAAAGTGAATAGGAAACAAACATTATATGGTTTGTTAAGTTTAGTCAGCTCTTAGTAAAGTGAGAAAATTTTGCAGATGCCGCATAGCAAAAACATTTTTGCATATACAGACCAGGCAAATGGGGAAGCTACAAAAACTCTGACTCACATTTGATTTTGCTGTTTGCGCTGGACTTATGCGAGCTGGTGGGCACTACCATTCATGAGATATTTGAGCCAACCCAGCAGATATCAACTACCTCCAGGCAAGTGCAAACTGTGATACCAGTTTATAGACCTGTCATTAGGCAAGCGCTGAGCAGATTTTTCATCTGCAGCAAAACGTATCATTGATGTTAAAAGAAACAAAACAACATAAACTCTACTCCTTACAGAGAAAAGGAGCACTTTGTGCACGAAATGAGGTATATGGTATTGCTTTTTCTTTGTCACTTTATCTAGTTTCAATCCTGTTTCTATTACACAAATAGACTTCCATTAGCTGTACTTCATTATAACTACATTATACCTTCCATGCTTCATTGTTTTTCTTTTAGGTAAAGTAGAAACAGCCTGTTTCAAACCCTGACTAAATTTAATGACAGAGTCTTTGCAGCAGCTTCAGAGGTCACTTAGGATCAGTACCTTGAAGATTTAAATGTGTTCTCTTTTATAGTAAAAATGGAAACTTTTGATTTCAACCTATGCTGAAATTATTTGGATTTGTTTTTATTTTTCTGTTTTATCTTATTAAACTAATTACTAATTAAATGAGTGTTGGAGAAAAAATCCTTGAAGGCCATCATTATTTGAAGTTCATTATTCCCTTCAGAGAATTAGTGGCTAGACTATGCTATACTCTGCAAGAATCTTCCATTATTATTCTGGGAATTAGTCTATGCAGAGTATTTCTGTTTATACTGGTGAAATTCAGATTCTGAATGGTTGTTTCCCTTGTGATGAGCTATGTTGTCTAGTGGTCTTCACTGACTGTTGAAAAACTACTCAAAACAAAAAAACTAGATGTGTAGGATTTGCGTCCTGGCAGCCAAGCCAAAACCCCAAAACCTGTTTTTAAAGAAATACTAGTCATATCATTACTTCTATTGCTCACAGGATCCTTATACCCTTCCAAAAAACAGGGCTTGTTCTTCTTGCTCTATTGTCTATTCCAATGTGCCTGAGCTTCAACATTTCCCTGAGACTAGAATGGATAAGGGAAAAAATATTTGTAAAGCTCACAGTGTGGGACAAAACATTTCTCATCTTGAAGTGCTGAAATTTTTGATACCTTAGATGCTAAGAAAGAGAATAGATTTTGCTGGAAAACTTAGATTGACCTCTGAACTGGGTTGCTTTAACAGTTCTGTACTTTCAATGCAGTATAAGAAATGTTTTGAAAAACATGCTGTTTTACCAGCGGCTCTGTCTGCTCACTTTGGACAACAGGGTTGATAATTGCTTGAAGCTGTTCACTTTTCTCTTTGTAAAAATAAATCTTTAGCTGCCTGGGGTCCTCTAGCTTATGAAACACCTACCTTGAACAATGAATGCTCTTTGAAAGAGCAGTTTGTGATTTGTTTTGAGATGTTTCTTGTTACACCTCAGAACAGAATGCCTGAAAAGATTGCATTGATATGTTGGTCCTTAGCATAGATGTGTGTCCCTATAGCAGATCATTAACCCAGAGCAAGCTCTGGAAAGCAACACCCAAACAAACAACAGTGTAAGTATTCTCTGTCGTTATTGCTTTTCAGGTTCTCTGTCAATGAAAACAGTACCACTCTTAGGTTAACTAGCTAGTTCTAGGAAAAGACCACAGAGAAAAAAAAAAAATTTAAAATTTCATTAGGTTTCTTTTTCCTGTCCGTCCTTTCAACAGACTTTTTAGAGGTGGTGCAGATTTTTGTTGATCAAACCCTTGGCACATCTATTAAGTTTTCAGTCATTTATTTTTTATTTAAAGCTACTGTATAATATGATTTTATTTCACTTATTACTTTTTGAATCAATGTGATAAAATTTATTAATTTAAATTACTGTATTCACAACACAGGTCAGATCGGTGAAGGCTTCTTTTGAACTTAACTGTACTTACCAAAGTAATTCATATTCATACAAAAAACCTTTAGTGAGTATGAAATCCAAACAACTTCTTAATAGAAATCAAGCTCTTTAATTTGCTTCTAACTTCTGAAATGATATATAAACGATCATCCTGAAGGGTGAATATACAAACTATTCTGTCATATAAATAGTCCAACATGTAGAATTTTATATTTATTATTGACAAAGTAAGCAAAGGTTTGTACTGGAAGGACAAGTATGAATTACTTAAGAATTCTAAAGTAATCTTCAGGTATTTATCCTAAGTCTCGGTAAGAATTTCCTTGTTTTTGAAGCTCCTCACACTAACTGTTCAGTTAAGGTAGGCCAGCACTACTCTTTTGTCAGATATATTGCTATGCTCCAAGCTCTCTGTGATTATCTGCACTGGAAGAATTTGGATATTATAGAGCAATTCCAGAGAAAGCAAAGAAGATTGCCAGATACCAGGAGCACTTCTATAAAGACAGGCTGCGACAGCTGCAGTGTTCACTCAGAAGTGAAGGTCCCAGGGACAACTTAGAGCAGACTTTCTGTACTTAATAGGGACTTTTAAAAAGTCTGGAGAGGGACTTTTTACAATGGTTTTAACTGCAATACAGTAGATTTAGATTAGATATAGGGAAGAAATTCTTTACTGTGAGCATGGTGAGAACAGGTTGCCCAGAGAAGCTGTGGTTGCCTCATTCCTGGAGGTGTTCAGAGCCTGGATGGGCTCTGAAAAACCTGGTCTAGTGGAAGGTGCCACTGCCCATGGCAGCAGGCTTGGAACTAGATAGTCCATTCTGATCCAAGCTGCTCTATAAATCTATGAATAGTATTAGCAAATAGGGCTTATTTTCAGTCAAAAGTCTGTATATTTTCTACAGAAAAGACAGTTGAATTGTGACATTTTAGGAGTAGTTGATTTGAAATGCTTGAGTTAATAAATTAAAAAATTTCTGAACATATATGCTATAGAGTATCTCTCTCATCTGAAATTTATGCAACTATATAAAGTATAGGCTTCTTTTTCTTCAAATCAAGTATCAAGAACATTACTTTTTATATAGTACACTATGAAAGTTATAATTGTTTTGCAACCTCTCAGTTTAACACTATCTGATTACTTAGATAGCAAAATGCAGCTTTGTCGCGGGTTCGGTTTGTAACCGGGCGGAAACACCAATTTAGTGTAGTGGTTTGGTCCAAAATACTCATTACTGTTTATCTGCTGTGAGATAAGAATTAGGAGAAATGCAAAGCAGGCACCAAACTTGAAAGAATATAAAGAAGTTTATTAACAGACCTAAAAGAGGAAAAAAAAATTATACCACCTTCAGAACTCTCCTCCTCCCCCCACCTTCCTCCCTTCTCCCACTGACAATGTTCAAAGACAACCCTTAAGATGTTCAGTCTGTTTACCACTTCCATAATAACCTTGTTCAGTCCATTTAGAAAGAGAAGTCTCTTCTTGCTCATGCTATGAAAACAGTATCACGACGAGACAGCCGCCCACTTCCAAATATTGTTCAGTCCATTTAGGAAGAGGAGTCTCTCTGCCTGCGTGTGAGTCCCTTCCCCCGACTTGCAGCTTGTTCAAGGTCACACACAGATAGCAATTGGTTTTCCCACGTTCGAGGATCCACTCTTGAAGTTTTTTGGTGTACAATTTTAAGGTTGAGCCATTCAGAAACAAAAAACAGAGGCCCTTCTCCTTCCCTGGGAGCAAAGGGCCTTCCTCATCTTCATTGTTAGGACTATCTCTGGGAGCATCTCTAGGAACTGAGGTTTTCTCCTTTCCCTTTTGGAGCAAAAGTCCTCATCAGGTTCATCTCTAGGGACTGAGGTTTTCTCCTTTCCCGTTTGGAGCAAAAGTCCTCATCTGGTTCATCTCTCCCTGTCCAAACTTCTCATGAAATTACAGCTGCGTCAGCATCTGCCTATCTCAGTGCAGGTGCTTTTGCTTACGAGTTGAACACTCCACCCCCCGTATCTTCATGAAATTACAACGGGATACTCTGATATATCATAGCTTCACAACAGAATTTCAGCTTTAAGCATCTCTTCTCTCTCTTCCCTCAGGTTTTCAGCTCTTCACAGCAATAAAAAGGGTTAATCTCACCTTGGCCTTGCAGCTTTGCAGCTGGAATGTTGAATTTTTCTTATCGAAGTGGAGAGGGGGGAGAGCCGAGCCGCTCCGGCTGCCCACGGCAAGGCAGTGGGGGGGGTTCCACGGCTGGAACAGGTCCATCGGCTCCAGGATGGCCGTGGCCCGGCCCGGCCTGGCCCAAGCAGGGCCTGGTCGGGCCCGCTGGCCCCCACTCGGGCCCCGCAGCCGCCTGTGCCAGCGCTGGAAACGAGAGAGAGCTTGGAGGGGGAGTTTGTCTATTCTTAAATGTGGATTACAGAGGTGGTCACAACTTTAAGTGGCTTAAAGAATTGTCCATATTCAAACTGGCCAGCTGATAGGTTCTATCAGTTCCCAGAGGAAACTGTAAGCACCCCTTAGCAAGGATGTCCCTTCTGGGACTATGCTTGCTAACCTATGACAAGCTTGCAAATCGTTGTAGAGTTTTCCTCCAAATAAAAATGATCATATGTAACCATATATTTGACTTCATTAATATTGAGACTTCCTTTTCGACTGGTCTTGCACGTATGAATAACCTTTTGAGAAAGCAGGATCTGTTGCTTCATTCACACAAATTCATTCTGAAAAGAGTTCGGAGTTATCAAAGGAAGACTTATCTCAAAACAAGATGGGGAAAAAGGAGTATATGGGGTTGAAAACAAAACCCCAAGTGATCTGTTCTTAGAATAATCAAGTAAGGTCCTTCTGGAATTTTTTACTGGGAAATAAATGAAGACACCCTAGGAAAATATGATCCATAAGATCTATAAGGTGTTCTAACTGTGATAAAAAGAGGTTATCTGAAAGTTTACCACCACTTTGATCCACTGATGATTGTAAAATGGTGATGATAATTATGTTTAATTTGTAAGTAATAGAGCCTTACTGTAGAGAAGCTGTGCAAAAGATTTTGCTAAGATACAATAATGTGCTAATGGCCCACAGTTTTTTCTCTTTCACTCTAACTGCTGGGGAAAAAAAGTGTTCCAAGTAGTCTGAGCTTTTTTCAATTCATAAATGAACCATAAAAGAAAGCAATTAAAAATGCTTAATGTTAGAAAAATTATACCCATTAATTGTACATTGTATTATTGTTAAAAATATGGAAAATGTAACTTGTTATTTTAGATACGAGATGCTATCACATTGCAGAGGCAGACTTCATCTTTATTTAGATCTATTTTGTCATATTTGCTATAAGCATGCAAATTTTCTATAAACTGAGATTTTTTTTAAACTCCTACAAAAAATTAATTTACTTTATTTATTTTTTCTTGTGCCTGTCATGATTCTCCTTCAGAATTAGCTCTAAATCTTAATATTTACACTATTGCAATCTCCAAGGATTTAAACTTTCACACTACCATGTATGATGACAACTTTGCTGTTGCTGAAGTACTTCTCCTCACAGAGAGTGAAAATCCCTGAGTTTAAAACTGCCAAGAAGTCTTTAAATTTAAAAATGATATTTGTAATGATTCTGTTTTACCCAGACACTGGTGAAAACAGAGGATGAATTAATTGGTAGGACGTACATATTTTTTATAGAATATGCATACATTCGAATGTCTGGTGTTCAGTGTTGGTTCTAACCTGCTTTTCTGGTTGCTGGCACTGTAATCTCCATTGAAAAATAAAGAGATCTCACTCATCCAGATTTATCTCCTTTTCTTGTGGTTCAAATGTAACATATTTGAGTCTAAAAATAAGATTATAAATTTGCAGAGATTTTAAACGACTGCCTCTGAATCATAAGAAATCAATTATTTTCTGTATTATGAATTAAATAAATTTTTTCTGGCATAGACTGATATGTATCTTCCTGAAAAAGTGCTTCTAGATACCTTTGATTCTCATATATCTTTGAGAATATGCTGGGTCACATCTCTGCTCCTCAAGCTGGGCAGAGCATATGCAGCTTGGATAATTGTTTTACTCTTCTTGTGTCTCAAGAAACAGAAGCCCACAAGCCTGTTTAGTTTTCACACAGAAGATGTTCAGATAAAGAGCCAATCAGGTATTACTTTGCAAATCTAACTCTGTAAACCAGATTACTGTGCAAAAATCTGGGAGGATCTCCACATCGGCCCTTACAGTCTTTACTTCAGACCTGACCCTCAGATGAAGACACCATTCTCATTCTCCTCCTTCATCTTTTGCCCTCTTTGTACTTTCTCTAGACTGCTTCTGATCTCCTGACTCCAGCTCCCTGCATGTTGTGAAGCCTTACCCCACACGCACTTCTCTGGGGGACCTAAGTCTGCCACCCTTCTCCATCCCTCTGGATTTCAGTAGACGTGTGTCTCACTGTGCCTAGAGGAGATATTTGAAGGTCCTCTGTGTACCAGCTGTACAGGAACACCCCAAAAATTAATCTCCACTGTGAACAAGCCTCCTTTTCAATTCCATCAGAATAAGAAAGAAGATGGGGATGGAAGCCAGCAGAGCAAAATTCACGTATTATTTGGTTTTGTGTGGGCATACTTATCACCAGGAGTGGATGTTTGATGCCTGACAATCGTGAGTGTTCATGCTGAGCAGAGGCAGGAAGAAATTTTCTCCTGCATCTTAATTGGTGGTTACTCACCCCTGTAACAGACCCTGGCTAGAACACAGGCAAAGCACAACCAATCCTGCTTCCTAGTACTGGCTCATTATCAAACTTAGGTAGGAACAGATGATCTGTAGTGTCTTGTGCCTATGAGACAGTGGAAAGCAGGCACTGAAATGTTTCCAAAGTACAGTGTATCAGGCCAAACTTGTCTCTTGTTCCTGTGCTGAGCTATTCCTGGCTCTCCACTGAGCTCTAGTTAGTGTCAGCGTACTGCTGTGCATTGTCTCATCCTTGGTTACTCAGAGCCAGGAGCCAGTGGTTTTGTGCAGAGTTAAAATAATTGCGCAGGCCGTTGTAATGCACGTAGCTGTTCTTTCCACTCATTCGGGGCAGGGAAAACCTTTGAACTGGTTTTGCTTATAACTGTTGTGATGTTAAAAAATTATTTCTACAGTACAGATTAATACCATCATTTTAAGCAGAATGACCACAGGTGACACATAATAGTCTGTAGGATTCACAAACATTTGGATATCCCGTTTAAAATTCTATTGTATTAAAAGACACCACAAGCTATTACAAATGGTTTCTGACTGCTCACTGTACTAACATATGTCTTCTTGAAGTGATTCATGAATCATGTGTGGTTTTGGTTTTTTTTTTTGAAGTATCACATGAACTAGAATTATTCTAACATGCTTAGGTTTCAGATATTTCTAGTGTTGCCTTACTTCTACCCTAGATAAATTTATGCTCAAACTTCTAGCGACTGGGCTGAAACATAACCCATACATTTCTGCTTTGAAAGTGAAGAAATAAACCAACATTATAACAGGAGGATGAACAAGAAGATGTTTTAAAGTAAACTTTTCTGTTCTACCTCTTGCTCTTGATGTACCAGAATCTGTAATGTAATCAGCTATTTTAAATGGAACATAAAAGGGATGAAACCATGTCTGGAGAATTATATATGGAATTATATATGAAAAAATATCACAAGACAAAATATGTTGTGAAAAATCAAGAAATTCTTTATTCCATTAAGATAATATTGAAAATGCACACTCACAGCTGGGAACCCTTGCTCTTAAGAGAGCAGCATGCAGAATTTTACTAATCTAAAGACACAGAAAACAATAGAAAGACAATATAAGTTATCTTTTTCCTTCATGAACTGTGAAGTCTATGGTTTATGTAAAGCTTTTATAGGTGATGCACTTCGATATACAGGTGAGATGCACCCATAGTCCTCAACTAGCATACATTTCATGTACTTGCGTTGGCTCAACAAAATCAATCACAGGTAGATAATCCTACAGTAGCAGATAGTTGTCTGTTCTACACAACAGCAGTGTAGAATCCCAAGGAAGTTTTCATTCTGGACTATGTATGTGCTTTCAATAGGAAAGGGAAGGGGGCAGGAGGAAGATGAAATGACCTTCGTTTTCAGGTATTATGAGGACCTTCAAATTGCAGTAAACATGTCTACTGTTTGCATGGGCAAAGCTGATGTTTTTGTGGGGAACCAAGCACCTACACACAAATTTACTTAGAAAACTTTGCTTCTAATTCTGCAAAATAAACTCTAAGCAGTTTCATTTTACTTGAACTATTAAAGGCAGGTTCAGTTGCATTCTGTGAGCTATTAAAACCAACAGAGGACACTAATAGAGGATGCACTCTAGTAAGACTTCATTGATACATCAGAGTGGCTGTGACTTATACATTGCTGTAACAAAAGTTGCTGGTTTCTTTTTGTAGACCTCAATATTGAAGATGAAAGAATTTAAGGTAAAAACATTGCAACCTTATCAGAGAATATTTCCAATCTTGGTTTTTGGCTTTATTTTCATTGAAAAACAATAGTTTTTTACAAAGAGCCCTTGTTTAAAATCAGATGGTGGCATCTTTGTAGCTACAGGGTATATTGTTGACAGCAACAGCATCAAAATTTCTCCCTGAAGTGTTTTAATAATATATTATCCCTTGTTAATTCATCACATCGCCATACTTTTATTTTTGGATTTCAAAACCTGGCACAGTATATTCTAAAATAAATTATATGTTGAGAGCTTAAGAGGACTTGTAAGAAAAGAAAGATTTGGAGTACAACCACTGAAGTCCTCAGGAGTAGTGAAATTTGTAAGCATACTTGATTCCATCTTAGCATACAGCCATAAAATGCAGAAGATGACCCTCTTTTCTGCCATACTTTCATACACACATACATTTCATACATTTATTTCAATGACATATTTTCCCAGTAGCAACATGAAAACAGCCATTCTTTTTCATGCTGTAGTCTACAGGCCAAGTGGGTGAAAAGAAAATGACAATGTATTTAGAGATTGTTCTTTAAGCTGTGTGAAAAGTATAGTAGAGTCTATTCTGGGGTAAAAGCTTATGAAGAAGCTCTTGAATAGTAAGTTACAGTATGAATTTAGTAGATACAAACTCTTTCATAGCAACCACCTGTTCACATCTGATATTCAACTGCAAATGCAGATGGCTCACCATTCTATCATTAAAAAAGCAAGGGTGATTTTCCTCACATTTGCAGGAAACCAGCAGCTATGCAACAAGGAACTATTCATTGCTGAAAAATTGTTTTTCTGTCCTTACTTTGAATTTCATAAAGTTTTTTTTTGCTCTCTTCAAAGAGAAAAATGACCACTTTCTTTCTGTCCCATTTTTAAGCCAATTAAAGGCACCTTTTCCAAGTAAAATTATTATTTCTGTCAGTTTTTCTACTGTGTCTATTCTGTATACAGTGGTGTTTTCTGCCTAACTGTTGCTTTTTACCTGTTCTTCAATAAAAAAAATTTGATTCTAGCCTCAACATTGCTGAGTATATGTAAGTTTTATCTGTGATGATCAGCTATGTCCTCACTGGAATATGACACCAAAATTCAGATTATATTGCTCTCTTTTCACAAGTAGTTGGTAGTTGTTCATGGCTTTGAAAATTATATTTCAAAAGCTAAATACAATATAAATTCATATAGTATTAATGCCTTCTAGTTAGTCAACATGAATTATCTGTAACTGAACACAGTACTGTTCGAATCTTAATTATATGTCTGTCACTCACAAAATTCCATTTCATGAGAATGTAATTTAAATAATAAATGCACAAAGGGAATGCAAGTAACAAGAATGTATATAACTGAAATTTATAAGTCCCTAATGCTTGGCCAAATGCAAATTAATATTGAAATAATAGCTTCCAGTCATCATATACTGAATGTTACAGACTGTATTCAGGGAGTTAATTCTTAATTTTTATGTCCCTTGAAAGAAAAGAGCAGGTATATCTAAGGGTAAGAATTAAGAATAAAGCTACTTGAAAAACTATTTACTTGAAAGCCAAGTAAAACAGTATATAACATTTAAGTATTCAGAGCTCTACAGTTTCAAGAATGTTTTCCTAAAATATAAAAATACATAGTTAGACTTTTATTTAAAAGTGATTTGCTTTTCATTTGATAATTTCAGTAATCACCTGCCATTCCTTGCCCTCTAAATTTATCAGTGCTCTCATGCTGTGGAGTGTGGGGTTTATTAGGGCCTCTCTGAGAGGAGCAGTGAATTAGTCTCATGCAAACTGAAAGATCACAAAGCAAAGGATGCAGCTGGAACTTTAGCATCAGTGTGGAAAGGGGAGGTATTACAAGACATCTTGTCATTTATTTATCTCTACAAACAGAAGGTTGATCTTGCAAATTAAGGCATGAGTTAAAAATGAAGGGAAGTAACAGTTAACTATAAACCAAAATATGTTTTGGGGTGGGCATGGGCAGAGAAAAGCTGTGTTTCGTTGAGCTGTATACGTCCTACCAAGGATGTCTTGTGTTTTTGAACCATGGAGTCAACTTGAATCATCTCTCAAGCTAAATGTGTTTGAATATAGATCTGCATGTGAAAATAAAACAGCTTTGTCACACTGGAATTTACACAGCCAACGATTTTCTGATCTGGGAAAGAAAATAGAAGGGAAGTGGAGAGGATTTAGAACACAAAGACTCATGCAGCTCTTAGAAAAAGGGATTATGAATAGCTTTGGCAGCAAAAATAAAACAGATTCTTCTTGCTTAGACCATTCAATGAAGTAATGATTTCTTTCTCTTTTCTGAAGTTTCCTGTATATTCTGTACAACATGATCATTGTCAGGAGGCTTCCATTGCCATGTATGTACTGCAATTATAGAAAAAACCTATTGAGAAGGGTGATGCTGGGAAAAGGAGCAATATGTCCACTGCCAACAAATTTTTTTCAAAAGACTATTACTTTTTTTTTCTTTACTTTTTTTCAAAAGATTCTGACTTTTTGGCAGCAGCTGATTTTTTAGAATTTTTCCCTTTTAGAGATTTTAATAAGAAAAAATTACCTCTTTTTTCTTCTTTAATTTAGAGAGTGATAGTATGATTGGTTTAGTCTTAATTACGCTTCAAAAGTGCTAGCTGCAGAAGATACAAAATATTTTTTTCTCATACACAAACAGATTGTCCCATGATGCAGAAACTAAATTTGTATCACTTTTATTACCCAAAGGTAGGGACCAAGGCTAATACATGATAACAGGATAGTATAAACGTATCTCTTCTCTCATTTTATAAAAAAAAGTGGTCTATATTGGTATGATAGCCTTGCTCTTAAAGATTTCTTAAGAAAAGTCAAAGAAAGAACAACATTTACCATTTAATTATATCTTATTAGGGCTTTAAACTCAGCTACTGACTGCCAGGTCCCAGACTGGCAAAGCTGAGTCATGCATTTCTGTCCTTCGCAGTGAGTCATATTCTAAGGAGGATGGGAGTGGGATCATGGTATCAGACTTAGCAATGAAAAGTAGCTCTTTTGTTTACTTGCCAATTTCCAAGTATGTAAAGGTCACAGATCCACTTGGTCTTGCAACAGAGTAAGGACTGTGCTGTGTCCAGGTAGACTTTGAAGCGGTTTGTGGTGGAGAGGGTAAAGGAATAAAGGTATTTCTGATGAGGTACAGAAACTTGCCTTCCAACCTCACTACTACAGCAGACATAGTTGAGCACTGTAAAGAAAGAACAAGTGATATCCCAGCTATGGCTCTTGGGTACAAGGACAATGATTAGATCTTAAAATACACAAACTGTCCCTGGGTTAGGAAAAAAATGGAGAATGAAAGTGACTTCACACTTGTGAGATTTTGTGTGGGATACTGGTGCACTTGTAGCACTCCACTGCAAGCGTACTGACAAACTGAGTAGAGTTCAGCAGAGCAGCACCAGACTGGTCAGAGATCTGTAGCATGTGGTGTAAAAGAAGAGCCTGAAAAGTGTATCTGGCTATTGTGAGAATGGAAAACCTGAGGACAAGGGGGTGTGTGCACCTGCTGTATACAGATTCATGATGATCAGTTATAGAGAAGACAACAGCCATACTCTCCTGACAGGTACAGAACAAACACAGGAGAAAAGTGACATAAAGTGCAGCAAAGGAAAACCAAACTAAACAGTTTTGTTTTGAAGAGGAGGAGGAATAGGACAGAATATGTGGAGGAGTTGTTTAAGCAGAGGAAAAGATTACCAGAGGAGATACTAGAATTTCTGCCCCTGGAGATGTTCGTGTCTCAGCTGGGCAAGGTGACAGACAACCTTTCTAACAGGGAAGTTAGTCCTGTTCTGAGGAAATAGTTAGACTAGATGATTTCAAAGATCACTTCCAATCTGAGCCATTCTCTAATTAACCAACTTGATATAATTTTGACCCTCTTAAAATACTGAAATCATCCATATGATTATATTAGTAAACTCACTTGCTGAAAAAGTAATTTTATGTAAAGTAGTTGTCAGAGAATAAAATATCTGAAGGACATTGAGAAATAATTTTTAAGAAAGTATGATTTTTATGCAAAAAGAAAAATTACAAATGAGAGATCTGCTTGATTATATATTTAGTAAAATAAATCACAGAGAATCACAGAATCATTTCATCTGGAAAAGACCTCTGAGATCATTGGGTTCAACCTTTGACTGATCACCTAGTCAACAAGATCATAGAACAAAGTGACATGCCCTGTCCCTTCTTGAATACCGCCAAGGACAGTGAATCCACCACATCCATGGGCAGACTGCTCCTTTCTGTGAAGAAATTCCTCCTGATGTCCAACCTGAACCTCCCCTGGTGCAGGTTGAGGCTATGTCCCATCAGCCTGTCACTGGTGGTCTAGGAGAAGAGGATGACTCCCACCTGGCCACAACCTCCTCTCAGGTAAGTTGGAGAGAGTGATAAGGTCACCCTTGAGCGGTCTTTGCTTCAGCTCAAACAGCCCCAGTTCCCTCAGCTGCTCTTGTTGTCACAAATTAAAATGCAATAACATATTGGCACAAAGAAAGTAATTATTGATTAAAATTTGTTCAGGCTGTCAGGATCTCATGAGCAAAGATATTTTCTATGCTTCATTTGTCTGTGCACATTATCAACTGCTGTGCTTTACTGCATGTGAGCTGGTAGTTTTGAGTAGCAATGAAAACCTTTTTCCTGTTATAGTATTAATAACACTACAACATTTTTATGGCTGTATCTACAAACTCAATTTCAGCTGCAGAGGTTACATAGAGATGGAAAGACTGGGATTTGTTTCAGTGCCATCAGTTATGCTTCTAGGAAGATTAAATTCATATTTGTGCTTAGTAACAGTGAGAGATGGCCATTTGTGGTCCTAGGTTTGTGCAGCATAGGTGTATACATGCCTGTGTCTGACTGGCTTCAGTACTACCATTCCAGATTGCCTATCTGTTTTAGAGAGAATCATGTGCTTGTAGTGGGAACAGCACTGGGAGATCTAAGCAGAGTGCTTTCCCCTCTAGAGGTGGGGGACAGTGTATCAAACAGAAGTTTAATATGGTCAAGTGTTAGTGCTGTAGTAGCATCTTAAATAAACCTCAAGTTTAGTAGACTGCCATAATAACCACCACACATCCCTTCTGCATTTCTTTAGAGTGTGCTTAAAAAGTTTATCCATCATGGAACTTCTGTTTCCTAGAACCTTGGTGCTGACTGGTCTCACTGCAATCTCCAAAGGAAGACCCAAAATGTCAGTGCCCTTACTAAATCCTAAACCCTCTCATCAGCAAAGATTAAGGTTCGTTTATTTTCCATGATAGTATGACATTTTAAATCATGTTTTGTGGATAACAAAAAGCAGTTACATAAGTAATCTGAATTACTATATGCAGTTACAGAGAAGCAAAACTATGAGAAGATAAATTATCAGAACATCATTGATGGCAGAGGGACTGAAAGAAGACTTCTGTGTTTTGGAAGGACAGGAAGGGATTCTGAAGTGCTTGCTGTTCTTCAATTATGTGCTGTATTGTCTCCTAAAATAGCCACAGCTATTATTTGACTGTATGATCAGTTTTGAAAAAATGTATTTGAAACCTCTAGATAATCTATAAACTCTGCATTCTGGTTTTTTGCTTTGTTTTGATTTGGATTTCTTTTGTTAGTATTTTTTTTTAATTTATTTTCTTTCATTCAGTATGATGAAAGGTAAGTTTTTCTGGCATGGAACTTATTTCTAAAAAAATAATGTTAAATACTTTTTCACACTACTCGAATTTATGATTTTCATCAGAAAAATAAAAATTACATAGCCAACCTAAAAAATATATGGCTTCAACTTCAGTGTTTAGACATATGCGGAAGAAATTTATTTTAACAATATCTTATGCATTTTAATTTCATTTAGCTGAATAAGGCATATCTTTATTTTGTACTCTGCATTCATTAACAGGATTTGGGGTTTTTTTCAGAAAAACAGGATGAAAGGTGGAGTTTTCACAGTTTGATAGTTGCAATTCTCTGTTATTTAGTGATGTGCGAATACCACCTGTATTAATTTCACAGAAATTGCCTATTTTTTATGTTTCCAAAGAATACCAAACACTTAACAAAAATGCTACGTTATGTTCTCATAATTTTTGACTGTTCATTCCTGCATAGTTTTTATTCCATTTCATATATATAGTTTTGTACTTTTACTTTTGCCTATGACAGGCACCAAATAATATGGCAGTACAAAATGCCAAGAGAAATGCTACTGGGGAAAGTTTGAGGGTTTTTTTGTACTTTTAGAAATATTGTTATTAATAAATTAGTCAGCTACACAAAGATTCATAGGTTGATGTACAACCTGCTCTTTTAGGTTCTATTCTTTTCGTAAAAATATCCAAGTTCTTTTACTAAGGATTGTAACTGCAGAAAAGTTTCAGAATATGGTGCATTTTTTAGTATTATTTTAGTTTTCTAGAGAAATGAGGATTTTACAGTCATATCTCTTGAGCATTCACTGCTTCCCTCTGTCTTCCCTCACTCTCCCACTAGCTTTCAAATCCTTTTTTGGTAGATCAAGATGAAGAGATAAATGCTCCAATCCTAGATCTTTGTGCAACTTGTGGAAGTCATCAGACAGATTTGGAGTGAAAGCCAAATATATGCCAAAGGAGAACACTGAGAGTTGAAACTTGACTATTTCTGTAGCTAGTGTTTGCTTTGGTTTTTTTGGTTAGTTATAACAGTCACTGTGTTGCACTTATTTAACAGATGAATCATGAAATAATGCAGACAATTATTGAAGAATTTTCTCCGTAATTGTAGTAATACCAGTGGTCAGTTTAGTTTTTAGTTAGTTAAAAATAGCTTCATGTGATGAAGCTTTTTTTTTTGCCATTAAGTTGCAGACACATGTCCTATGCCAGTTCTCTGTCCAAGGTGATGTGGTGCATTAGGGAATCTTGTGTCTTGGAACTTGATGCCACCACAGCTGGATTATTTACGGTTCTCAAAATGGTGTACATAAACAATTTAATAGCTTTGAAACAGCCTTTGTTTATTCGTCTAGAAAGAATAAACTCCATGGACACGTCTCTAAAGCTTTTATGTCTTGAATAAATAACTGTTACTAATAGCTGAGCTTCTCTTGTCAGTTATTAACTGATCCCTTTGCCTGTGAATTCTTTCATATGTTAAATACTTTTAACCCCAGCCTACTTTTAATATTTTTTCAGTAAATATAAAAATCCTCACCCATGGCAAATGCTTCTGTCATTGAGCAACAGTTTTTAAAAGAGTGAATTGGTAATATCTGTACAAGACCACAGGCACACATTTTATATTTAATTTTAAAAATCTTGCATTAATTTATATATCTAAAAATTTTAGAAGATTAAGATTAAGATTAAATTATGTTCCATGAAAAATAGACAGAATTTGAGTTAGGACATTAATTAGTAAGTTATTTTATCTAATTTCTTGGTCAGCTTTTCATTCATAGGAAAATGTTGGCTTTTGCTTCTGTTTGCTAAGATAAGAAGTATAGGAAAGGCCCCAAAATTTATGAATGGCTTTTCACTATGAGCCAATATTTTCAAAGTTCATTGCAGTGCATGAATGAATATTAACAATAAAATTCTTTCTTTCCCCTGAAGATAGAAATTTATTATTAGAATTTTATGATTCTTTCTGATAAGTAACATCTAAAGTTTATTCCTTCAGCTCTGATGTTTTTGCTGGATACAGGAAGCCAAATGTTTGTTATTTCAAGAGGAATTGCTTTTAGATGCTTTTCCTTGGGTGGAAAATGCTAATTAGAATAAGCAAGCTTTCATGATAATTTCCTTTATTTTGCAGTTAACATATTTTAATTGTTGTGGAAAGTAAATGGAAAGTGTCAGGAATAAATGGGCTGTGCTGTCTAAGTCAGCTTGGTCTTTCAGGCAGGTGAATGAAGCAGAGAAAACACTGGCTTTCAGAAATTTAATGAAGTACTTCTTTTTCATACTCATGTTATTTCATATCTGAAAGCTAAAAATGTAAATATTTCAGCTGCAATTTACATATGGAAACAATATTAACATAAAATGTTTTGCTGTTAGGTGCTGAATATGCCATAAAACTACATAGTTATATTAATTTTTCATCATTTTTTCATGAAATCAATGAAACAATCACATAGTTTGGATACTTCAATGGAAAGAAAAGAACACCTAACCTGTGCTTTGAAGTGCTACTGCAAGGATTCAGCCAAAGGCTAGAAAGGCAATTTAAATTTAGTTCAGTCTTGGTTAAAAACTGTCATAGTATTTTAGTAAATGTGTATTCAGTCAAGGTCAGCAGTTACATTTTTTACTCATTAATGCACCAGCCATAATAAAACACATTCTTTTTGTATTTATATGTGTGTGTGTGAACCTGTCTATGGCTTACTTACTTTGATAAAATGTACTTATATGTGAAGAATAACATGGCCTAGAACAGAACAGAATATTTCAGATGCAAGAATATTTGCAGATATAATCTCACCTTGTCCAACTGCCTGAGCACTTTTAGGGTGTGTGGACATTAGAGCTTTTCTTCAAATTAGACCAATGAATGAATGAATGAATGAATGAAAAAAGTCACTGAAAATATTAAAAGAGCACATCACAGGCATTTTTTCCAAAGCAGACTCTTTTAAAAATAATTTTCAACATGTTTCTTCCTCTAGGAAATTCATGTTAATGATACTTCTCTGCACCGTTAATTTTTTATTTTTCTCTTAAAAGCAGCATTTAAAAGCATCAGGAATAATAAATTGCAGGGCATTAGTAGCGTTAAATTTACATTATGCTTGGGTGGATGATAAATGGTTGCACTGTATTAATTTAACATTTTATTTAACTTTTCCTGATCTCCTCATAATTGTTTTTTTGTTATTATATTAACATTATAAGTCAGTAATAGTAGACTAACTTATCGCTTTTCTTGCTTATCAGAACTGGACTGGATTCACATAATTTGTTGCTGGAATCCATATATATAAGCCAGGCTAACAAAAAACCAAACCAAACCAAAACAAAACAAACCACAAAAACCACAAAAAAAAACCAACCAAAAAAACCTAAAACAAAACAAAAAAAGGATCTCTTTAAGCCCAGGCTTTAATTCCAGTCAGGAAAATTTTGAGATGGGCTCATCAATAGGGAAGAAAAAGAGAACAAAACAGCAAAAAAATTCAATACACATTTCTGTGTCTACAAAATACAGTGTAAATCCTTCCTAGAAGAAGGTAGATTCTTGGGTTGAAAAGGGGAAGATATGAAGAGATCCTTGTAGTTTCTGTGCTTAGAAGAGAGTTGTTTAATGCATACTGTGATTTAATGTGTATTGTTTAGTGCAAAATGTTGTGGTCTCCTGTTCAGCTATTTTCTGAGGAGCTTTTCTTACCACATAGCTGTTGGTAAGAGCATTCCCATCATGTTTCCTGAAATATTTTACCTCCAAAGTACAACACTGTTAAAGAGGTATCAGTTGAAAGGTAGGTAATATTCCAACTTGGAGACCATTTCTTATCAAATAGTAAAAATTATTTACATAACTTAAACCATAAGTAACATAACAGTGATTTTTATTTTTGTGTTAAGAAGTAGGAACTCATAATTAAAGAAGTGTTTACCATCAGTTCACTTAGTTTCATAAACATGGCATGTAACTGAAAGACCAGAATTGCAGCTCATATGGTTGGAAACTTGATGGAAGTTTCCTAAGAGACTGAGAAAACAAGCAACTCTCAAATGTACTAACTTCTTATCAGCTACCAGACAGCTCATCTGCTGACAAACTCCAAGTATTAAACTAGCATACCAGTGAAGCCTTGGATTTATGATACCTCTAGTCTTACACTTACTCCTGACATCCATTATGTAGGATGCTTTTTAGTCTCCTGGTCAAGATGTAGCTTCTAGAGTTCTTTAACAAGAGGTCCCAAGAAAACTGAAAATTTCCCTTCAGCCTACCCCACTATGCTGGAGCTCATGTCTAGACACACTGCTTCTGTGGAGATAGACTGTTCTGGCCAAGAAAGGTTGATCTTTCCACATGTTAGACCACCTTGTCAGTGTTGATCTGTTCTTGCACCTCCATGTACTTATTACCACTTTACAGACTGTACCTGACTTCATGTTGGATTCTTTGATTCCTCCTAGTTGCAGACCGTTATTTTAGTTTAACTGTTTTTGCAAAGTAATGTAAAAGAGGCAGATAATAAAAAATATTTCACTTTCTAGCTGAAATTGGATAGTCTTGCAATATATCTGTGTGCAAATCAAACAGAATGATTTGTATTTATCCTTCAAATCAAGCAGGTTTGTAGCAACTAGTACAAGAGGCAAAAGGGGCGTGTTTTCCAAATACGTTTCTCATACGGACTTGCCATTTGCTATTTTGAGACAAACTTAAGACCTCTCCATTTCCAATGTCAACTTTCCCATTTCCAAACTGTTTGTAGGCAAAGTATCTTCTTTAAATGAACAAAGAATTCAAATTCAAAAGCACTATAGTTATCATTATAAGAATGAGCAGAGTGCTTTGGTGACAGACTGTTTCAGTTAACACATAGGTGATAAAAGTAATAAAAATTATTTAGGTCCAGAACCAAACCAGCTCCTTCAATTTAAAAAGGATTCGGTTCATGAATATTATCAAACTTTTCCCTCTATCAGGAGTACAGTATTGAAAATATTTGATAGGTTTACATTCCTTCTCAGACAATCTAGCTTACGTTATGTACACAAAACCATAAACCAGCTTATATGGGCAGGAAGGTGGCAGGTCTTTGACCACATGTGGCAATCCCTATGCAATTCTGTTGTCTACTACCCTCTTTAATAGACTAAAAATTATTCAACATAACTAACTTAAATGTAAAATCAGAGATACTGATTTTTCCAATTCCCCTCAAAGGAAATCATCGTGCTTCGTTTTCCTTTCACAGCAGAGCACATGGTGTTTAAGATAAGCCATTCTACACAAAAACAGCAGTTTAGATCTGTACTGGTGAGGCAGCTCCTGCAGACAGATATCGAATGTCATGTGCTTAATGTGTGCACACAGACCTGAAACTTTTGCTTGTCCCCTGTTTTTCTCATCTCTTTCCTATGTGGGTATTTTTGTGAGTGACATGTGGGGAAGGAGAAGCATTTAACCATTGGTGGGGGGCACTCCAGAAGCTTGTTTAGAACAGTGACTGTGATTAGGCTGGGGAATATCTTGATAGTTCTGACCACGTGGCCAGTGCTATTGCACAGCCAGTCTGTCACACACAATGAGGTTCTGTGCAGGGCCAGCAAGCCTCAGCACAGCCACATCACACCAAAAGCACCATCTGTGCTGTCCTTCTGAAGAGAAAGATGGGATCCTTCTGTGAATCTCAGGATAGAGAGGATTGTACGTTAGAATCTGATACAAAAGGCCAATAGTTTGACCCAGAAAATAAAAAGGGAAAGTAAAAACAACGCCGGTTTTGAATGACAGCTGTAGGACCATCATCAATGTAATGAATTTGTGTGGCATTTGAGGACCTGTTAGAAAACGATGGGTTGCATAGGAATTGTTGCAATCAGCTTGTGAAGAAGCAATATAATAAAACAAACCCCATGTATAACTAGAATGTTAAACATTTGCATAATGAATCATTAATTAGGCACTTTTTGAAAAATGTGCAGAGCCTGAAGAATCACGAAAATAGCGTGATACTAAGAGATGGTTTGGAAAGCATTTAGTACTTAAAATAAACATGCATATATTCACCTTCTTAATTCTTATTTTTCAATTCAAAGTTAGTTATTCACAATATTCAATGCTAATCAGATCATCAAATTTAGGTTTTTCCTTAGCCAAAAATGTCTGTGAATTGAGAAAATAAATATATTTGTTGATTTCAACTTCATTTGTGCATGTTCAGTTTAAAAAATTTTTAATTCAAAAAATTAAAAAATTTAAATTAAATTTTATTTTAATTTAAATAAAGTTTCAGGTTAAAAAATACCCCAAGAATGTCTTGAAATTTAGTTGAAGTAAGGATAAAAAATTCAGGAGGATACCTTAAAAACATACTACTGGATGTACTACCATTAAATTAATTTTACTGTCACAGACAGATAAAAGGGTGAAATCTTATATTTTCTCAATAATCAGGCTGTTTAAAACTGAGCATCTTTGCCACACTTTGGAACAGAAATATGCTAAAGTTTCATTCAGGCAAAAAAAAATCTCCTGGAGATCAATGTGGTTAGATATAATAATTCTTTTTTCCTCATTTTAAGTAATTAATGAACTATTTTTTTTTAAGTTAATTAACATAAGAGCATTCCTATAATAATTTTTTGTTATGCTTTGCTGAATGTGTTCATCAATTTTAATGAAGAAACTATCAATTTTGGAAGAAATTAAAATAAATTGTTGCAAAAGTAAGGCTGGCAGGGATGAAGTTAATGGGAAAAAGAACTGACAAAACCCAAATATTTGCTGTTGGACTGGCATAAGGAACAACAATAAACCCCAGCATCTCCAAACAGCAAGCATGTGAAAAGATGTGAGTTTTTCAGTTAGGACTGATGTGGGGAAAGACCGTCGTGTCCGTTCACAGTACATGATGTGTGACAGGGCACACTCTGCGCAAGAGCCTGTCTCCCTTGGGCAGGTGGCAATGCCCAGGTGCTGGACAGGCGAGTGGAGGGTGGCATTGGTGTCCAGACCAGCCATGGGGGAGTCCTTGCTTAGCAGAATTGTAGGCTGGAAGAAAAGCCACCGTCATCCTAGAGGTCCATATGGGAACAGCTTGAGTCATTAGTCAGAGGGCACAGCATGTTGCTAATTATTCTGTTAAAAAGAGACATTGGTTCACTATTTAAAAATAGGAGGCTAACTTTTCTTCCTGCTGACATCTTCAGCACTAACTGTGTTGGTAGATTAATTAATGAAACAGATGAACCAAATTATCACAAAACCTAGCCACTTGAAAAAGCTTCACTGAGTATTATGTTCAGTCCCTTGGCTGTTACATTGTTCTTCTTTCAAACTCTGTAAATCAGTGATAAATGTGCGAGTAAAAGGCCTGAGTAGCTTTTATCCTCCTAGTATCTCTAAAAATTAGTTGCCTGTGTTAGAGTAATTTTTTCTCACACTCCATTCCAGAGGGCTTTTTAGTTTCTAAGAATCAATGCATTTTTTGCATAACCAGATGTCTTACTTCCTCCTTACCAAAATAATAGCTTCAAAACTGTTGATTTTCTACTGATGGGGTAAACATTTTCAGGTTCAGATTTTTTTTTTTTTTTGCCAGAAAACAAATTAAAAATACTCCTACTGCAATTTGGTTTGCAACTTACATTCTTTAGCTGAGCCTTAGCTGCTCAGATACTGCTGCTTAATTGCAGAACAACATATAAAGTTCCTTCACTTAAACTAGAATGATTTGATTTTTCATCTTATCATTGAACTATTGAGTGGGGAGAAGGATATATTAGTATGACTTCATAGCAAATTCAAGTAAGTTATTGAGATTTAACTGCTAAGTACTACACCTTACGTAAGAGAACTGAAGAAACATTTGCTGAACATTAGGGGACAAAATACTTTTGTGATGTAAACTGGTGAGATCAATTTATTGAAATGCCAAGAAATGCCAGCTGATGAGCGGGCGTAGAAAGCTCTCATGCCAAATGCTAAAAAAGGAAAATAAATGCATCTTTGATTAAAGAAGGCTGATATACCAGGAAGTAAATATCTCATTTAGAATAGAAATCTGGTGAAGAATATTTTCAAAAAACTTCTCAAGCTTTCAGTATAAATACTCATGATTTGTAAAATTAGTTTTAGTAATGTTAATTTCACCTGGTTTTCATCACCCATAAGTGCCATATGCTTTATCTGCATAGCAGCAGTACTTGGCAGATCTTCCTGCTGAAACTCAACTTTTCTCTTAAAAAATACATTAATTGTGAGATTTCAGATAAATCTCTTCCAGACAGCTGAGAGTCTCAGATTTTATTGATATATTTTTCCCTAGAAACCAAGAATCCTATAAAAATATTTCAATTTGTCTTTAACATGTACTATAAGAATGTGTTTCCAGTAACTGTGAGCCTTCTGAGGAGTTTTAGTTTTGAAACCTAGCAAACAGTTGCACCAAGAGGGTTCTGAGCCCTCCGTGTTTGCACATGCTTAGTCAACACATGATAAGATTCATCCATGACAGTGTGTTTTCTGCCTAACATATGAACTATCTTTTAAAAATAATTTTATTAAAGCAATATATTACCTATTCTTGATTAGCAGCATTGCTTGCTTCCGTAGGTTTTTCTAAATGTTGTCTGCTCAGATGATACATCTCTGCATCTACTACACTGGTGCCTTTTTGGAAATATTAATTGTTCTAGTCAATTTTTAGTAGGGAATGTGTGTTAAGAAAAAAATCTAGATAATACAAAAGAAGCTTCAGAACAGGCTGATCGTGTATTTTTGAGAGTTGAGCAACAAATCTATATTTCTATGTGAATTAAGGGTAGACTAGTTATATTTGTAATAATCATAGAGCAAATCAAGCAAAAACCTTTGCTCCTTTAAATTTTCTTAGCTGATTGTGATCTGTTTATGATAAATCTGATCATGATGTTGATAGAGAAAAGATACTTCCTGAGGATGTCCTACTAGAATGACAGAACATCACTGACTTACAAACACAGAATGCTGTTCACAGGAATTACAGGATCAATTAAAAATCACTTTATATTAGTAGGACATCTGTTCGGAAAGGTTCTACAAGCCTTTGAGTCTGTAAGGCTCACTTTTCAATGGAGTATGTAGTCTTCAATAATTGATTACTTCTTCACTGGGCCTTTGAGGAATCATACTTGTGTAGTCTGTCTGCGAAGGCATCCCATGTGTCTGACATCTTGCTGCAAAGGAGCAGGGAGAGAGAAACAGTAATGAAAACTGTTATTGGTGTTAGTCTAGATGCTAACAAGCTTTGAGCAGTGGTCATACTGCAATACAAATATCTCTGCATCTCACAAAAGCATAGAATGGATTGGTTTGGAAGGGACCTTAAAATTCATCTTGTTTCAAACCCCCATCATGGGCATGGATGCTATCCTAGACCTTGTTGCTCAGGGCCCCACCCAGCCAAGGGACACTGCTTGTCACCAGGCTCCACTCAAATCCAGCCAGCCAGTTCCTCACCCACAGAACACTCCATCCTTCAAATCCAGTTTGGAGATGAGGATGTCATGTGGGATCGTATTGAAGACCTTAAAGAAGTCTAAGTAGATGACATTTGTCAACTTGTTCAGTCCCTGCATCTCAGAAGGCCACTAGGCTGGTCAGAAAAATATTTTTTTACTAAAGCCGTGTGTCAAACCTCCTTGTCTTGCATGTGCCTTAGCATTGCTGGCCTGAGGATCTTCCCTGTGATCTTCCCGGGCTCACTGGTCTGTAGTTCCCTGGGTCTTCCTACTACCCTTTTAAAAAATTGCAGTGATGTTTCCCTTCGGTTTGTTTATGTTCTAATTTCTGATTGTGTGGACATTAGAAAAATTTGAAATAGATAATGAAGACATACAAAATTAAAAATTCCGAAATTAAAAGAATAAAAATATTGTCCTATTAGTGGACTGCTAAACCCTGTTATGAGCTCAGCGTAGAAGTAGTTTTTTAATAAAAAGTATCAAAAATGCTAACATTCTTCAACCTGCACTAAACTTTAATGTATTTACATTTTTTTAAAATTATGCGGGTGACATCCAAAGCTTTGTTACATGTCTGAGTTATCAGAAATAAATGAAGAATTCTAATATTCATTTTAATAATAATGGTTTGTCTTAAACTTGCCTGGACAAAATAACAGTTATAAAGGAATAACAAGAACTTTAGTATCAAGTATTGTGTCACTCCAAATACATTTTTCCTGCCTACAAATCTCATGGGATCAATTAAATAGCTGGTCAAACTGTGCAACTCATAAGGGATCAAAAAAATGCATTATAACAGAAGTTTTAACATGTCAGCAGTCTCAGAGTGTGGAAAGATAGCATCAGTAGTACAAATTCTTACACACTTTTGACACTTAGGATGACAAGGAGAAAATGATGGCATAAGACTCATTATTTCTTTCATAAGTCCATCACTTTGAAAATCAAAAACGTGAATTATCCTTCAGATATATCTCCTAGTAGAAGTTTTGAGGTTTTTTTTCAGGTGCTAACTGAGTGCTTGTAATTTCGTCCTTTTCTCTCTCAGTTGATGTGATTTTAGATCTAAAGCTGTTTTGCTAGAAGAATATTCTTATTATGAAAGTTAGTACATTGTATAGATGACTAAATATTTTCCAGAGATCAGTGACTAATCTCTTATTTATGAAAATTCATATTCCAACGTAAGTCTTTTTTTAATTGATTCCAAAATACTCTCTCCTCAATGTTTGTTCTGGAGAAGGCAAAAAGAAACATCTCAGCTTGAAGAGGAAACAATCTCTCTTAAATTGAATTTGAATATTTTTTCCTTTCTAAAATGTACCATTCCTTTATCTCTTCTTCAGATGCTTGCAAAATTTAACTTTCTCTCTGAGTTTAATTGACTGTCTCAGTAACTGCCGCTCTATGTCTCAAAGTGTCACTTCTGAGAAATCGTTTATGACTCCTATCTATTAAAATACTGCATCTGAAGAGACATCTAACTCTGCTAATACAAAGTTCCTTATGAAGACAAAAATGTGAAGAAAAGAAACAAGGACAAGGGCTTCCTCAGTGTTTACAACTTTTTCCCTGTTATTATTTCTGAGAAAGTAGCAAATGTCTTCTGAAGGATCTACTTCCTGTTGCTTTTTAAAACCAGGCTCTAGCTATGAAAATCCTTATAATTCAGGATATGACACTTACAAATTGTCACTCTAAAGCAATCCTCCTACAGTACTTCAGTAAAAAGTCTTGGGGTCACTCACTGCTCCTGGAGACTATTTTTTGTTTGTGTCACCACTTGTTATGGCACTTCACGATATGACTGTTGCTGCTGCTTCTTCCTGCTGCCTCAGAGCTTAATCTGGTTTTCATTCCTCTGTGACTCTTTTGCTTTTTCTTTGATTTGTTTTAACCTCATTAGGATTTAGCTTTCTTCTTTCCACTTTGAGACAAATAAAATCTATCACATATTTGAAACATATTTTGTTTGTGCAAAAGAGGAAAAGACCATGTACAAAGACATGGTGATTAAAGATAGCAGTATCTTTTGACCTCTTTATATAAAAGATAGAACTAAAATGGTCTCTTATAGGTACTCTGAGATACAATCTATTTTGTTTAAATACATGTCAGGATATTAGTTTGTCAAATTGCTCTTTACGACAAAGATTACACAGCCTTCTGTAGAAACAATTTTATATGCCCCATTTCGGACAGGGTCTTCCAAAGACCAGGGCAAAACGATCACTTCAAAGAACTGTCCATTTTTCTAGTTACTCAAATATATAATTGTGAATACTTCTGAATGTTTTTATAATTTTCCAGATGAATCATAAAAAAAAGCCATGCAAATTTTCCTTCAGTACCAGCATCACACAAAAATATAACTTTGATAACTGAAATCAGTACAAAACCAAAGACAGCTTTGTGAAGTGTGTATTCAGAGCAATGCTGCCTAATTAATATTCTGCTTATTTGCAAAGTTAACACATAATTATTCTACTTTGCATGAAAAAAATGCAAGTCAGATGGTGGTTTGTCAAAACAATAAAATGAATATTTACTTAGCAACGTTGAACTGTATGACTTGTACTATTCTCATAAGACTTGTGAGGAAGAACACAGTTCACTACTACATGTTTCTCATTTCTGGAAAATTCTGCTTATGCTCTATAACACTGGGGATTTATTTTGCAACTTGTTTCTGATAAAACCAAACAAGTCTACCTGCAGAAAGACACTTCTTCAAGTAGACATGCAAAATTGGACCACATAGGAAAAGAGGGCTTTCTTCTCATCACACAATCAATCAAACCTCAAAATCAAACAATCAATCAAAAAATCCTCAAAAAAGCCCCCCAAAAAACCAAAAACCAACCAAACAAAAGCCCACCAAAAAACCCCAAAACAAAATAAAACAAAAAACAAAACCAGGAAAAATCAGTTGAGAACGCATTGCATAAAAAAGTAATTTCATAGTAGGAGCCCTGTAGCGAATGCTCACCCTTCAATGGAAACAGTAAAGGTGGATGGATACAGGCTGCACAACTGGGTGCACAAGGACACAAAGGTGGTGACAGCCATAAAATGCAGAGCAGAAAAGCAGACCCACACTGCTCAAAGACAGCTTCGTGTGATTGCCTTTCTTCTGCTACACTTTTCTCCTACATAGTAGACTATCCTCCCTCCAAAATCTGTTCTAAGCTGTCTTCTGGATGCTACTTTATAATAGAAACAGGAGGGAAAAATTGGTTTTGGGCATTTACTTTGGTGTAAATTAGATTGCTTGACAATTGAATTTTATTCTATTGCTGATTCATTATCAAATTCTAACCCATTTAATGTATCCACTGTTTCTTACATCTGTCTATCTATCATCAAATTCTAACCCATTTAATGTATCCACTGTTTCTTACATCTATCTATCTATCTATCTATCTATCTATCTGCCTGTTTATCTATCTACCTATAAAGCAATAAATTCCATCAGGTCTTCTCTTGTCAGATTCACATTACTACTTCACCTGTACAGGCTCCATACAGCAGAAGTTGAACGAATCAACTATTTGAGCCCTTTTATGCCTTTCTTGGCAAAGAAAGAGTGATTGTATTTTTTACTATACTGTAGTGAAGACTAGTGCAGGTCACAATGTGGTATTTAATAAACAGGTCACATTAAATCTCCACTTGCACAGTAGCAGAAATAGTTTTCTATATTTTTAAATACAGTTACTGTTTAAATACTTCCCATTTCCTTTCAAACACTCGTTCACTAATGTCTAATAGACATTGACATTATTCAGCACTAAATTATTCATTTGGTTTGACTTTACATAGGAAGACACATTAATTAAGTACATTCACTACAGCATAACATGAAACATTTATATTTCATTTGCAAGTCTAATGCGCAGTTTAAGTTAAGCTATCACCTAAATCTTCTCTATTATTCTACAATATGGCTTTGAAGTCTGAATATCCAGCAGTATTAGCACACTTTAGGCAAGGAATTAATGCATTAGGAGGCTAATTCTACTAAATAAAGGGAACACACAGGTATTTTATCACCCACTTTTTGGAGTCCAGTCTTGTGCAGAATTTTGAGGGGGCAATGGACAATAGTACACCAAAGAATACAGAGACCTCGTGTCCACTAGGATAGCAGTGAAGTCATGACTCCTGTCTATCACACAGACTCTAGATTTAGTGTTCTGCATTTTTTCTTCAAGAGAAACTGCCAGTAACTGAAAGTCCAAGTGAAGCCAGTTAAGGAGGCCCCACCCGGGGTACTGCATCCAGCTCTGGGGTCCCCAGCACAGGAACCCTTCTGAAGTGAGTCCAGAGGAAGCCACCAAGATGCTCAGAGGGATGGAGCATCTCTCCTGTGATGAAAGGCTGAGAGAATTGGAATTGTTCAGCCTTGAGAAGAGAAGGCTTTGGGATGACCTAATTGCAGTCTTCCAGCACCTGAAGGGAGCCAAAAAGAAAGATAGAGAGGGGCCGTTTACAAGAGCATGTAGTGACAGGACAAGGGGGAATGGATTCAAACTGAAAGAGGGTGGGTTAAGATTACATATTAGGAAGAAATTCTTTACTGTGAGGATGGTGAGGACCGGAAAAATTGTGGATACCCCACCCCCGAAAATCTTCAAGGCAAGGTTGGATGGTACTTTGAGCAACCTGGTCTAGTGAAAAATGCCCCTGTCCATGGCAGGAGAGCTGGATCATCCCTAGATGATCTTTAAGGTCTCTTCCAACACAAACCATTCTTGATTCTATCAGTCTATGAAATGCATTTTAACATTTCTGGTTGCCAAATTCCATATCAAAACCAACAAACTGGCAGAAAAACAACCCTGAATTTATTTATCTGTTATTTTACTTTCTGCCATGGAAAAAGTACAGTTGCTTTTACATGCTCTGTAGTACAGATGTGAGTATGGGAAACCCATGTAATACTGTGTTACATAATTGTTAACTAATCTATGGAAAAATTGGCATCATAAAAATGGATTACTGTAAGTTGAATGAGAGAAATACAAAGAAGCTTGAATTTGCAATAAAGTGGAGGTAATGCTACTATCTACAAAAATAAATACATTTCCTTTGTGGTAAATAGTCTTGCTGAATATAATCTGATTTAAGGAGTGAGAACTCAGGTGAAAATGGAGACAGAGGCTGTTGAAATACCTTAGTTTGAATTATTTATGTAGGAAATCTCAGCTAATAAAAATATTTCTTAAGTATTTTAAAAACAGATAATAAGTAGGCATTAGGTAGCAACTTTTAAGATTGTATTTTTACACTCTCTACTGGTTGTTGATTTTGAAACCCTTGCTTTTAAACAGGTACTTTGCTGTATTCTGCAGTTTAAAAAAACCCTGGCAGTTCAAAATTTGCTTATTTTCTTTCCACATACAAGAACAACAATTGCTTTTGCTTCCTTTTTATTCCCCTAATTACAAGCAAACCAAAGAAGATGTCTTTTTTTCCCTACAACATTGAGCCAAAGAGATAATACTGCATAATATCCAGTTTTCTATTAAGAAATAAAGACAAGTAAAATATTTTTTATTTATAATAAACTCTCTAAAAGCAAAATAAGTCACATGGAAATGCCTGTGCACTTTTCCTGCCTTGCGACTCATCTGTTTAAATCTTACTTTGTGAAATTCATATTCTTCTTAGAAGTCTAGAAGAGCAGTCCTTATCAAATTAGAAGAAAAGATGGAGGATTTCATTATGACTGATGAAGTCATGTTTACCAAAAGTTTATTTCTAGTTCCATAGCACGGAATAATCTATATACAATGAACCAGTTCATTTTCTTCATAAAATGCCAGACTATAAAGCTCAGACTGAGAGTTTCACATCCTTCTTTACACACTGTCTGCTTCTGCACAAATCTGCATGCCAGTTTACCCTGTGAAGGTGATGAATTAGATTATTATATCTGGTTCTAAAAGCATCTACAGATCACACAGGATGGTTAGAACCCTCCTTACAGCAAACAATTACCAATTCACTGTTCACTGTTAGTCTGTATAGTCACTGTTGCAAATTGTTCCCATAAGGTTTTTATTTAGTTTATACCTCGTCACATGTAACTTTTAAATATCCTTTGGGACAGGGGAGCTGTTCTCCATTTTTCAGCCAAGGAGTTGAGTTGCAAAAAGGGTAAGTGACTCAGCCTCTACTAGGAGGTAAATCATTCTTGGTATAATTTCTGTCACTACTAAGATAGACAGGTATTTGTCAGAAATGCTAAAAATCTCTCTTCACTTGACCCTTGGGAGGGTAAATTAGACACTTTAGACTTTCTTTATTTGTTAAGAAAGTGTTATAAAGCTTTAATATAAATGAAAATCTGACCTCAAAAGCAATGGAAAAGGCGAACACAATTTTTTTCTGCGACTTCTGAGACATGTTGCTGTAGCCATCACTCATCACTTCATCTGAATAAAACCTACAAAGTAAGTAAGATTTTAACAAAATAGTCTCAGCGATGTCATTAAGAAAAAAAAAGTTTATAATTTCCTCCTTAAGGCAGTGGAGAGTTTACTGACTTTTGTTTCAGTCTTGAAGATTTATATTTTTTATTTCCAAGATTGCGAAATGTTTTCATTTCAACATAATTCAACAGCAATAGCAAAAAGTAGGCATTGATCTCAGAGGTTCATTGGCAAACTAACACTTTTACCTGTTTTTGCAAATGCAAAAATTGGTCCACAAGTTTTGACGTGAGTGGGGCATTGAATTTAGCTGGTTTTCAGGTGCTTACCAAGCTACTCTTTCACTCCCTCTCCGCTGCAGGACAAGGTTAGAAAATGTAATGAAAAGACTTGTGGGTCGAGATATGGACCAGCAGACTGCTTATGAATTACTGCCACAGGCAAAACAGACTTTGCTTGAGTAAAATTAATTCAATTTATTGCCAATTCGTAATAGAGCAGGAGAGCAAGTAATAAGAACAAAACATCCTCGTAAATTCATACTGTGTGTAAGATTCATCTTAATTCTGAAAAGTCTTGTATGAAAAACTAGAAAAAGAGAAATCTAGAAGATTAACTCAACATAAACAGAGGTCCATTTAACAGATTTTCAGTTAGCTGACAATTATGTAGTTCGTGAATGTAAATTTTCACTGTATGTTCAACTTAACAGACATCCGTTTAGGTTTGTAGGATTTTAGTGTCAAAATTAAATGCTTAGCTAATATTTCAGGCTACGTGAATGTAAACTTCTCAGAGGTTGAAAACCACCTTTAAATAACATCTAACCACTTGAAACCAACAGTTTCAAGAGTACTGTAGATTTATCTTCAGGAAAAAGTTTATTTCCCAGGGCAAGGCAGGTTTGACAGATTTTGAAGTATATGTGCAGAACCTGGACAGATTGCTGTAATATTTCATAGGAATCAAACTTTTTGCAGTTGTGACAGAAATGATTCCTTTGCTGGCAAGGCACTGAGTGAATAACTGGAAAAGGCTGTTTGGTTTAACGACAGGCTTTAGTTGTGCTAAATGATAAAACAAGGCAAATGATAAACCAGAAGTTTCAAGTGTAAACTCCTTGTTAGTAACAACATTAGAAAGCTTGTAAACTGTGAAATCAGTAAACTGAAAACCACTCAGCAATTACAATGATATAAAACTTAAGACATTTGTAAGTAAAAATGCAACATTAGCTATTGTTTAATCACTGACACAAAGTACCTGACAGAAGCAAAAAGAATACTTAATAATTTCTTACTGTTAATGAGTTGTCAAATTAGCTATTTTGTTAGTTTCTGCTTCCCTAATGTTGTATACAGGTATCTTAAAATGCATTATTGCCATGTTCACACAATGCTTTTCGTAGCTAAGTGTATCTTTGTTTACAGTCTTGAGTCTTGTACAGCTTCAGTAAAAGCAGCACAAAATATAGCAAAAATAAACCATAACAAAATGAGTGAGGTTTTACAATGCTTTTAGCCTCATGTCTGCTCTGCCCCAAATAATCTCAGCAAGTTATATTTATAATTGATTTTAAGTAGATACAGGCTCAAGCCAAATAACAGTGATTTGTGATAAGTCTTAGCCTTCCCATCACATGACACCAGAGATGATAATGCAAATTATTGATGCACAAGCTCTCCCAAAATTTAAAGCCAGAATTATCTCAGTATAGAAAAAAATAATTGCCCTGAAATACAACTAAGCAACTGCTACTGGATATTCTTAGTTTGCCTTCAGATGACAAAGAAACTTTGAACAGATCTATTTGGCCATATTAGTTTACCACTCTGTTTTCCTTCTGTAACTTGGTGTTGTAGCAGTAAAGCTGATAATTAAGAAATCACCAAGACACCTGTTTTTTCTGTGGGATGTATTATGTAGGAAGAAATAATATCTCTTTTGACATACCACTGTTCTAACTGGAAAAAGCAATTAATATCCTTGATTAGAAACAGTTTCAAACCTATGAAAAAAAAGGATTTTTTTTGTGTAGAGTTTTCTTTTGGTTGTTTTTTCATTTTGAGGTGACAGTGTTATTTAATATTAGAAAGAAGAATTATTTGAGTCAATGGTAGTTGAGAGTCATTTGAGTCACAAAATGTCTTCAGGAAGCAGTTAGAAAAATTTTGAAAGCTATGACCTCATCAGTATGCCACAGTACCATAGCTCAGGACACATGTTAATTTAAAAATCAACATAATCTTATGCTGTACTAATGAAGGTGAAAACGGGCTGGAAAGAATAAACCTACATAATATCTATTTTACAATGGACTTAACCACAATAAATATTTTTACAGTGTACAGGCCAGCAGCATTAGAAGAATGAATAATTTTGAACAACACCTGAAATGAAAGACCCTAATCCCCAATTTTAGGTCTATATAAGCAACATTCCCCTGAATATTCCATATACTTAGGAGCCACCAGGTGGATGGTGATTTAGGGGTAGTATTATGGGTCTTAAAATATTTTTGGTTTTTTCTCCTTGCTTATATCCATATTCTTATATCCATAAACCAAATATTGGATTCAAGCTGATTCCTACTCTTGGAAAATCAGAATTAGTTTTATACTCCCTATAGCTTCTTCAGGATACATAACTTCTAAATTTTCAAAGTATGTGAAGTGGCCTTTTTATAAAGGTGAACTCTCAAGACAGAAACAACAGTGAAATGGCAATATCACAAAAACTGAGAAAAAATATTTATATTGATACTGAACTGGTAAGGTTTTAACTTGCTTTTTCTGCTTCTATTATATTCCCACTATGTTATACTCCAAATATAATTAAGTGCTGAATATTTTTATACATGAAATATCACAACCACTTCACAAGTTTGTATTTAGTCAGTTGGTTCTTATTAGTTTTAATAGAAATACCATAACTGAATATGCATGCATAGTTATATAAGGTAGGATTTAAATAAAAACGCCTAGAGTATGTCCTCCCATCTGAACAACCCAAAACCCCTTATAAGATTTTGGGAATTATTTATAAGCGATGAAGAGTATTTTAATCATCCTTAGACCTCCCAGAAATCCTCTGAGAAACTGAAGGGAAAACCTGAAATTACTTACTCAGGGGAAAGTAAAATTTTCTCTGTCTTTCTTTCTCTCTTTCTATTAACTGAAAAAAAAATCTGTTTTAGTATTTGGACAGGAGAAAATATAAGACCACCCCCAAATGCGTAAGAAACCATGTATAACTTAAAGTAAATACTCATCCTTCTAATACTAGAAGTTGTCTATTTTAAATACTTAGCTTTCATTTTTTTCCATAATTCAATGAAAAAACATCTAGGAAAATCTACTTTTAGCTAAGTAATTATTAATTTTAATTTTAATTATATCTATCATGTACTTCAATAAAAACTAAACCAGTAGAAGTAGCATGAAAGTTAAAAATTCAAATTCTACTCATTCAGATAATTCATCTTTTTAAGAACACTGCAAATAAAATAAGCTTTTTGATTAAGACTATCTCAAATTACAGAAACTTAATGTTCAAACTTCATACAGCCCATTAAAGAAAGCTGGTGTTGTTAATTGTCTGGCCTATTCCCTAGTTAATGACTGCACTCCTTTCTTCTAACACAAGGATCACAGCAGCAACAGTGATGGTGTTCAAAGCCTGGCCCTGCAAAGACCTGACTGATCTGGCTGTCCAATAATATAATTTCATACTTTAATTTTAATAAAAATAATAATAACAGTAATAATAAAAATAACGGTTCTTCCACCTCTTTGTAATGTTTAATATTTCAGTCGGTTTAAGAAATAATTACTTTTCTATCTACATCTGCTCACCTTGAAACCCAAATAGTAACTGTTCTTATCTTTCAGTTAAGATACCATTATGATTTTCAGGGGAAGAAAATACATCTCTGAAACATCTTGTTCCATCACTTTTTGCAACATGAAATGTTGAAGTTAAGCATTTAACAATTTTATCAAGATAGTATTTTCTTACAGAAGCCATATTTTTTCCCAAATTTTAATTTGAATATTTAACTAACTATTTGTTTAGAAAGTTAATGAGTACACTACAGAAAAATGGTCTGTTTCCATAATTTAAGGGTACAGAAAAAATCTGAATATTCTAAACCAACTTGGTTCAGACTTGCTAAGTCTCAGTGTGGTTATTTAATTTTATTCCTTTAATATTAATTTTGGCCTGTCAGTGTATGTGGGAGATTTTGCTGTATTTTCTGTTTTGTAGTGTATGTACAAGAAAAGTTATGAGAAGAAAAAAGCATCAATCCAAATGCCATCCAAAATGAGGGGAAATGTAAATAAATATATGGTTTTTTTAGAAGTAATTTAGTTACAGCATGAGAGATTACATTTTAAATTGGAACTAAAATATTAGAGCAACTTATTTTGGAAAGTGGTACTTACTTGTATCGGTTGAAAAGTCCTTAGTGGGCTTCTTTGGAAAAATTGATACCTAAAGAATGGTAGCTTGGAATTAAAGAAGAGCCTAGGACCCTGAGACTCCTCAGACTCCCTCACCTGCTCTGAGTCTCACTTTGTAATTTTTGGTACTTCAGTAGATTGGAAATACAGTGACTGTCTGGAGGTCTCTGTTGAAGTAAATTAGGCTGATTCTCTCTACTGTTCTGTACTCTGTACTGTTCTGTTGGTTCTTTGCAAAGACAGAAAAATCTTTCCATGTGGGACCCTGATTTTGTGTATTAAAATTATTGTCCTTTGATAAAGAGATCTGAGCAGAAACTGTTACTATCTGGTGTTATGAAATACAGTCTCTGCTCCACTGCTTGAGATCACTGCATATTACAGTACTATTTTTCAATCATTGATGTTGAGAGAAATTGGCAAATTATTATTAGTTATTGTCATGGGTTATTTCAAGATATTTCAAGAGCTGTGGTAGTATTTTTGACAATAATATGAAATAAGAAAAATATTACTAGAATGCTATGTATGGTAAGAACCATTTATATTTGTATATGTAGCAAATACGTGCTCTTTTTACAAGAGGGATAAAGAAATGGAACGGGTTGTCAAAAATTACTGATAACAGTACTGAAAAGAAAATACAATAAACTTTATTCCTAAGTTCATGCAGAAGGCAGATCATCAGATTATGTACTTCGAGGCGTGTTAATGATCAGGTGATGAACACCATCTTGGGGCTCCAGTAATTTATCAGCTGATATAAGACGTGACTGAGAATATAATATGTACAGAGGTTTAGCACAGAAAAAGAGAATGAAGACAACTATTATTAGAAATGTGCAGTGAAGCTGGCTAACTCTATTGACATTTTAGCTTCCTCATTTAACTCTTTTTTTATCTTTATTGTCTTTACAATTACTTTTGCTGTTGATGCTCTTGCTCATGTGAGATATTTTGTTATTTAAGAGTCCCTTTTAAAGAAAGAGATGGTATTCTCCTTCACATCTATACTTAGACCAGCTGACTCAAATGCTCCTATGAAGTAAATAAATGATCAGTAGGATATACAAAATGAACAATACTATCTGGTACCCATGAGAGCCGAGGCAGAGGCAATAGATGATGACTGCTAAAGCCAGATGGTGTGGTTATGTTGTCTTTGTGTAACCTGTTCAAAAAAGTATATTCTGGACTTGGAGTAGGAATAAATAGACCTTTGGATTCATCAAAAAATTAGTGACACATTTTAAAATATAAGGATCAATCTTTTATAAGAGTATTAGGAATTAATTTTAGAAGCTTTATATGGCAGGATGAGTTACTTCCAAAATGATGAACACAACTGACAGTTCTAATTTTGAAGTATTAAATGTCAAAACACTGAGACCTAGAATGCTTGATAAAAATAATCTTATATACCTTCTGACAGTTGTATTTCACATTACTGTTTTAGCCAATATATTGGTGCTCTATCATAATGACAGTCAGAATTCTATTAAAAGTTTGAGAAAGGTTTATTGTTGATGGATTTGAAAGATTGTTCTGATATAACTTCCTCTTACTCTACCTCAATGCAAGTTCAATAAATAGCTCTTTATAAATAATCAGTGTTTAGATCAGTCCAAAGATAAATCTGATCTATAAGAGTAACATCTGAAGAATCATTGACTCTGATTTAATCATGAGAGCTTCAGAATCTGAAAAGAAGAATTGTTTAAGCCATAATCACATAAATTTTATGTGGACTTTGGATGCCTCTTTTATTTCTAAGGTTAAGCCAGTTCATATGAACTTTTAAAAAATGTTTAGGGTTTACTCTGTGTAGAGAGGAAGGAATAATGCTTGATATTAACTGGGTGGCTGATTACTTAGGTGTCTGTCTCCAGCTCTTTTACGTTCTTGTGCTGTGCTAGAAAAGGATGCAAGGGAGCAGACAGGCACAGAGATATATCTATTGACCCTATAACTTCTGTAAATAGAAATAGCCTAAGCTTTATTTGTGGTGTTGAATGCAACTTTGAAAACTAAGAAGATAAAACAAATTTCAAGGCTGTTACCAGGATTTGCATTGGATGGTGCTGTCTTGTAAGCGATGATGTGTTTGGCTGACTGAAGAACAAACCCCTTTGGGCTAAAAATGGGAAAACCAGCTTATGTTGGCACTCCTCAAAGATTGTAAAGGATAATGGTAATACAAATGACTCAATTTCTCCTTATCCATATGTTAGACTTTGTTAAAAATTAGTTATGGGGACCCATGCTCATCGTGTGAGTTTCCATAAATTCATGCATGTTGTTTCAGTATTCAAAATATGTATGCGCTGTCTTATGAAGAAATAATAATTTTAAAATTTGTACAAACTTCCCACTGTTTTCAGTCTAGTTAACTCCCATGCTTTAGAAGCATTCTTAGGCACTGCTGCAAGTGGAAATTTCCTTTGGTATGAAGTCTTATTCTTTCTCAGTGTTCTCTGCTGCTGCAAGTTAATAGCACACTACCTCAGAGTTTGTGGATTTATCATTCAATTTACCCTTCTTTTTACAATCCAGACAAAATGATTAGATGAAGTGGGCTGATTATCTATCCCGACTCTCAAAACAAGCAAGCAAGCAACCAACCAACCAACCAACCAAACTCAAACCAATAATAGAAAAAATCCTACCAGCTCCCTCCCACACCAAACCCACCAGAAACCAACCAAATAAATCCTCAAGATGCAGTTCATATTTTAGAAGATGTTTTACCCAATTACATTATTTTTGAGAAGTATCATACCATAAGATAGCATTAATTAAAAGAGAAAATGAATACCATTTTTCTGGATGCAACAGGTAGCAGAGAGCCTTGCAAAACAGAAGAATGCAATTAAAACAACAGCAACTTTAAACTACAACACACATCTTTCAGCCTGAAATAGGCATTTATAATGTTGAGTAATAATAGTGAAAATATAACAGCATTTACCCATGACTCAAAAATAATATATCTCACAAATTTGGAAAATATATCAATGAAGCAAATATCTTTTAGTCATATTGCACCACAGAATAATTTTGTCTGGGCTTTCCCATAAAAAACCAAATTTCGTCAGTTTGTTGCTAGGAGGCAGGACTAAAACAGTATAATGAATTTACAGGAGATCTTAAAATTAAGAGAAAGGCCTTCAAAGTAAAATTTTCATAATCTACACAGTGTGAAAAGAAAACATAAATACAGTGAGTTGCATTGAAAATCCAGGCCAAAATATAGTCACTATCTCTTTTAATTGTAACGTAGGAAATCAGGTTTAACGTTCACTCAGCAGATTTCACTCATCATTGTGTATGAATGCTAATGCTATTTGCTGGCATGTATTACTCTTTGTCTCTTGATAAATCACATTAAGTTTCTCTAATGAACTGCAAGCTGTTGTTCACGTGAATTTACCTATGAACAATGTTGTCCTTTTGCATACTCATGCCTTTGTGTTACTGGTGGCTAATCATTCTCGCTGTTGATAAGGAAAAGTACAGTGACTGTAAATATTGTTTCACCAGTACTATGACCTATACTGAAAATCTCCTCTGTCAATACAGATAAAGCTAACCAGGAACCTTGGATAAAAGTTAGCAGACAACACCGAAATTAGCATGGTTTCACATTGTCTGTGGATAATATACAGAGATTTTCTTTTTAACCACAACATATGTAAAGATGTAATAAAGGGGTAGAAAGGTCTTCTAAGAAGTAAAGTTAGACAACTTCAAGCTTCAAGCCTTTTTTTTTTTTTAACAAAAGTTGTTATATTGGAAAACTCAATGTGTGTATTTAAAACAACCTAATGGAGAGATTATGACCAGACAGAATATTTAGTTAGAATAAAACAGCTGGCCAATAAGAAGGCCACACACATTTTTTTTTTCATGAACTGAAAATTATAGTCCTTCTTTTGAATAATGTCAAATTTTAAGTCATGACTTTTTATAGCTAAGTTTATCACACTGAACAGCACAGTAGGGACAAGCCCAAAGCTGAAAAGTATGCTTTTGAAACTAGTATACACGTTGCTCAAAGCTTCAGATAAGCTCTCTGAAAAAAATTAACATGTTTAAAACCAATAAACATTACTTAAAAAAAGATAGCTTGTTCTGAGAAGCAGACAGAAGCAGACTCTTTATTAGGACTTATGTGGAAACTAATGTAAATGTTATTGTCCAGTGGATCGGTATTCATAAAACCACGTAAAATAATTCTCCAGTGTTTTACAGGAAGTAGGCCGGAATTACTTCTGCAGATACCTGAGGTTTCCAAATACAGACTTTTCCACTTTTTAGGATTTACTTATTATGCCTAAAAACACTGGACATACCAGGTCTTCCCTGACCATTAGTGGGCATTCTGTAGACTATCATTTGCGAGACAGGGACACTTGAAAAAATGCACTTGGACATTGAGTTCTTCTGAATGCAGGGGGATATTGAATAACCAGCTGTGTAACAGTACAGTAAATTTCTTAAGGAAAACTGCTGCTTCTTTAAAAAAATAGGTGAATTTTCCCACCGTGGTTTGGTTTTAAACACAGAAATTTCTGAAGGACAAAATGGCAGATTTTGAACAAAAATAGAGTATCTATATGCACTGCTGGGTACTACTTCACAGAGAGGAAAAAATGAACTTGTCCATGAGAGGTCTAGAGAATAAAATATGTAATACATCCCTTTATATTACTTACTCAGAATAGACTTAGGTGTCTTTTTTAGGTCCCCTAGGATAGCAAATGTAACTCTATTTTCAACTAAAGTACTCATAACTCCTGTGATATGAATATTTATTGAAAGAATGTTTTTGAATGTTATTTATAAAGTTCTGTCATATAAATAGAAGGTGTATCTATTCTACTATGATCTATAGAGAAAAAGATAGCAGATATCTAGCACTTTCATATGTCTAAGGACTGTCCAAAGCAATTTAACAAAACCATGCAGCAGTATGTATTTCAATTTCACAAACTGGAAACCTGCAGAATAGAAAGATGGAATAAATATGCAGCAAGATGTATGATAAAACATACAAATCAACCACCAGAAAACCTCCAGCCACAGATTTCCCCTTCTGTGCACACATTTTGAAGAGTTTTGATCTCTTCTAATCTCCATTAAATATTTATATGTCTGTTTTTTTCAAAAACATCTCAGATTTTTGCACTTCCTCTTCCAACTTTTCAGCATACCAGTGCTGTCACACTGTCAAATTTGATTAATTTTTAGAAAATTATGCACTACAGAACTTTTCCAATGGTCTTATACCTAGAGAGTCAATTTGACTATGTTCATAAGTTTACTCAGTGAGCAATATCTTGCTTTAAAAAACAGTTTGGAAAGAGCTTGGATACTTGTTTTTTCATAATATTAGTGCGATGCCCAGTCTGACTCCTGCTACATACACAAGTGTGTCATGTTTATTTTAAATCCAGTTCTACGGCCTGGAGTGGGACAGATGAAAATTCACTTGTGACCCAGTACTTAGGCTAGATTACTCTATTTGCATAGATTGATGAGGGTCAAACAGAAGTAGCCATTCAGTTTATCTTATGAATAGTTGTTGAAAGGAAGCCATTAGAAATTTGTTTTATGAATGTTTTGCAACAGCATTTGCAAAGGAATCTGATAGATGTTTAAATTCAAAATGATGTTTGGATATCCTGCTAATTATAACTAAAATAGTTTTAAATTTTATAATTTTTGGTAGATTGAATATAGATTAATTGACAACTTTTTTTCCAAGGCAATCCAAATGTCAAAGTGGAAGTTCATAAATATTTAATACAAACATTTTAGGAAGTATATTAGCTGTGCTGTGCAGGTATTGTCATCTCTGCTGCCCCATAAACAACCTGTGGTACTTAAATATCTGGAAGCTTGGCTGCTTTCCCTCAAGTTCAGCTAACCTCCAAGACAAATCCAAGGGAAGATAGTTCAGAGGCCTCTAGTGGAAGTACACCTTCAGAGATTATTTTCCTGTGAATTCCTTGTAGATCTTTTTGTTCCTTTTGCAAAGGACAGCAGATTTGGCTATACAGCTGTTCTCAGAACAAGTATTTGTGTGCCTGTGAAAGATCTCAACATTTACTTGTAATCTGCAGTCCTCTAAAGAGCAGACTACATAAGGTGCTATAGCACTGCATAAGGCTGTGCTCCTCTGGCTGGGAGAGGGCTGTAACCAGGGAAAGGTGGGATATGTCACCTGATCGTTTCGAACATCTGTTACTCCCAGGACCTTTAACCCTAGAACAGCTAGAAAAATGTCTTTATGGATTCTAACAATGTCTAAAAATGTCTTTATGGATTTAACAAGGAAAAAAACTAACTGTGATTAAGGACTCTAAAAAGTTCAAAAAGAGAATTATTTTACAGTGAAGTATTTTGAATTTTGATAAATGATTCATGGATAATAAATTCTTTCACTTAAACATTATATGTTCCTTCATAAATAATAATAAAAGGATATATAATTATATGAAAAGGATAATAATAATTATATGAATAATATACATATACCATATATGTAATATATGATAATAATAATTATATTAAAAGGACATATAACTACAATTAATGAAACAAATTATAATTAATAATTATTTAATAATAATTAATAAAAGGAGCTCTATGCTAAAAAGAAGACAACACTAGCAATTTTTGAGGAATCTTGTGAGTATTAAAAGTGGCAATTTTAAACAGGATATAGTAGCTAGGGATGAATTTGAACAAGCAACTTGAGGTCTCACTACGTGCAGGCCACAGAATGCAATTGAATCACTGGGGTTTTTTTGTCTAGTCTGTAAATACCACCTTGAAATTAATTGTGTTGTAATTACAGTTGTATTTTGCTTTTCTTAGTCTTGCATTTCAAACTCTGATACAGCCTTTGGAGATAGCTTTTTACTTATGGTAAAAATTTAGCCTTCCAGTAGCAAACTTATGTAAAAGCAGAATGTGCTTGTTTTACTGGTGTGTATTATTAGATGAAAACTGAAAAATAGCTACTCAATAGTGCAAAAAATATCAAATGTTTATGGTGAAGAAAATCTGATATATCTGGTGGTATCTGTGTGAAAGATGACTGATTCTACGTCCTGTAGGTGCTGTAGTTTGCTGAATCATACCTTTACACTAAACAAGGACATTTTCTCTGGATGTCATGAAATATGTGGTTTTGTAAATGTCTACAGAGAAGTGAGCCTGTCTAAAAAACTCATCTTTGGAAAGATAGGCTAATTTATAATGAAGAATGGGTATCTGAACTATAGCTCCCCACAAAATGCTATCACACCTCAAGAAGTAAATGTTTTTCTCAAAGGAATCAAAATAAATTGATTTACTTTGAGATTTACTTTAGGAGGCACCATGAAATGTTAAAGAAAAAACAATACTTCAGATGAGTACTTGTCATCACTCATTGGAATTAGACTCATGCAGAAGAAGCATTGCTATTCATCCTTCTAGAGGCCTCAATTTTCTGGCTACTTTATAAAGTACTTGAAAATTAGGTATTCTGAAATATTTCCATAAAAAGTAATGGTTTTATATGTAAAATAGACAGGGCACAGAACAGAAATTATGAAGGTTTAAATTTCAAGGAGGTTTAATTAGGCAGTTTACTTTTAGGTTAACTAAGCCTGTTTATTCACTGTAATGTATAATTGGGATGCTGCAAGACTAAACTCTAGGAAAAGTATTTTGGTACACAGTCAGTTTTTCACTTTCCTTTAAGGTATGTGTTCTGAAGCAAGGACAAGTCTCAGGTCTGATTTATGGAGTCCTGTCCGAATGTAGTGCTTGAGGAATAAATGAGAGAGTTATAATGCAAGTAAAAGACTTGAAACATACATAGCTAAGCTTTGGATTACTCAGATATTTTTTAAACTAGAAATTACAGTAAACCCAGACAGATGAGTGCACTCACTATTAATGTATTCATAAATATTAAATTATATCATGCTTAAGCACATCGCAGAAAGTCTTCTTGTAGTCATGGGTAAGATATATTCCTGAGAGGCAGTAGTTCATTCAAGCATCTGTGAGCAAGGCAATATTTTTAACCTATCTCCTACAAGCCATATAATCTTACTTAGCAGAAAGGCTGTTGGGCTCAGTACTTATTCCCATTGTGGTTTTCCAAAGCTCAACACAGCAGACATTCAGAGAGAAAGATTAATAGCCTGTAAGCCCGAGACAGGCTTGCACAAGAGGTAGGTAGCTAATTCTTTGGTGCTGTCAAGTCAAACAGATTTGGGGATTCTACTGGCCAAAAGCGTTTTTAGGACGCAGACTGGGGTTGTGGCATCTAACTACTTGTTTAGGACCATAATGCTTTCACATTTTTCACCCTAACTAATTTTCTAAACGTGAAATAATATTAAGCAATTTAACTCCTATCGTAAAGACTGTAGATTTCCATTGGAATGATAGTGGTTTGTTCACAATTTACCAAAATTCTTTGTTAATTCCTCAGATGAGAGATCAAGACCTATAATCTTACTCCCTGTATCTCATAAGTGTGTCTTGTTCAATCCTGTCTGAAAAACTGGCAGAAGCTCTGTTATTCTACATACTATACACTATGAGAGAAAATAAGTACATTACTTATCCATAAGTTTAACAGAGGTAGAAAATACCAAATGTAGAAAGAGACACCAAAACCCTCTATTTATTTTTCTCAAAGGCTCAGTGATTGATCTTTTTGAATACGGAAAAATATTTTTGTGAAATGCATATCATGTCTGTCAGCCTTTGACACCTGAAGAGCTGCCAAAGTTGCTACAGGCATTTTTAATCTCATTAAAATAGTGACAATTTTCATGATAGGGTAGAGTTTTTCATCTGAACAAGGTGGTGCCTTACATACTGACCCCATACTTCAAATTTTATCCTCTGCCATCAGGCATAAGCAGTCAGTGATCTATCTCATACTGACAACTTTGCAATGTTAAAAATAGTTTGAAGGGCTAGGACATAAAATTCCTGTATGTCTGTGCTCACCAGGTAATCACCTTCCTTACATGCTTTAAAAAAAAAAAAAACCCTAAGAAGGAGTCTGAAAGATAACAAGAAATCACAGATATCAGTTACATACAAAACAGAGCCTGTGAGATCCCTCTTCAATAATAATAGATTAAGAGCAAAGGAGATAATTTTTATTAGAAGATAATGGATCTTAATTGCCTTTTTTTTTGGTAAGAGTCGTTGGAGACTAGATGTCTTAAATTTAATTTTGATTTAATATTGATTCCTTGTCTTTGCCAGGACTTCACAATAGGAGTCAGGATCAGTGGCAATTATGTCTAGGCTAAGTTGCTTCATCAATTGTTTCCCTGCAGTCTAAGCTAATGAGAAAGATGAATGGTGTAAGATCACCAGTGTTCCTTCAAGTGTTTCATTTCACTGCTTGTGGTGTGAAGTAATTTGATACTTCAGGGTGTATGGTTATGTGTCTTAGAGACCACGTGACAATGAGTCCTGCTGTTTTTCATTATAACATGTATTTAATTTCAATTTTTGCAAGTTTTACTGAATTCTCTGCCCTGCAGTGGCCAACCATTGGGTTCTTCTAACCTTCAAAGGTGTTTTTCTGCTTGAATTTCTCACAGCTATGTTTATATTCTCATTCTAAATATCTTGCTGAAATTTCTATCTGGGTCAGGCTCCTGAAACTAATACAGCTGCTGAGGTCACAGCTTTCCAGGTCTATTTCTAACATGTCAATTTCTGTGCAGTAAGTCAAGTCATCTTTGCTACAGCTTCTATGTACAGGCAGACTTGTACCAAATGAATGTGGTCTGTTGTCACTAAAACGCAGCTGAAATGCAGTCAGAATGTCTTAGTATTGCACACATCATCTGACAGTGTTACTCATTTCTCACATCTGTGAAGCTGAAGCACAGTTTGAAGCACAGCTACCCAAGGAAAGGAGTGCCATAACCAATGGTTAAAACTTTATGCTGAAAGGTACAATAAAACAAATAAACAAAAAAAATGGATTTTTCTTATGTTCAAGTAGAGCTGCTCCTACAATCTACATGTAATATCATTGTAGAATCTCTGTCAGTAATGACTATAGAAGGACATTCTTTCTGCATTATCCTCAACAGCAGAATCATAACTACTTTTCATGCTACAGCTGTTAAATACACTTCTGTAAGCTCAGAAATCCAGCACATCACTTACTAGAAAAATCAATGAGGAAATTCCTGATCATTTTGCAAATCACGCTAAGTCAAGTCTTTTTCTTTCACAGAGTTTGTCTCCTGAATCATTGTTCCTGTGGACCTTCTGCCTAACAGCACACTAAGGGATGGAAGAGCAGCAGACAGAAGCTCAGAATTTTCAAACCAAAATAAAACAAGGGAGAAAGAAAGTACTTCTGTATCTTTCTTCTAGCACACAATATAAAATATTTATGGTGCTGGAATATATCTACCTGATATGTGCTACTCACTGCATAGGTAAGAAACTCAGTACAGCAACACACTCTGCAGGCTCACTCAGCTTTTGATTAAGCCAGTGAGAACTTTGCCATTACTTTTTGGAATATATACATGTTAAACATCCTTAGGGGTCCACTGAATTTAGTGTAAGTACTCAAGTCTTGTCTACCATGCCTAAGTATTTAGTCACGTATTAATTCTTTATTGAAAGAAACCAAATACACATCACACAAATTTAGTCACATAAAATTAATTCAATGAAAACACAGTAGCTGACTGGAGCAATTGTATTTGCTAGCTGTAACAATGAACGTACAAAACAAATTTGTGCCTAGATATTCAAAATACTTAGATTCTTCAATTCTTAGATTCTACTGATTAGTTTGAGAGGAGCTAAGCATTAAATATCATTGATACGTTGGGTTTTTGTCTTTGTACTCCAAAGGAAAACTCAATTTGCAATAATGGATATTTTCAGCAGCACTTAAACACCTGTATATGAGCAACAATTTTACAAGACAATCTAGGTTTTCTCACAATAAAACAAAATTCCTTATCGATTATTTCAACTTTCATAATATTTACTGAGATTACCAAACAAGTCATAACAGCAGGAGTTCATCTGAATTGTTGGCATACAGATATTACTAATTTGTGAACTAAATTTAGTGATTTAAATTGGGTAGTGATCTAGATTTGACATTTTTTGCTTGTTAAATTTCCCAGAGATTAATTTTGTCTGTGAGTTTTTAATAAATAAATTGTGCAATAAGGCTATAGTGAGCATAGATTAACAGGTGAAATGCAGTTCTGATAGTAACAGGACTCAGATATCCTGATTTTCATGCTATTGGCAGTGACTAAATAACAAGAAATCTCTAGAAATGGATCATGAAAAAATTCCAGTGTGTGTGTGCTTTACAATGTTTCATAACATTTTTCTCAAATTAACTCATGTTGAAGTGACACATTAAAATGAGGTCCAAAGACTTAGAGTATGGATGCAGATGTCCACATTTCCTTTTTCTGGTGTTTTCTGCTCACCAGCATTTTAACTTAGTAGGTAACTCCTTTTGGACATGAAAATGCCTGTGAATAATCAGTTCTTTCTGCCCAGGATCCTTCAACTTTGTGGCACAGCATCAGACAAGGTCTCCATTTGATAAGTCAGTTTGAAATTCATTTAGTTCATGCCAGCACAATGAGGGCCCTGTAAATATTTACAGATTTCTGTGGATTAAATATTGGCAACTTACATAAGTAGTGGTAGTTATGTTCTTTTGTATCATATCATGGTGGATATGTAAGGAACAAACATGTTTGACTAGCAATGGCTTCTGCTTATAGTAACTGGGCAGGATATTTGCAAAACACTGGCTTAATTCAGGAACTAACAGCTGAGACAAAATTAGTTGCAACACCAATGTAACTATAGTAGATATCATAGTGAACACCACTACATTTGTAAGAGCACTGGAGGCTTCAGTATTGGGTTAGATAAGACAGCCCAGATACTTAATAGTGTCGGCAGGATGGAAATTACATATTTCATGGACTTAAGAAATGCATAATTGGCTTTGACATGAACTCTATGCTAGAGAACTTTTTAGTCATAGGCTTATCTAGGATGATTTATGATTTGGTACAAAAGAACATAACTACCACTTCTTGTGTATTTCACTTTCAAACTTGACCACGAAGTGAGAAAAACAAGTGAGAAATGGTTTTCAAATCAAATTAGTGTAAAATTTATAGGTACAACATTGAGAAATGCAAATTGTAGAACATTACAATGTTTTGGGTTGGAAGGGACATTAAACACCACCTAGTTCCAACCCCTGTGCCTTGGACAGGGGCACATTCCAGAAGACCAGCTTAATCAAAAGTCCCATAGAACCTGGTCTTGAACAAGGACATCCACAAATTCTCTATGTGACCTGTTTCAGTGCCTCACCATTCTCACAGTAAAGAATATTTTTATAAGATCTAATCTAAATCTACCCTCTGAGATGCTGAAGAAGTTGACTGTTAGCAGTTTAAATATGTATATGTTCTCAGTAAGACACTTCGAAAGTGTCAATTATCATCAGTTCTGTCTATGAAAGCAAGGGGGTACTGTGTTTGTAAATTAGAAAACATTTTCATCATGTTTCACACTAACAAAAATGGAGCAAATAACCATTTTAAAAGGTACCTAGAATTAATTAATTTATTTATTTATTTTCTCAACTTAAAATCAAATCAAAGTGACCCAGAATTGATTTTGAGAAAACCTGTATTTTGCAACCACTGTGGTAAAACGCATCGAAAGAACAACTTGATTTGAAGCTGTGATAAAGTTCCCTGCAGTGCTTCTACATTCATATTAATGAAGATGCCATTAAGACTCAAAATTTATTCAAAGTCCCAGCAGTCCTTTAAGAATGTCTCATGCTAAACATGCAATAATTAAGAAGGTCTCAGATTTCTCACAAAGTTTCTTCATTTTCATTAAGTCAGGAAAGTATGTGCAGGTCTTTTCCAGAGATACAAAACAATCAAATAAGGAAATAGTTTAGCTGAAAATAATATTCTTGATCAATTAGACTGAAATGTCATAGACCAGTTTGAATGCAGGTTACTACAATTTAAGATTGTTATAGACATCTCTGTTAGAGATATATCAATTGTATGCATTATTACAAAGTATTGTTTACATCCCAGAATACTACGAGGAATGAGCAGCAAGTAGACCAAAGTTAAGGGGAAGGTGGGAAAGTTTAGGCTTAGTAATGATGCTGTTAGTTTGTGATTATGCTTCATTCTGCTTTCTCCTCACTAGAGAAATTCCTACCATCCCTGGGTACTGTTACATGGTTCTTTTACTTTCCCATTTTCCCAGCTTTTGTTGTTTCTTCAGTTATTACTCTGTAGTAGCTTTACTGTTTAAACTTCACAATGCAGTATAGTCCACATAAATCTCTGTGGAACAGCCTGAAAGATCTATCTACCAAGCCATTAGTTTAACTGCCAGCAAACTGGCATAAGTGATGACTGGAGGTGGAATATATTACAAACTTATCTAGCCCAAAGGAGAAGCCATTTCATACCCAAGACTTCATTTTAAAATTTTCTAGAAAAAGAAGGTCATCTTGGAGGGATCAGCATCTTACTCAGGCTAATCCTGCCTGAGCAAAAGTTTGGACCAGAAGATCTTAGGAGGTCCCTGCCAACCTCAGCCGTTCTGTCTCTGTAATACAGGAATCTCCTGGTATAGTGGTGAATCAGCTTGTGAATTTAGATACCTCATTAAAACATTTCAGTATACTTTCAGAAACATTAATAAACACCGAAAATCCAAGCTAAACATCAAACATACAGTACAGAGAATTTTAGGTCATAATTGTAAAAACCCTGCATCATTTTTTTAAGTAGCTCCTCACAGAAGAACGGAAACAAACTTTTTTCTCTGAAAGAAGAGAAAAAAACTGGGCTTTTTATTTAGTAGGTTTGGACTTTCATTTTCTTTTTTTCTTTCAAGTGCAATGACTTCTCCATTTCTTTTCACAGAACTCCTTCATATCTTATTGAATAAATAAGACATCTTTTTAGAGCCATAGACATTCTTAACTACTTTTTTCTGAAATCTAATGCAATTATGGATTGTACTCATGGCTTCTGAACAGGAAGTTTACCCACTGGGATTTTAATATATTTATTGAATATGACATTTTGGGTGCAAAATTTAAAATTACTCTTTTGTTTGTTTGGTTGATTTTTTTAAAAATTTCTGGGTGTTTGTGAGACATGTCCCAAAACTGTGCTCTGTAGAAGAAATTGAAAAAAACTCACATATAAAATAAGAGATGCAGCACACTGAGCATAACGAGACCTTCCTGTAATCAATCTCTTCTGTTGTTTACCACTCTATTGTCACTGGAGTTGATGCAAAGATGCCAGACTCTCTACAGTGGTGTCTAAATATTTTCTAACTTGGAGGTCATAATCATGGAGAAATAATCAGATTTATTTCTGTAACACAACCTTCTACTTCCAAGACACTGTTTTGACGCAAAACTGAAGGTATGATCTTCTCCCCAGGTTTGACATTTTTATTCCCATTGCCTTGTAAACTAAAAACCTCTGTTGTTGTTATTTTGCAGAAACCTAGTTTCATTCATTACTTAGAGCATCTGTGAAGGAAGATCCATAAATATTTTACTAAATTATAACATTTTGGTTTAGCTTCATAATTTTATTAGATGCATGAACTTTAATGTATATCTTGTGTTAGTGTCTACATTTCTCTTGAATAAAATCAGAGTTCTTACGAAAAACTGCTAAAAAACCCTGAAATGTTTTTCTCCAGAGGCCATCATGTTCAATTTAAATTTCAAACCCCTGTACATTGTACTCAAATTTATGTATAATGTAAGTTATAACATTTGCCTAAAAAGCAATTACATATTTGATTATTATTTTTTACCCTTCGCCAAAGGGAAAAACATAAGTCTTAAGTAATTAAATATTTTAAGATAATTTCCCAAAAAAAGTCCTTACTTGATAAGCACAGGCAGAAAAAATTAGTAATCTCAAGCTCACTTTTCTACTACTAAAAGAAGTAATTTTTTTGACATACTCAGAAGACTCATGTCAGAACATGAAACACTCTTTGTTAGGGAAAAATCACAAGACTAATGAGCAAATAACGGTATGGGACATGAGAACTGGCACCTGAAACACTGCTTAACATAAGTTTTATGCAGTGCAGATAAATTAATGATTAGAGAACTTCCTTGGAAGTGCTTGAACTGCTAAGATAAATAAAAATCTCACTCTCATTAATTTTCTTCCCAGCTGGTGCTGTAACTGCAAGACATTTATCACAATATTTTTCTCTCTCTCCTCCATTTTTCTTTCTGTGTATTCTTCTCTTTCAGCACACCTGCGAGAGAGTACATACCAGCAGGTCTCTCACTTGCAGAAGTGCTTGGTTCCCTGTTCTTCACTTCTTTACTTATTGAACAAAGCTTTCCAAACCATAATCATAAACTAGCCATTGAAAATAAATCAGAAGGGTTATAAACTGCTACAAACAGATTTTTAAAAGGCATTGCTACAAATTTCATGTGCAATTCAGATGCAGTAAACAATTTAGGGCTTCTGCCTCTATTGTCACTTTGATGAGCTTGCCTTCTCATATCCTGATAGAAAACTAATGAGCAGTAAATTCAAACTATGTGCCAGGCCAATCACTTTTACAAAACAACCTGCTTCATGCAAAAAGTATTTAAATAGTAAGTATTTAAATAAATATTTAAATACTAAATATTTATAGATGTCAGAGTTTTTGAAGTATGAAAATGATCCAGAGTGTTTACATCTGGCTATAAACATTGGGTCGCACCATTTTAAGTTAGGTTCCAATATACCCGTTAAAAAAGAACATCTTAAAGTAAATGTGCCATAAATCCCTCTAATGTACTAGGGTACACCCTCTGAATACTTCCATAGTTGTTTGGCATATTCTTGGTCGTGAATACATGCTTATATACTGAATTATACAAATTTTAAACTGTGGCTCGTGGAGACAAACTTTCAAGAAAAATTCAGCAGTAGCAAATACTATGAAAAAAAGTAAATCTTTAAGATGTCTTTGATTAAATGATCTCATAAACTGTGCACTAGAAAGCTTGTTGACATTGGAGTTTAGAGGTCTGAATTTGTCTGTGAGAAATGCATTTTCAAGTAAAATATCATAGCAAGGAGATCTTCAAGGACTGCTGCTAATAAAAGCTAAAATCCTTACTCACTTCAAAGTAATAAAATAACCCATGGATATCCTTTTCATCTTTTTGGCAGAAAACTCATCCTCATATATATTGAAAGAGTAACTATTAATTTAACTCACATAACTTTTCTGCCAACAATAAGATCCATTTATTAACTTTTATTCAATTGCTTTATTCTATCTACCACTTATCTTTTAAAACTTGGCATTATTTAATAATGCTGTTTAGGATTTTTAAGTCCTCTAAAAAATCTATTGAGTCTGATGATTCTGTGTAAGTGCAAGACTACTAAATATCTTAACTAGGGTTTGGAACCAGATGTATTTTTACCTCAGCATTATTATCCTGACAAGAAAAAAAAAGACACACAGAAGTTGTTCATAGACTTCTTCCTTTTGGTGATTATTATTGTGGTGAATTGAAAGTATTTTTTCAAATTTGTCTGTGACCATGGAAGGTTTTTATTATAACACTCCCTATCAGTGCATAGGAAGTTTCCACTTCTGACATTTCACTGTGCCATTGAATGTGTTTCATAAGGTGCTAAAGATTTAATGATCTTTTGATGCAGATTTCTGAATAGTTAACATAATATCTTTAGCTGAAAATGGAAATTTCTTTAGCTGAAATGGATCAAATGTTGTCAGACTGCACTTTCTGAAAGTGCTGCTACTCACAGATTTGTCAAATGAAGAGCGTCTCAAGCATTTTTCTCTGTGAGTCTTTTCACAAAAAAAAAATTGCTCTTTTCTGCCTTATCAATCTATTTATAGACTTGGAAAAAACCCCAAACTTAATTTTTGTTCTTTGTTTTCCAACTTTCAATAAAATGTGTTGAGGAGTAGATTGTAATGGAGAATATATAAAAATCTTACATATATCACAGCTCAAGTGGGTATTTTACCAGTTGGGGCCATTGCTGAATCAGATGGGTGTCCTGGTGATGGAAGACACAGAGAAGGAAGAATCACTGAGCAACTTCTTTGCCTCAGTCTTCACTACTGGCCCTCCAGAGTCTCTCAGAGTTCTGAGAGAGGAAGGCTGGAGTAAGGAAAATGTGCCCTTGGTCATAGAGTGGTGGGTGAGAGTGTGGTTAGATGGACTTAGCACCCATAAATCCACGGCACCTGATGGGATACACCCACAGGTGCTGAGGGAGCTGGCAGATATTGTTGATAGGCCACTCATCTTTGAAAAATCATGGAGAACAGGAGAGGTTCCTGATGAATGGAGAAAAGCCAGTGCTACTAATCTTCAAAAACGGAAAGGAGGACCCCCGAAACTACTGGGAAACAGTCAGAATTACTTTTTTCCTTGTAATGGTGATAGAACAGGTCCTTCTGGTTGTCATCACCAAGCATGGGAAAGAAAAGAAGGTGATCAAGGGTAGTCAGCTTGGGTTCACCAGGGGGAAAACATGCCTGACCAGTCTGATAGCCTTCTGTGATGGCATGGCAGGATGGGTAAACAAGGGGAGAATGTGGATGTTGTCTACCCTGACTTCAAGGCTTTTGACACTGTCTGCCATGGCATCCTTATAAGTAATCTCAGGAGACATGTGTTAAATGAATGGACAGTGAGATGAATCAAGAACTGCCTGAATGGCAGAGCTCAGAGGGTGGTTATAAGTGGAGTAGAATCCAGGTGGAGGCCTGTAGTCAGTGGTGTTCCCCAGGGATCAGTACTGGGTCCACTCCTATTCAGCTTGTCTATCGACCACCTGGACAAAAAGATAGAATGCATCCTGAACAAGTTTGCTGATGAGATGAAAATGGGGGCAGTGGCTGATACACCTGAAGGCTGTGCTGAGATTCAGCAGGACCCCAATAGGCTGAAGAGTTGGGCAGAGAGAAACTTAAGGAGGCTCAACAAGGGCAAGTGTAGGGTGCTGCACCTGGGGAGGAACAACCCCAAGGACCTGCACAGGGCTGGCCTATTGGAGTGCAGCTCTGCAGAGAGAGACTTGGGATTTGGTGAATGGCAAACTGATCATGAGCCAGCAGTGCCCTAGTGGCTAGGAGGGCCAGTGGGATCCTGGGGTGCATTGGGAAGACTACAGCCACCATGTTGAGAGAGGTGATCCTGCCACTTTACTTGGTTCAAATGAGGCCACATCAAGAGTGTTGTGCTCAATTCTGGTCTCCACAGTTCAAGAAAGACAAGGAGAAGGTCCAATAGAGGCCACAAAAATGATTGGGATTCAGGAGCAGCTCTTTTATGAAGAGAGACTGCAGGAGATGGGCCTGTTTAGTCTAGAAAAGAGAAGACTTAGAGGGGATCTCATCAATGCGTACCAACACCTCAAAGGTGGGTGCCAAGAGGAGGGTGCCAGACTCTTTTCAGTGGTACTGAAATAGGACACAGAGCAAAGGCCATAAATTAAATACAAGAAATCCTACCTCAACCTGAAGAAGAACTTTGCTACACTGAGGGTGGCAGAGCACTGGCACAGGCTGCCCAGAGAGGTCGTGGACTCTTCCTGTCTGGAGACATTTGAAGCCCAGCTGGATATGTTCCTGTGTCACCTGCTCTAGTGACGCTGCCTTGGCAGGGGGGATGGACTGGTTGATCTTCTGAGGTCCCTTCCAAACCCAACAATTCTATGATCCTGTGAAATACTGGCTGCCAATAGCTCACAAGTCTTTCATAATTCAGAATTGCCACATTTTCCGTTGTTAGCTGTCATGACTCAGTGACACAGACACACTTCTGCTGGAACAGAAACACTGTGTTGCCCCTGAAAATGTGCATTTGCTTTCCATCCTAAGCTACCCTGTCATTATAATGCAGAACATCTCTGTTTTCATCTGGTATTCAACTTATTTTATTGTTTGTTTATTCTTATTTGGTTTTTTTATTTGCTTGCTGTGGGTGGTTTTGTTTTGTTTTGTCTTGTCTGAAAAAAGCTAAAAGGAAAAAGGAAAAAAAATCATGTTCTTAATTATTTTAATTTTGCAATAGTTCTGACCTAAACAGGGAAGAAAGACACTTTTAAAAACAATACAAATCATAGTCAACTAAATCACACATGGTCATCATCAGACATGACAGAATAATTTTGTTCTGTCAAGGGAAATAATAACCTTTACAATGGTGCTGAGTAAATCCAGAATAAATTAAGAAGTAGAATATTTTTACACAGTAAAGTCATTCTGAGAAGATAATAAAAAAAAATAGATAATATCAAGAGTTGGGGGAAAGACCATGTATTACTTGATTTGTACCACAATGTAATGATCAAAAAGGTTTGAGGAACAGGCTGTTTAAAAAGTTAAAGCAATTTAAAAAGAAGCACTAGAAATGCAGTAAAAGGAACTCTGATTCTTTTAATGGTCACCATCTGTATGATTCCAACAGGGAAGGAACAGCCAGTAAATCAGTCACTGGGAAAATGGAAGTGACTCGGCCTTCTGGGAAAACCCAGTGAAAAACAGAGGCATACTTAGGCCAACATGGTGAACTTTTCTCTTTGCCCTAGTATCTAGATCACGTCAACAACATTTAATATGTTCTAACAGCCATTTCTGAAAACTGACTATGAGAAACTAGTTTATCAGTTGCCAAGAAACTGATATACTAACAACATGTTTTTGTCTTCCGTTGCTTTGTTAGTGTCATGCACTCCAAATGATGCCTTTTCAAGACAGGTTTTCCGTGATACACTGAGACAGAAAGTTCCCGATATTTCATCACATTTTATTTGATAAAAATAGCACAACTTGTTACCATAGCTTAAAATAATTCATAAAGCAAAAGAGTAATTAAAAAGAGAAGAGCATGTGGCCAACGGTGATAGAAATGATGATTATAAGGGCATATTCAATATCAGATGGTAAAGTTTATAACGAAGCCTTCAGGATTTTGGAGCAGAAATGCATCTTGATTCTCTAGCAGAATTACTACTGGAGATTTCTGATCCTCATACAGACACAAGATGTTACTGTATTAAAGAAAAGCAAAAAAAAAAAAAAAAAAAAAACCCTTGTTAGTTCTTGATTCCAGAAGGTCAGATTGCAAGGAAACTAATTTTCAGAAGACAGTGACATTACAACTTAAGACTGTACAATTCAAATGAGGAACCTTTTAATGCCTAATACACAACTGAAACTGCCCAAATGCATTAGGAGCATCAGATTTTGAGCTTTCTTTATATGAATCACTTCGGCAATCACAAATCAGGAAAGCTAATTTTTGACCAGCAAATGTCAATTGCATTTGATTTTGAGACACATAGGTACACTAAGCATGAATGAAAACTCTCAAGGTACTCTCTCCAGATTTTGTAGTATACATTCAAAACAGCAGAATGGAACTGAGGGACGAACAGGACATACAACAAGGAAAGTGCTCACTGTATTGAGCACTCTTGGAAGGAGAGACAGGATCCACACCAGTGCAAACAGAAACTGCCTCATTCAGGTGGCTTTGGATGCAGCATTCCAGAGAGGGACTGTTCTGATGCGCCAGCCATGAAGCACTTCTCTTATGGTATAGTTATGCTGGTTTATTCTAGCTTAGGATGTCCTTTGGTGTCCTCTACACTTGGCAAAACATAGCAGCCTTTAATACCATGAGCAAATATTTATTCAAAATTAATTATATTCTTAAATTAAACACTTGACAGCGCATGCATCAGATCTGAAGTCCTTCTCTAAGAGAAGGCTGCTGTTTCTATAGACTGAATGAGCAAATCTATGTTATGTACTAATCCTTCCTCAATATATAAGAAATTCATATTACTGTCCTATATTTTTAAAAGTTCCAACAGCTGCCTTAATTAATTTGATAGTAACTAAAAGAAAAGAAAAATCTTTGAGGGGAATAAGCAAATTTGGAAACACTTCATAAGCTTGAACAGTTTTGTAAACTAAATGGCATTCACTGAAGAAAGAAATTACCATACCAAACAATTTCCCAGGGCCTCAGATCCGGAACTAAACAGAAAAAGATGGCAGGAAATTATAGCGGGCCATAGAAAATACTGTTCAACAAAATCCTATGGCTCTTTCTTAAGTAACAAGATTCTGGAATGAATGCTCAGTTATAAATCATGTCCTATTAGAAATTTAATCATACTGATGAATGGAAGTTTCACCATATTAGTGTCAAAGAGCCAAACCCCCAAATTCATCAGCATGTGCGAATAACGCAGATGGTACATTCTACCCTCGGAAGCTGAATTGCCAGTAGTTCACTTTTCCAGACACAGGGTGAATTACTTTTTCATCTAAAGGGGCCCTAATCTGCAAATCTTTCTTTTATAAAAATGCTGTCTGCTAAAATCTTTTCAATTTTACCTTACCTTATTCAAACGAGAAATATATTTTTAAAAAATGTCTAAAAGCTGAAATACTTGTAAATTTTTGAACTAAGATTTTTGATACACATACACCACTGTTATTCAATTCTACTTGTGATGATTCTGTCATTTCTCTTACTTGAGCTGCACTCTGCTATCAGAAAGTGTTTGTCATATTTTATGAAACAGATATGTTGAAAATAATAAGGTGAGAAGAAACTATAAAGCAAGAATGGAACAAGAAGAAATATGGATTAGTGTTGCCTAATTTATGAACAGGGTATTAAATAACTAGAACACAGCAATTACCTTTAAAAATGGTTCTGTTTCTATGTGCAGCTAAGAGCAGTCAAGAGACTTCCCCAAGATTACTTCCTACATTTGTTTCTGAGCAGCACATACAGGGTTTACATATAAGGAGATTTTTTTAAATATCCCAATACTACTTATCTTGCTAGAGTAAAAATCAATATTCCCTAACATTTGAAGTACCAAGTAGTTATCTTGCTGATTTTTCACTTCTTTGAAAATGTTTTATTATGTCCAATTAAAACATTTTAAACGTTATGTTTAACATACGTAAAAGAGTTAGAAGAATTGAAAGTCCTTTAAAGCATAGATGTTTTTAAATAAATATAAATAAAACTGTTTTGAAACTCCATCTTTCTTAGTGCTATTCACCAGTAAGCTTAGTAAAATATCATTAAGGTAAACAATTAAATATGCACTTTCTATTTTTTCATTGCACACCTGGGATCTAAGCAATTTCTAAGGAGGTATTGCTTTAACTGTAAAGATATTGCTTTGACAGCAGACTTTATTTCATTTTCTTAAAAAAAAAGCTAAATTTAACTAAAATTGCCTTCCAATCTTTACTCATTTTGCTTTGAAATTTAGATTAATTTTCCCAATACTTACACTGATAAGGGAATATATAAAATACATAAAATATATCAAGTGTATTGCTACTGGGTAGGATTAGTTTCAGTGAAACACGGTGTTTATGAAACAGAGCTCTTGTTCAGTGACTGATGTTCTATGTCTTATTTAGGTCTTTACAATGTACTCATGTAACAGTAACAAAAATAAAAGATAAAAAATAAACTTCCTAAATACAGCATTTTATTCACAACAAAGGGCTCAGGTGTGTTCTGTGATGGACTCATCGCTACTGTCCAAATCAGGGCATCCCCTAGCTATCTCCCCCAAAGACTGTCCCAGCAGTGTCCCCCACCAAAACCCTGCCATTTTCATGCAATTTTCTTCTTCCTTGCTATGTTTTATTCTAATGAAAAGTCTTTTTGTATTTTTTTGTAAAATCAGATACAAAATATCCAAGCACAATATATGTTTTAAGTTATTACTTCGATTTTTTTCAAAAGATGTAAAAACCAAATTTTAATCTTAAAAATAGTTTTCACCGGAAAATATAGAGGAGTACTGACCTGTCTGCTATCTTCATTATTCTAATGATTTCTTTTCATTAAAGCAATACCAAAAGGAAAGGTTTTTTCAAAAACTATGAGTCTGTATTCATTTTAAGAGATTAAATTAGCACTCTGTTGGAGAAAAGATGACTGAATAATTTCTGTTACATTGTATGGTGTTTCAAAACAGGATGGATTATTTATTTTCCTCTTTTGAGAGGCACACATAATATTTTTCTAGTTTGAACCCAAAAAATCAGTAAATAATTTATATATTTATGTGTTATCTTAGATGTCAAATAATCAAAGATATAAAAAATAATGCAATTAACCAACTTAAACAATAGAAGATTTCAGCGTCTCACTGCTCAAGTTTTAATTTTAATAACTATTTAGAACTAAATCGGCTTCTATCTGATTTTTATCTACATGCAGATAAATTGTGCATAGTTGGTGCTAAAGCAGCAAAACTGAAGATGCTAACGGTGGCTAATTTCATCTTTCAGCTTAGAGTGTGCACCTTAAAGAGACCAGTGAGCAATCACAAGGCACATCAGCATGCTAATCTGACTCGACAAAGTTTGGAAGTGTTTGTAGTAACTTTACTCTAGAGCATAATTTTTACAGAGTCTTCCTTTGTGTGACAAGGAAAATAAAACCCCAAAAAACCCCAAGCAAACTTGCTTATTCAAACATAATCTGAGATCACAGCAAAAAGCAGTGACAGGAAGCAGAGTCAATAGTTAAATATTGCTTTCATCTTCTTAGAAAGATGAAATAAATATCTTAGACACATGATTGACTGTCACTGTTCAAGAAAATACCTTTCTGCATTAATGTTGGCAAAACTACCTCCTATTTTTCTATGGAAAGAACACAATCACTTCATTTTTACTAGTGTCTTATAAAAAAGAAGGACCATAGAACTCGCTTGCTTTTTGCAGTTTATTTCAATTTCAGTAATAACACAAAGTGAAGCAAAGGGACACAATTAAATTGCAGATCATGAAACAAGATAATGAAATAAGATGTCAAGCAGCTGTCAATTCAAAATGCTTAAAGTTATTTAAAGGAAACTTCACAAGGGGTAAAATGTGATTGATTGATTGACTGATTGATTGATTCAGCAAAATCCAGAAATCCTAATCCTGTAACACAAATTTGTAACCCACTGCTGAGAAACAAAACACAAGCCTGTTTTCCTTTGGACACCATTCAATTTATCTTTGTCTTCCCTGCCCAGTTATTCTGTGTTGGTAGATGTTGACTTCTTGGTAACATATTAAAACAAATAATTGTGAAAGTGCTGGAGTGGAAGGAGTTTCCATGGAAACAGTAGTGAAAATTGGGTAGTAAAATATGCTAGTATAAAACTGCATCTCTTCACAGCTCCCTGTAAAAATTAATAAATAAATAAATAAATAGCCAAAACTACATAAAACGCTATGTAGCAGTATTTGTGACCATATAAGTCTCCAGCACCATCTGTATTTCATCAAATGTCACACTGAGATGATAATTTCAGACAAAACAGAGCACCTTGAAGTCTTTTCTGTTCTTGTTCTCCTCTTAAGCAAATAACTGCAACTACCAAAGCATAGGTTCAGGACAGAATGCAACAGAAAAAGGAAAATTTTCCTCAAATCTGAGCAAACACATTACAATTCATTGACCAATTCGCCCTTTTGTGCTGGGATGCTGAGGTAGATGTACAAAGCATTAGCAAAAAAACCCCCTAAAACAGCTAAAAGACTTGAAAGGAAAAATCACATTCACGCAAATTATATTAAAACAAAGAAAAAATGGATTAGCACTTCTAAAGCAACAAGACATATAAGAACAAATCCATGCTATCAAAGGGAGCCTAACTGAAATATAGACGTTCTACATGGCAGCTGACATAAAGCAGTAAAGTCCAAAGCTGAGGGCTTGAAAAATTGAAAAAATTCCCCAGTTTAAAGCTTTCATTGCCAATGAAGCTGATCCAGGAAACTAATCCCATAAATTAATCCCATAGTTTTCTTTATGTATGTAGTTTTATAGTTCACATACCCTTGTTCTTACATTTTCAAAAACTACTTCTTCAACTTCTTAATAGAAAGTCAATAAACTACCAATATTCTCTCTAGATGAGAACTGGGACACAATGGGATTACGTGCCCAAAAATATATAAAATAGTTAAATTAATGTCTCAGACAAATCCTTTCAAGTCCAGAACCTAGCTCCACACTTTTTTAATAAAGCAAGTGTAAGCTCAGGAAGCTGAGCAATATATTGATTTTTCTGACCATGGTTGAAACAACCAGGTATTAGTAAATAACCCTGTTCCTGCAGTCATTTACTGGCAGTCTTGAAAGCTACTTGGAATGACAGATTTCTCCTTGTTACACCAGAGTAATCAGCTAAATTCAAGTCGCTGACATTTATAGAACAATCCTACTCAAAGTCAAAATGTAAGGTAAGAGTGGTTTAGATGCCATTTCCTCTACCCTTGTTATTTCCAGAATTTCCTCCTCGGGAAGAATAAAGAAGCCTAAACTTTCCATGTATTTTTGGTACATTACAAAATGTGGCATATAAAATCTTTAAGGCACCACTCACTTTTTGAAAGACAGCCGTTACTAGGGAGGAGTAGTTCCCAGTTATCAACTGATTAACACTTTCTGTATTTCTTGGTAATGTTTTAAGAACAGGGTTGCATATAGTAAGTTTCCCTAGTGATTAGTTATAACAAACATTAGCAATCTACCACTTAAGGAATTTTGAAGAATTTAAAACAAATTTCAATTGTCAGCTCATTGAAAAAAAGCATCTTAAACTCTATTTTGAAGCTGGTTTAAGCCAGTGAATATGAACTAATATAAACTGAGTTGTATAAATGTTTAATGTGAATGGTAAAAAGTATGAAAAAAGTAGTGACATGAAAGCAATGGTTACATATTAAATTTAAAGCATTATATTTTAATATTTATAGGTGTAATTTACTGGACCAGATTATATACCATTTTCATTCAGGTACTTACTTTTTGTCATGGTTTGATGATATGGAGCTGTATTAACATTCATCTATGTCTTACTATGTAAATCCACTGAATCTCATTTGTGTAATAAATACCACTGGGAATAAAAAAAAGCCTAAAATTGTTATTGTCCCCCCATACTCCCAGTGCACCTCAGTTGCAGGATTTGTTAATGAAAACGTGATTAATCTGAAGAAGAGATCTTCACTCGGTGACATAGGTTTCCCTTACAACCAAGACATAGCCTGACATAAGATTCTCTTACAAATTAATTTACATAACAATGCTTGAAGTCAACACATACTGTCGCAAGGACTCTAAAGTAAAAAAGACAAGAATCACTCATAACGAATCATTATAAAATTGCCTCTATCAACCAGTTATCTCTAAGACCATTCTCTTGTTCATTTTCTTGATGATACCATCTGTTTTCTCTCTTTACATATTAATAATATATTACTTCTCCTTCTTATTACACTTCAAAGATACTCTGCCACTCAAAAAAACTGCAAGTAGAAGAGATTGCAGCTACTAAAATATACAAAGGGGTAGAGGAGTGGGGACAATACTGCATCAATACCGGTCTGTTTCCCAGCTTGAGAGAGGACAGGAAACTGTTCCTAACTACTTGCTCACTCACTTGTCACAAGCCTCCACTTGTAATAGTGCAGTGCTATGGCTACTAACTCACTGCCCCACATCAGTTATCACCTTCAAAGCTGAACAGGAACAATCTTTTCCCAGTTTGAGCTCTACATGGTACTAATACTTCTATCTCAGCTACCAACCTGGCATTGATGCTTGCCTAGTGTCAACAGACAGTGATGTTGATTATAATTCTCTGATCCACTGTCACCCACAGGATGTCTCTGTGTTTCTGTGAGATAGTCAGTGAACTGATGATGGTTATCCTTAGGGGCAGCTCACCTTATACTGGACTGACCTGTTAACTGACTAGAGCAGCCGTATCTTTGTAACCTATATCGAGCCTCTTAATTCTCAAGAGATAGGGGAGAGAGAAGGGAAGGGCAGGTTCTCAACTGAGTTTATGAAGCAAGCTTTTGCTATGAGGTGGGTGGGCAGGAAGGTTGCAGGGATGACCTATGTGAGTAGACACCAGGAACTGCCCCTGTGTTGAACAAACCCAGCACCAGTTTAAAGAAAGGGCTTCGGTGGATCGATGCTGCATTTGTCCCTACTGCGTCCCGTGTGGACCGCTTAGGCGGCACTCTCCCAGCACCTCCGCACGCACACAATCTCACCTTTGCAGGAAGTCATGAACAGCCGCTCACACACACAGTCTGTGCACGAACCAGAGACAAAGAGGTGAGAGGGGCTCTCTGTGTGCAATTCCGAGGTGTTTAATGGCAACACACCCGAAGGGAACAGAGGCAAGAAGAACAACCAAACTGAAAGCCTGTGCCAGTTTTATCCTGAAAACTCCCAAAGGCGGGCAAAGCGTCCAAAACCAATAGTCTGAGGGGGCAGAGGCAAGGTTGAATGGCATAACAGGGGCCAAATGGGAGGGGGGAGAGGCCCAGTGACCAGCAGGATCTAGACAAAGGGAGAACTTTCTAGCACAGTGTTGTAAGGAGAGACCAATTTTAAGGCAACTTGAGGGCTGTAAAGTGGACTTAGGCACTGCTGGCCAAACATAAGCCCATCAGCAATGCTAGTGGTTCCTCTCTGTTAACATATGCAAGAAAGGATAAAAAAAATGCAGCAGCTGTGAGAGAGAGAAGTGAGGGAAACATGAGAGAAACAGTCCTTCAGACACCAAGATCATGATAAAGGAGAGGGAGGAGGTGCTCCAGGTCCAGAGCTGAGGTTGTCTTGAGCCCCCTAGTGAAGACCATGATGAAGCAGATTGTCCCCCTGAAGTCCTTTAAGGACCACACTGGAGCAGATATCTACCATGCAGCCCATGAAGGAAATGCAGATCTCAATGTATTCTGCAAGACTACAATATCATAAAGCTACTTTTCTGAAATGAACTCTACAGTAATTGTACAAAACTTTACCCAAGGTTTATGATGTTTCTAATACAGATTGAAATTCAAATTTCTAGTGTCACAAGGCAGAGAGATATGCTTGATGCGACAGTTTCTAAAAGAAACTCAAGGAGTAAAGAACTTTTCTTCAGTAAAACAACAATGTAGAAGGAGTGTAGCCACTGAGGAAGTATATTTTTGACAGACAGCAACTGAAATCAAAGGCAAAGGAAAGTCCTCTATGATGGTACTCTTGACACATTCATATGCAACACAAAGCAGCATTTCATAATACCTCTGAATTATTCAGGTCAAAAATACTCTGACAAAATTATTGTTAAACTCTGGAATGTACTGGAGATATGTGCTTCAATAGCCTTCAAGGGAAATCAACCTTATAAAACCTGCCTTGTTACCTGCTGGCTTACATTGCACACTCTTTCTGCAAGTTCTTCAATGCATATAGCTGCTATAATTACTGTCTCATAACATGTGTTTAGTGTAAACATGCAAAAATTCACAGAAAATCTATATTTATACCAATGCTTAAAAGTTTAGTCTCAAAGCATAAGTCTTGTAAATTCCCATATCACACACCTTGCAAGATTAGTAACTTCAGATTTCTGAGTGTTATATCTCACAGTGATCTCCAAATTAGAGCTTAAACACTGCAAGTCATTATATTTTGGTTAATGTTTTTCAAACATCAATTGACTTTAAAAAAAAAATGGCATGAAACAAAGATAAGGAAAATTTACACTCTTCTCTTCTGAAATACAGTTATCTCCACACTTTAAAAAGTCTTTTAAAGAACAGAAGTTATAACTTTTTATTATCTGTATTTTCAAATTCATGTGATTAACAATGTAAACTAATTGCACAGTAACTTTCTGTTAGAAATAATATTACTAGTCAGGAGAAATTTTCAGTGACTGTTTATAATTAGAAATACTATCTGTGACATATTCAGTCCCCACTGTATCATAATTTTTCTAGTGGAAAAATACTACTTTATTACTACAATTAGAATTAATGTAAACATATTTTTCCTGCAATTTCCACCCTTTATGGGTCCTTTGGATTATTGGTCTACTGTGTTGCTTGCAATGTGCTGCGTAGGAGCTTTCAGAACATTTTCAGGGCCCACAGGCAATTTCAGAGCACCAGGCAACGTGTTCTCAGCAAGTCTCGTCAGAAATTTCATGTGTCAACATTTGAAGGCTAAAGACTCTGAAGAACCACTCCAGGCAACCTATAACTAAAGAATCAGCATCTACCTTAAACCTGAGCAAAACAGAATGGTTTGTTACCTTATATTGCCTTGTATGCACTGAATAATGAGCCAATAATTTCCTATGTCTCTTGTTTCTCTTGCGCATTTTGAATTCACAAAACCCAATAAGGGTGCCATATGGTACCCATACGAACTCCATAAAAATATTTTGGCAATTAATTCTGAAGAAAAGACTTATGGATGAAATTTGGTTTCGTTCTGAAACAAAGAAAAGAAAGAAAATTGAAAGTGAAAACATAAAAGTTACCAGCCTTTTCCCCCTATTTTGTAAATCTTTTTTATATTGATCAGTTTTTAATACTCTCCAAAAACTGTTTTGGTTATTTTTTGTAGTGGTTCTGGTAAGGTTTAATGGACAGCCCATTCCGTAATTTCTCTCCCTGTGAAAATCGCTCACTGTATTTTTACCAAAAACTCAGCATATGTCTCTTCACAGGGTGTGGTGCAGTGACATTTCCATTTCAGCAGCTTTCCTTTTAAAAGCAATTTTGAAAAGTGCAACAGAAAAACAAGAAGCAGATTCATAAATTACTCTTTGATTTGGCTGCTCATTAACATTTCATTAAATAGTACAGTATTTCTGTGTCATCACTCTTATCACCAGTCCGGTATTTTAAGTGTTTTGCAATTTATCATATATTTTCAGGAAATACTGTAAGTGCCAACTCTTTGTCCATCCCACTTACAAAGCACAGCATGATGTTCTACTGAAAGTAGAGGATTAATTTTCCTAGGATGTAAAAATATTATTTTAGTCTGCTAAATAAAACTTTCATTCTATAGCCTTAGCACAGATAGACGGGTGCAACCTCAGTTATAACTCAAATATTGTCTGTGAAAGGGATTTTAAATTTATTTCCAGTAGTAGAAGTATGGGTTTTTGCCTAAAATTTAGGGCATAGAGTTTCTAGATTTAGACTTATTGGCATCAGCACATAACTTAATGAGATGTAATACAACAGATTTAAAGTAAGATTATCACTACCTTATGCACATAAGTTTTAGAGTTGAAAGAGGATATTCATAAACTTGTTGTATGACCAATTTACTAATCTCCTTTTCATTATTGAGGAGATACTGGCAGTCTCTTCAACTTACAGTCTATTAGGAAAAGATACATGTGTCCATAAACAGATAGCAAGAACATGCTGAGATCTTACTAATTGTATTCAGTTCTTTGTTGTAATGTCAAATGCTTATGACAGTGCTATAAAACCACTAATAGTTGAAAGGAAAATTCGTATTGCAACTGCTCAGCTGTAATAATTTGTGAGGGAGGGATGATACGGCACAGAAGACAAGAAGGCCCAAATACAGGAGATGGTTGAAGAGGGTGGAAGCAAGGATGTCAGAAAGAGTGACTCCTTGCAAAGAAGTGAAGTTTCTGGTGACAAGAAACAGTGTCCATGTTGCCCTGTATGTGTCCTGGAATGGGAGCCCTCAGGAGGCACTTTCAGGCAGCAGAGCTGGGCTGGGGGATGGACCCAGGGCTGGGCTCCATGCAAGGGCTCTCTGGATGGGTGCCAGTGCAAGTGTATGAACATATCTTTACAGGACGACCAATGCACTGCTCATTAAATTTTTCTTCTATTTTTAAGCACAAACCTGTGTTTAATTTGCCACAAATGTTACCATAAAAACTCCATAACATAATACAAGACACAGTTCACCCAAGCAGCATGAAACAACTTTTTATCTGACTGGAAGAGTAATTCATTGTATGCAAGGACTTGCAGATTTTGAAGACAGAAAGTATTTGCGGAGATTTTCTTCAATTTGAGGCATTTTCATCTACATGGAAGAATGAAAATACTTAAGAATATAGAAAAAAAGAGTAGGAGAACTTTAACTTTTCTCTGCCGTGTAACTTTGCTGATATGATGCAATGTATGATTTGTTTTGAATAAAGGAGAATCTCCTAATGGAAATCCATCCACTGAAATTTATTTAACAGGGTAGGCTGAAAAGTTATGAATATGTCAATCTTGTTAGCTATGTGTAACAGTTAATCATCAAACTCAGTACTTGTACAAAAATAAGACCGTCTTGGAGACTCCCATATGTAATGATTCCGGTAATTAATTTTAGGATTCCGTATTAAAAATGTTTATTAACTTCCTGAAATAATCTTAAGTCAGAATGGACGTGTTCTGTGATTTCATCAGACAGTGAAATATCAGCATTATGGGGTTTTGCCATTTCTGTTGAGGAGTGCTGTTTGAATAAAAGCCCAGAGACTTTGCATTAACAGGATAATGTGAGAAAGAGTTTAGGCAGCTGCTGTGTTTGTATACTGGCATAACATTTGTGTCTTTTAAGAATATAAAAAAGTAAAATGTACCTTATGACCACAGGGAAGACAGTGAAGCACTGGAATTAGTTTTCCAAAAAGGCCACACAGTTTCTCTCTTTGGAGGTTTTTCTAGATTCAGCTGCAAAAAAGATATAAATTAACTACTCAAATATTGGCAATCTTGTTTGAAGTTTGAGGTAGAACAGGGTGACCTCCAGAAGACCCTTCCAAGCCATGTTATCACGGTTCTATGGAGAAAGCAGCAGGGTTATTCTGAGAAGCATTTATTGGTGGTAAGCCTTAATAGAAAATAATGCACTATAAAATCATAGAGGTAACATAAAAATATGTTAATATGGAAATACACTGCAAAGAGAATATATTAGCCTGATTTATTCTAAAGCTCAGTAATGTCAGGCCATTTATCATGCAAGCAAGCAAGTGGAGAATAAGACTAATGCATTTTAAATACAGCAGAATTTCTAAAGCTCATCACAGTATATTCACAAAGATTGCTTCCTGTTAAACATAGTAGAGGCTCAAGGATTATTACAATATAATCTCATATATGAATAATTAGTTGCATTCACTCATGTACTCCAACAAATTCAAATACTTCTCTATAAAAATTCTGTGTGCTTTTCATGCACAGATATATTCTGCATATATATGTTCATATTAAAATGAATAAAGATACTGCTCAAAATCCTTTAAATAGAAACAATTTCAATGATTTTATCAGTCAAATTCAAAAATACTAATCAGACATCTTGGAAAACAATGTAAAAATTTTCCATCAATAATTTGCAGGGCCAGGTTGACCCTTATTAATAACTCCTTATTACAGGGATCAAATAATATCCCCGGCTCCTGTAGACTTCCAGTAAATATGTTTCCAGCACAAGCATCTCCAAGTGATTTTTTCCAGCATAACATCAAGTGATTTTTCTTTGCCATGGAAGAAATGCAGTGGTTTTGTAGTGGTTTTGTTGGGAATAGAGTTAAATCTATTCATAGTAGCTCATATAGTCCCATGGTTTGGATATCTGCTGAAAAGAGTATTGATAACTCAGGGATGCTTTCGTTATTGCTGGGCAGTGCTTGCACAGCATCTAGACCTTTTCTGTTTCTCATATAATCAGCACATGCACATGCTGCCCCACCAGTGGGCAGATGGTGTATGCAAGAAGCTGGGAGGGACGCAGCTGGACATGTGACCCCAAGTGACCAAAGGAATATTCTGTCCCATGTGAAACTCTGCTGGACATCAAGAGCCATGAGCAGAAGGAGGGAGGGAGTATGTTTGAAGGTGGCTGAATACCTGCCTATTGATGGGAAGAAGTCAACTATTTATTATTTTGTTTAGCTTGTGCCCACACCTTTTGCTTCATATATAAAACTCTTCTCACTTTTACCTTTCAAATAGTTTCTCTCAACCTGCTGAGAGTAGTGAGTGAGTACCTTTGTCAAGCTGAATTGATAGCTTGGGTCAAATCACAGAAAGTTTGATCTGCAAAGACTTTTGGTAAAACTTTACTAGCTAAATGTCCTGTAAAGATCGGAAGATGTCAGATGGGGAAAAGCAGCCCATTTTTCTCCTCCGCACTTGTCATTTCTGCCCAAACTTATAGTAATGTAGAAATGGGTGACATTCAGAAGATATAATTTCTGTTCTGATGGAACATTTTAAATGTGTTTACTTCTACGTTAATGGCAGCTTTCAATCTTTTTGGCTCTATTGAACATGCCAAATGGCAGTAAGGTTAAAATTAGGACAACAGCAAATTTTCAAAGTCTATATACTCACCTTTGGGTTGCTTTATTGTCCTTTTTACTAATCTTTGAAACTCTGATGCAAATCTGGATGAAGGAATGACAAACATCTATAGCTAAAGAGACTCTGAGCAGTGAGGACTGCCATGGCTCCTTGAAAGAGAGTGGGTGTAGGATGAAGACACAGAGTACTATAATATCACTTTAGTTCTTATCTCCTGTCTCACATGCAAACATGTCTGCTTGTTCAGTTCTGAACCTTCATACTGATAATGGGAAAAGTTCAAAAAGGAGAGTACTTTGGGAAAGAAAAGACTCAGTAGAGTAGCCAGAAGAGACAGTGTTCAGCCAAATGACACACTGAGCCAAATGACCATCTCTTGTAAGTAAACCCTGCATTTCTTTTCACTCCTGCTTTATCATGCTATAAGATGCTAACACTTGAAGCAAAATGTTCCATTAACATACTACAATTGTAAGGTTATTACAAGAGAAAAGCTGTTTAGAATCTTACTATGATTTTGAAGCTGATATTGAATGTTTCCATTTTAAATTAGTCATCCTAGAAATGATATCATTATAAAATAACACTATCAGCTTTGTTGCCAAGCAGAATATAAGACAAAATGGAAAGGAAAAAAGTATATTTTGAGTGTCCTTGTCAGTTTGTGTGTGTGTGCCATGCTGGTCTTTAATTAATTAAATGTTGTTTCTACTGAAGGACCTCTGCCTTACCTTAGTGTTCTTTCAAATAACTGCCTTAAATTGGCAGATTTTAAAATGCACACTTTTGCTTCAGACCTTCAAATTCTTTGGCACTTCACAAATCTGAATTTTTTGGCCTTTCATAGAATTCTGTAACATTCATGTCTTGTACATTTTAAATAAATTTGGGGCAACCTTTTTGTTTAAACTATGACTGTAAATGTGGACAATAGCTCTGGAAAATACTGACGCCTATTGCAACTTTAGCTCTGCTTTAGTATCTGGAACTGCCCTCTCTCCAGCACAGAAAGAGATTTAGATGTTTATAAATAATATTTACTCCCTTGCCATCATACTACAAATCCTCTCACACTCATCTATTCCCAAGGCAGTAGTGCTTGGAAATACAGGGTAACAATGACTTCTTTAAAGCTTTCAGACTGTTCCTAAACAGCAGTCCTATAAATTCTTTGCTAAGTAAAATTAACTTGACATCCACATCATTCTGAATATACTTTTTCTTTTTTTCCTGTGAATTTTAATATGCAATATCTGCTTCAGTAAAGAAAGAAAATATCATCACTTCTTGGGCCAAAATGCCTCTGAAGGTAATTGCACAAGACCTGCAAAAATCTTTACAAGACTGTCAATTAATTAAAAAAAAAAAATTCTTTTCTTTGTTTTGGCCGCAGTAGTCCAAACTCAGTTTTAGCATACTGGAGTAATATGCTCTCTGCAATTTTTAGTGAATAGTACTTTTACTATAATACTTTCCTTTTTATTTCAATTAATTTATATTTTATTAAAATGAAAATAACACAGATATTTGTCCTACCATGTGAGTAAAAGAAGATATCACTTAGGCTTATAACAGGAACTTTCATACTTAGAGCAGTACAGTGCCAAAGTGATGAAAAATTTAAAATTTTTCTGAAATTCATAAGCTAGCAGGACTTGCTTTAGAAGTGACTGACAACTGAAAAAAGAAATTCTGAAATTTCCATGGGATATATTTAGATCTATACTAGGATATTTCTATATTCTCAAAATAACAAAGGACTAGAGCAAACCTTTTACAAAGCAGGTGCCTTCATTTGTGTATGAATATTTCTGTCTGAATATTTCTGTCTGAATATGATAGGGGAATGACATAAATTTCATGAGAGGCTGGGAAATGTATTAAGGTTGAACAATGTGGCACATTTCGCTTTGTTCAGATATAGTATTGGATGTCATTAATAAAACTTGTGTAATCCTCTTTTCCTATATATGGCCAGAGCTGTACCCAATGATTAAATTATTATTTTTTGAAATTGAACTGTAAAGGATAAAAAATTATGCTTTCTATTCAATATTAATGACCATAACATTGTTCTAGAGTGAAATTACCTACTGTGTTGTGTTAAAGAGGGTCTCATGTGACACAGGATTGAGGTAAGATTGGATAAAATTGCATGATTTTGGGCAACTTTTTTATTTTTTTGATCATTTCACTATTTCTGGAAATTGTGAACAAATATTCTGCTGGAATAGATTTTCCGCCAGCTAATAAATTTATTTATGCACCCTCAAATAATAACTGAATTTATAAAAATTGAAGGATTATTTTTGTAACAAAATATTTCAAATAAGAAATTCTCAAATTTGTTTTTTTGCTCAAAGAGCAGTTTGGCATAAGGCATATCTTTGAATTGCTCAGAGTTGGGATAATATTGATAAAGTGTTATAACACATGAATGAATCTTTTAAGCAAATTTGACTTAATATAGTTTTAACTTGTCTTTTGAGCTTTTCCTCACAAATAAATTGAGTGGACAAGTGCCTGTCATGTAGAAAAGCATTTATAAATTCATTCAAATTACTAAATCCTATCTTTTAGTGCAATATTATTTCGTGGTTGCAACATCAGAAGACATAAAGAAGGGGATATCAAAACCTGGAGTATATTTAAATTGAATCATAATTCCTAAAAAATGTTCCTGAAAAGAAAAAAAAATCTATGTAGAGAGATGAAATGCTTTTAGAAACAGTTGTTACTGATCATTTATGACGAGAGGAACCTTTACAGCTAAAATAACTTCAGCAAAGTTGCCAAGCAATCAAGTTTTATTAGATGCAACCCAGAAAACCTAAGTCCATCATGTTTTCGCATATGACAACATAACATCTTGCTCTGAAAGCATCACAAACCACCCAACAATGAATAAGTCTTTGAAAAATCATGGAAAAAAATCTGACTAGTTGTCATTAAATTAGAATTCAATCACAAGTAAATCTGCAGACTGACAAATTTCATTAGAAATGGGGAAGCAAAGCCAATGTTTAACCTTTATGTGTTTCTCACGAACATTCTATCTTTACCTGCTTAAAATACTTCAAAAGTGTAGAAGAAATCCATTAATGAAAATAGTAGATTAGCAGGTCTCATGAAAATGCAACCATGCAAAAATATAACTGGAATAATGCTAGTTTTAGGGTAGTGAACTTAGAATTGTTACTCCAAAAGAATATAAGTCTGAAATCAAGGAAGAAATGTCTAAAATGTGACTTGTTATGACTAGGAAAGTTAAAGTTTTGTCCTTCATTGAGCTAAATTACTCAGTTGATTTTTCCTGTGCTTGAAAAAAAGTTATGTCAAGAAATTACAGGTGAAGTGGCTCTGGTAAATATCTTGAAATAACAGAAATAGCCAGTGGTGACAAGGAGTTGTTCCTTTTATTAAGCTGTAAAATTGCTTGAAGTCTAACCTATGAGACATCAGGGACAAGTCAGGCTTATTTGTCTTTTACCTTGGCTGAAATTTGCAAGTTCAAAAGACACATCACAAGCATTAGAATACTTTCAGGGTTACAAGCTGCTGCATGTTAGAACATGAGATAACTGTAGAAGCACTTGTCATGCTGGCCTCTTTCCTCCTTCAATTCTGTCCAGTCTATTCCTGAGGTAAAAAGTGTCTCCGACAATAGTTTTATTGAGGTCATCCCTTGGCAACAGCAGTGACATCTTCAGCCTGAACCTTTATCTTGGCATCTGATTGTGAATGTGAAAGCTATGCCAACGAGGTCTTGGAAGAGAGACAAAAAGCTATTCAGGATTTTGCATCTGATGTCCCACCATTATGTTCGCATATCCTTTACTCTTTTGAAAGTGTATAGATAAGAGAAGCCAAATTAGTATTCTTGTAATTAATGTACATCACACAATGGTAGAAACCACACCACACATAGAATTGTGTCTTCTACTTCTTAAACCAAACCAATGAAATGCTATCCTGCATAATTTTAAAAGTCAGTAAAACACAGGCTGCTAAGTAACACTGGTGTTTCTAGCCTTTGATCTTTTCAGTGTTTATTTTCAAGTTCATAGCAATAAATTGTAACTCTATTTATATTGATGCCTTTTCCTGGTCTTAAAATTAAGAGTCAAACACGGTTAGAAGGGGAAAAGGGATTTTACCTTGGTAATTATTTTAAGACTCCTTAGGTGCACTATGTCCAGGTTAAACGCACAAAAATGCACACCACAATGCACCCCCAAAAGATCTGGTATATCATTATAGGTCTTACTAACCAGCATATCTATCAAAAATTCCCCAACGAGAGGCTTGAATGAGGCCCCCCCCCCCCCTCCCCAAGGAACCTTCTCCAGGATGGTTCTATCTTAGTTTACAGAATATGTTCTGGAGAGGACCTTGGGGTCTGGGGCACACTGATCCCTAACGACGAAGCTTCTAAAGTGTTTAGTCTCTTAGCTTGACAAACAAGTCCAAGAATGTAGGCAAAAAGCACTAAGAATACAGAAGGTGTAAAAAGGTATAAAAGAAAAGGCAAAAAATCATCATGGCATCAATATAATCAGACCTTTCTGCACAAAATCAACACTTTGATTAGCTGGTCCTTGGTTTGCAGCAATAGATTTCTTCTTGTCCGTTGAATTGCTTGTAGTAAAAACTTTCAATGTTTTGTTCATCCAAAGCAATGAGTATTCAATTCAATATATTTTTTTTTCTGGTGTAATGCAGAAACATGAAATAAAAATTCAGTTTGTTTTCTCTGCTGTTACTTTCCTGATACATGAAAAATCCTATAATGGTTCTTTTTTATGTAAGAGTAGACATAAATTCAGGAAAATAATATTTACTTGAAAATTCATTATATAAATTATGTTACCTGCACTATTCATGTCCTACAAATTTCTTCTGAAAAGTCACTTCTACTAATAAACTTGAATGAAACCACTATTAAAAAAATTATACAACTATCAGTATCCTGAGGGGAATTTCAGTTGTTTGGTTGTCATTTCTTTACAATTGCAGTTAGAAAAGAGTACATTCCTGATGAAAAACTCCTGCCAACCTCATAAAAATTAACTTTTTAAGGCATGATAGATCAGGTGGTTATCATATATATTCTCTATTACTTTTAAATTAATCTTTCTCCCCTATCCTTTCCTTTTTTATGCTCACTTCATATTTGATTTTAGTTTATACTTTCGTGATGAGGACTACATCTTATCTCACCTCATGTTGTTCCCAAGCTTACCTGCTCTCTTACTGAAGAAGAGAAAAAAATTAAAGAACAGAAAGTGAAACACTTGACATGGACAATAAACTTCACAACTAAACCCCAAATAACTCCACAAGCAGAAAAGCCAAGTCTGTCCACCTACAGAGCTGTGTCTCCCACATTTCCGCAACACATTAATTTCTTCTCTCTTTTCTCAAAACAACTCTTTACCAGCCTTTTACACACCTCCTCACAACCTGGCTTCCGTCTGTCTCCTTTTCTGGATGAGTAAGTGGCAGTGTGTTCTGTGACTGGTTTGAATTAATCAGTTTGTTTGCCTACTACTGCATGTGGATGCTGCCTTTTTCAGGTGATGACACCGGATTCAATCTTGATGGGAGCAATTACTTTGAGTTTTTTGAACCCATCTTTGAGTTCCATAAGGTAGGAAAAACTTAATCATTTCTTTTCTGCGAGAATTTTTTATTTTGTTCTCAAGAAGATGTCAGAGTATAATTGAGCAAACCATGTTTCTTTAGAAGGACAGTGTAAGAAGAGTCCTCCTCTGAGGAAGAATTGGTTTTGTCAGTCACAAGTAAATTATTAACAGCGGATTTATTTTTTTTTTAATTTAATTTAAATTACTTTGACATTAAAGAGAGATGCAGAAAGAATGAACTGATGATGGAATTGGAGACCCTCTGGGTACCAAACCAAAGATGAATCTTTCTAAACAGTTACTAAACAGAAAGTTTTTTGCTAAACAGTAAAAGTGTTCAATAAAAATAAGGTACCAGAAGGATAGGAATAAAAATGTGAATGTATTTGAGAAAGAAAAGACTTGAAGTAAAATGAAGAAGAGAAGTCAGAAAAGAAACTCATACCAGGGCAGTATTTGAAGTAAATGCCAGCTGATCCAGAAGCACCTTGTAAATAATAGATCTTTGAAACACTATTAGCTATTTACAAATCAATCTGGAAGAAAGTGACATTAAATAAATTAAAGCTCTTCTAAGCAGGACAGTCAAGGCAAAATTTTACTATTGAGCAAAATGTGTGGCTTAGAAGCATTTTCAACTTATCTGACAGTCTTAATAAATTAAGTGTAACACAACAAAATGAAGGGATTATGAATAAGCACTATTGTTACCAGACACTCAATAGCAGTCAAAACATAATCTTGAATTGCAGGAAGCTGTAAAGGATTGCAGAGTATATAAATCAAAGATACTACAGAATTTCTCACATCTACCTGAAACAAGTGCCAGCAGAAACAGCTCCCTGACCATTTTATCCAGAAGGGATCACTTTATACAGCATCACATGAACAGGAAAAGGCAGAAAGTTAGCTACTTAAGAATTTTTTAACAAAATCAAGTTTTATATTGAAAAAAAAATAGCTTAAAAATAGTTTTCTCTTGGTTAGGTGCAAAGACATTTGTTAGATATTGGAAATACAGATCTAGGTCTTTATTTGTATGGAAAGCAAAAGCAGACGGAGAGACTCATTGAATCAACCTAAAGCCAAATTCACAAGGATTCTTATTATGGATACCATTGTCCCCATCAAGGAAATTACTGACATCCTGTTTGATAAATTTCATTCCCCTTGGGAGAGCTACCCTATTGCAAAAGACCTCAATAAATTATTTTCTTTCATTATTAGATAAAAGCTCTCTTTCTCCAGATAAATGAGATGAATAGGGAAGACTTGTTTTACATATCTAAGTGTAGAGGAGTAAGGGTTGGGGTTCAGCAAAATCAGTTGGCAAGTATTAGCCAACTGTTGAAAAGTGAAGTAGACTTCTATTACATCTTGTGCTAGGGTGAGCAGTATAAGAAATATACAGTTTTAAATTCAAAGAATACAGGAAAATGGGATAGAAGAAGGGAGCCATCTCTAGTCTCATTCATATGAAAGAAATCATTATGAAGACATACTGAATTCTACAGACAGGAATTACTGGCTCATACTAGAGACATTATTGCATGCAAGAAAAAAATTCCATTTTTAAAAGAGTGGTTTCAACCCTAAGTTCAAATTACCCACACAAATTTTCCAGTGTAGGTAGTATTCCTGAACATTTTGTCTTCTAGCAGCTGTCCTTCAAAAAGTATATTTCTTAGGTTGCCTATAAACGTAGCAGTAGCCTGTAACCTGATATCAGCAGACCCCTAGAAGTCTGTGGGATAGCTCCAGTTGTAAGTTTTTCTTGGCAAAGGCTTAAAAAAACCAACCACATGATTCTTTAGCATACTAACTTCTGCTGCTGTGGGTAGTGCATGGTAGTCAAATGAAATTTAAGCTTTTTGGTCTCAGGTATTTTTTCTTTGATTTCCACCCATTCTGATTCTTCATTGCAAGTTTTTAGAGATGTAAATTGTTACATGAAATATTTTCAAAGCTGGTGGTTCTATATCTTTTGCCAACACCATAAAAAAAGATGGTTCTGAGGGTAGATGTTCCTCTGAAATATTTTTTACATCAGTTTGAATTACTGATAGATTTCATGGTAGAGTTGAATCTTTCAGTATTGCTTACAGTACGGTACATAATTGAGAAGTTTGTGGTTTTATTATGCTAGCTTAACAATAGATACCTTTGTCCCAGAATAATTACAGTGGAAAAAGCAAGTGCAGCTGATACAGTGAATTAGAGAAATATGTTAATATATTAATATTTATTGGAAAAAGAAATGCAAATGTTAAACCTCAAGCTAGAAAATACTGGAGAAGTGAATGCCTGCCAGAGTTCAAGTAATGTTTGCACAGCGCTCTCATCACACGGTGTAATCACACCATGATGTGATTACTTGGGGCTGTTCTGTGCAGGGCCAGGAGTTGGACTTGGGTGATCCTTGGGAGTCCCGTTCCAATTCAGGATATTCTGCGATTCTATGATTCTGTAGGCATGTAGCCTGGTATGTCGGCATTTTCAGTGACAAACGGGACAGGGAGCCCGGACAGGCGTTCCAGGAGCCTTTTATTATTTTATTCCGTTATCAGTCTCACATACAGAGTTGAGACAAAGATGGTACAAAGCTTACGCTGGCACAGGCATCCAAAGACTTCCTTGTTACAGAGCATTCTTAAAAGCTTCTTAGCCCATTAGCATGCTTCTAAAAGTTACAGACAACTGTTTTAACTGATCCACAACAGCGCATGTACAATGTGTTGCATACAATACTTGATTGTTATGTCTTTATATAACAATACACAGTATTCCTTTATTAAGCTTAAACTTATCTTGCTAAGCATATTTTTTGCAACTTCAAAACCTATTTCAGCCAAACCTAGAAACTCTAACCATTGTTTTAATGTCCTTGCTTGAGATATAATTGTATTCTTCTTCTATCTTCAAGTTTTGCAGCTTTACCTGATTCCTAAATTCTTTTTCCTTTATTTCAGAAACATGCTTTTTTTTCACACGTAAGAGCTTTTCGACCTTTTATGTTTCCCCACATAGTAGACTGCTTGGACAAGGTTTATTAAAATGCTTGCTTAGTTTTGGTACAGTCATTCCTGAACTCTAATTTGGTATTGCCCATCCTTGACTGGTAAAGTTCTGGGAGTAACAGGGTTAACAGTGCTATTTCACATGGCCAAATATGGTTTCATCTCAGTTCACTGGAGTCAGCTGCTCTGGGCTGAACAATCTCAGGCCCTACCATTCTGGACTGTATTCAGGCCTGCTACCTGTCATGTTACTGTCCTCTTAACATACTAAGTCTCACAGTGTTTAGACTGCTGAAAAGTAAATTGGAAACCACATAGGCTTTCCAGTTAATAAAGTTCCAGGTAGCTTTTGTTAGTATGTGGTTTAGCAGAGAAATCACAGGTATGACTGGGACATCAAGAATTACCCCATCCCCTTACAAGAATCCATGTATAAGATATGCAAAAAAAGTGATAATCCGAGGTATAAATTGAATTAGGTGTTAATGAAGTCTGATGGATTTTGCCATTCTGCAGGTGACGCATTCAAAAGAGGCAATATTTCTAGCTGTATCATTCCTCTTATAAAACGGTGGACTTTTTAGGCAGAAAGCATGAGAAAACACTGGAAGAGGTAGAAGCAGTGAAACCAAAGATAATACTTTCTTTCAACACAGCCACTAGTCAGATCAACAAAAATATAATCCTTTTCTTTGTTTACTAAATATGGTAGCAGATGTTCAGTCGAAGATGCAATAGAAATGTGGCTGCAGTATAGTAGCCAGGTTGAACAAAAAGAATAATTGCTTCCTATTATTTTAATGTTTTCAAGTCACCCTTTGATTACCAGAAAATGGAGACGACTTTCCATTCCTGTGTAGCTTATGAAATATTTAAGTCCTTAGTTCTTTGGTAGAGCTGTACTGAATTTTTAATGTTAAGAATTCATGTCACAGTTGTAAACATACATGAGCTGTAAAGAGAACTTTTAACTCAAAGTAAGCATCATTAGAACACTTAAATTGTATATAGCTGGTGTTTATAGTCAACATCATCATGCAGAAAAATCTAAACAAGAAAAAATAAATGGAACAACTTAGAAGTTTTTTGTGATGATGGTGACATAGGTGACTATATTTAGGTGGTTTGTACAAGTACTGCTGGGTATTTTTAGTGACAATAGCATGACCAATCCAATAGTTTACAGTTTTCAGTTGTATTGAAAAACACTCTTTTGTTACCGATGGGTAAGTCTATCCTCTCCAGATGGATCCTGCCTCCTGTGCTTTGGTGTTGGATATCCACCTCTGTATTCTCATGTTTTTTCATATTTCCCTGTTTTCCTTATCCATTGAATTATAATGGCACATATATATTAACAAAAGTTACAAAGCATTATAGTAATAAAATATATACTCTTTGTACAGATTGTATGTTGCAGTTGTTACAGGCTCTGTTACTTAATTACTCTAATGTTTTGTGATTATCCCTTAGGCATCGGCCTCCTGTCTTTTGCCATTTTCCCCATAGACAATCCAGCTGGCATGTCTAAGTAGAATGCATCAGCAATAAAAATTAAAAAGGGAAATTGCAGTATTTATGCTAAGTATGGGTATAGTAAACCCATCTTCCACCTTCTTTTCCTTTCAGACTTCAAATTCCCTCTTTCTTCTGCTGCATTCCACAAAACCCTCTCTCTTGCTTGTAGTCTTTGACTCCTGGCAAACTCACCCTCACCCCCTCAGATCTCACCTGACAGAGCACAAAATTCGAGAGGACATTTTTGTTCTCTCCATGATAATTTTTTTACTATGCCTACATACAACACAAGGGCAGCACCTCTGCAGTTAAATAGGAAAAAATTGCAGCAAACAGGAGGTGGTTTGACCATACACAAGTGAACATCTTCCACTAATGCAGTACAATTTAACACCCAGTATCCAAAGACATAAGGCATAAAATAATAAGCAATTGCAAAGTAATATAGATTTTAGAAATTACACTAAATGCCTGTATTTAAAAATTTTATTTTCCACATCTTACTCTCTTAGCAATAATTTTTATTTTTTCCTTTAAAATCTGATGCCTTTCACACACATAACAACTTAACCATGTGCTAGAGTAGGATAGTAATACTTTCTGTTAATGAACTGTGTTGAATACTCAGAGGAAGAATGGAACATTGTCCAAATAATTGTGCATTGAATCTTTGAAAAGCTTCATTAAGGCACTTAATATTTCTTTTGAAACCAAGTAGTCAGTTTATTCTCTGTATGGCAATTCATTTGTGGACCTCAAATAAGAAATTAAGATTTCTCTGGCATGCAATAGAATCAATACTACTTTAAAAAACTAAATCTTTGTCAAACCATTTCTTTCTGTCTGCTATACAACACAACCCTTGAAATGAAATTAATTTATCTGAAAATGTCCCTTGTAGGAATTCAAATAGCTCCACTGTATCAACCCATGCCAAAGTACTCTTGATTAAGACTCTTTGGGAAAGAGACTAAAACATGAGGAGAGGGGGAGGGAGGGACAATCTGCATCTTAAATGCATTAGCACTTCATCTGCCTCTTGCATTGCTTTGGAGGATAAAAAACCCACTCAGGAAGGCATAGTTGTGACAGCATCACAGCTGTGCCTGGAGTAAATTCTTTCTTCCTGCAAACAAGATATGCACACCCAAGCAAAGGGAAAATAAAATATAAACATTAATAGATACTACAGTGAAATGTGTGGGGATGGTAGCTGTTAGTGCTAACTAAATGTATACCTAAAAATTTGCAGTTAAATAGCCAGTTTGGAGTTTTTACATCTGATGCACGGTGCTTGGAATATTTCTTAGGATTCTTAAAAACAACCAAAAGTCTTTGTTGTCTATTTTTATTATGTTACAGCAATAACTTACTTACAGATGCATGTTATTAGCAACAGATGCTTTAGTTCTGATTTTGAAGAAGTTCCACAAAAAAATTTTCAAAAATATTGTGGAGAGAACAAAGTAAATGTCATGCTATAATAAAGGTCTGGTTTTTTTAACCTCTGCTGTATCCAAATCTCTACCATTCTCTTAAAAAAAAAGTCAGAAACATTCCACAATTTCATTCATTCACAATTTTCTCTCCCTGTAAGCCCTAGTGCCATACATGAGCAAATACCAGAGGATTTTAGCTACTGATAACAGAAACAGGGAGAGCTTTTTTAATGAGTAAAAACTTGTAAAAAGAAATAATCAGAGTTATAATAATAATATTAGCCAAATCCACTGACATTTCAGTGATTCATGGAACATTACCATAGCTGCAATATTTATTTGTTCAGGTCCCAAGCTGAAGATACCTGCACTGCATTTTTCAGTGAATACCAAAACACTAAGCAGATATTTTAGAATATTCACCCAGAAGAAAGTGTTATTTGAAATATTTTCAAAATACTGAAAAGTTGATTCTGTAAGTTATTGAAACAGGAAAAAAATGCACCATGTTATCCTTATATCCACTTTCGGGTTAACACATAAAAATTATGTAAATGATTGCAGTGAATAGATTGTAACATGTTTATAAGGTGGTTTTGCTCTTATGATTTTGGGGAAAAAAACCCCACAAACAAAAATTAAAAGACAGAAAAAACAAACTAAAAAAAATGGGAAAAGAAAAAGAAACAACCAAATACTCCCGCCCTCCATACTGCAAATAACAAGCATTTTTGCAGAACCAATGTGTTCCATGAACAAATCAAAAGCAGCAAAGAGAGCTCCATTTTGTGAACCAATTGCCTGCTCTAAATAGGTCAGGCAGATATGTTCACAAGTCCCAGCAGCTGTTCCCTACCACTTGAATGTAGAACATAATATTCTCAATCTAGACATAAATGATGGCTGACTCTGGAACTATAGCAATCAAGCTAGACTTTCACATATGTGCAGTACTTATCACTGCCATTTAAAAAATTCAGTGTCTGTGCCAGATTATGCTTGAATGTCACCAGTTATTTGTAGGGCTAATGCTTAGGTATAAAGGTACCAGTAGATAAATGTGGCCCCCTTTATCTGAAAACTGGATTCTCGTTCTGCATTTTAAAGTCTTTTACTTGGTGAAAGGGAGCGTTTTCTACACACTTTTCAACTATTATCAGTTAGAAGCTTAAAGTGCAAGATTTTTTTTCCTTTCCATTCTTTACCCTTCATTCTCAATATACTTTGCTTACTGTTACTGGCAAACATAAAATAGGCTAGAAAAATAATTTTGTATTTAATAAGAATGAACAGTTGGGTAAAAGCTATGATGACAACAAAGTTCTCAAGCAACAAGCTTTTCAGAAAGCAAATTACTATGATAGATTACCTTGATATTTAATTACAGAATAATACATAAATACTGCTTTTGTTTTTTACTGTAGTTTCACTATCTAGCCCCATGTGGAGATTTCTGAACACCATTAATCCCACAGTCATGTCAATATATTAGATAGATGTATTAATTATCAGTTAAACATAATCAACAAGGTCAGACCAGACCGGTATTTCATTAAGGGATTCACTTAGTCCAGACATGCAGCTTTTTGTTCTGTATTTAAGATTATTGCTCATAACCAGTCTGCCCTGCTAGACTGCAATTCTGAATTTATTGTATGCTCTCAAGAAAAGATTTGTGTTTTCCAAGGGTCACTGCTGTTATTGTTAAGTCACAACAGACAAGAAAAGGGTTGCATTACCTGTTAAACAGACAGGCTGATTTGTGTCGACATCACCATAGTTATAAAATACATATAAAATACATCAGCAATTTTTATTGTTATGAAAGCAAGGGAAGCCAACCATAACAGGCACTGAACTGGATATAGAAAAGCCCAAAGTTTCAAGGCATAATAGTACTTGTACAAAGCTATTTGGTAGGGGTTAACTTTAGTTCATTGTCCTGCAAGTAGGTTGTATTATCAACTGAGACCAAATAAATTTATCTCCAAGACAAGAAAAAAGGTTAGTAGTGTATACCAATATATTTTAAATATTTACTTTTAAATGAAAGCTATAGGTTTTATAATTATTTGTGTAAAGAGGAGAAAATTAATCACGTCACTTATACTATGAAAAAGTTGTTCCTTATATGCCATCTAGCTAGGTTAGTGTCTTGGGTTGACTTTATGATGTTGTATCTCCTATCGCTGCTCTATGACTAGAAATTAATTTTGTGCCTTTTCTGTGCCTCTAAACTGAGCCTGAGAAAGGGGAGAGAAAAAAACCAAAAAAACAACTTTTCAAAGCAGTTGTTCAAGGACACAGACACACACTCCTCTGCGTTCTCCTGCTGCAGCAGCAAGAGCAGAAGAAGCACCTTTCTTGCTTTTTCAGCCAGTTTTCAGCTCCTTTTCTTCAGAGGGAGAGTTGAACTTTGTTTTCCTGGGACTTCGGTTTGTATTTCCCTTCTTCTCTTCTGGACTGTTTCAACATCAGAACGCATCAGGAGAATTTCCCACCAAAGCCCCGGAGGTGGGCCCACACTGACCCGGCTCCGAGGAGGAGGAGAGAGACCACACCTACAGAAGGACTCTGAATTTTCCCAGGTTTCTCTCCACAGTGAGAGGTTTTATTATTTAGCATTATTATCCTTTTCCTGTGTGTTTGTTAAATAAATAGGTTTTATCTCTTTCACTTTCCTCTGAGGAAATTTTTTTTTTTCCCCGAACCTGGTGGGGGAGGGATGGTTGTAACCTGCCTTCTATCAGAGGATATTTTCCTCTAAATTTGTCCAAAGCGGCACAATTAGTAAAGACATAAGACAGCAGAAATTTCATATAACTCCAACACATACACAAAATTCACATCTAAGTAGTATTTGCCACCTTGCAAGACTTAGACTACACTTCCAGCAAACCTAAACTAAAACATACGGATCACTCCATTACACTAGCCTAGCATGGCAGCAGAAGACCAATATCAGAGTGCTCTTCAGATGACAACTAGTTCTTTACCTGAACACAGGTGTGCTTTATCTACTGACACTGACAGACTTTTCTGCTCAAACTGGCCATTAATTCTGCTCCATCTCTGCTTGCAGAATCTTTTGCACTGGACATAACTGCTTGTATCCTTTCCACAGATTCTCTCTGTCTATGAAATAGTTAAACAATTACAGACTTCCCGCAAGGCACACATGAGAGTACTGGGTTAAAATTTTATTTCACTACAAATTTTATTTCACTAATATTATTGCATATTTAATATTTTCTATAGGAGACGTCTGTAGAAATATAAATGGTGAGAGATGTGTCCCTGTACTATGCACCTAACTCCCTTTTGTTTTTTCTATTCTTTATGTGTTGACATGGTACTGCTGAAACCCACAACTTAAGAGGTACGAGTAAATACAACCAGCACACAATTCAACAGTTTTGATGGAATATACTCAACACAAAACTGAACTAATGAATTTATATTATAAGTTTCCTTAAACGTATCGTCGTCTGTATTGCTTCTTAATTGAAAGAGAAAATTCTCTCAGTAGTGGTTCCTGCACAGAATATTTCCTTATGAACAAAGTATGAAATGAAGCTTAAATGCACCCCAATGTGAAAATAGTATTCTGCCTCTGGATGAAAAAGTGAACTTGGCACTTGGAGAACACTGAAATGTGTAAACATTAATTCTCATAATTGTCTTATGAGTTACATAAATATTTTTTGAGACAGCTAAGATGCAATATCAAGATATCTTTCATTACATTAATTTATGAATGTTTACATATTTTCCTGTCAGTTTCTAGCACTGTTTTGCTGGCCTTTAAAAGCAAACTTATTTCATAAGATAATTAACTCATGGAAATTCTCTTTAATTTGAGAGTTGTTTATGAGAAAATATACTCCAGAGATATAATGTCTTGACTTACTAATTGCTTAATGATGAGTTTTAAAATAAGAATTAAAAGCAGTTTCAGGCAGCAGTGAAGAGTCAGCCTGTAGTACCAACAGGACAGTGTTTTTTGAAATCTGTCTCCCGCTTTACCCCATATCTGGGACTTTTGTCTGAACTCTTTCCTCTTTCATCCCTCCCTCCCTCTCCCCCCCTACTTCCCTTCTAATTCCCTGTTTGTTTTGTGAGTTGCTGAAGGTTGAAATAAATTTATATTGCCAAGCCAATATAAATTCTCTGGACCTGAAGTGTAAGCACTGCTAAAGAGATTTGAAGCATGGAAGGAAAAAAAAAATCTTCCAGATCTTTGTATGGATATACATATATTTTTGCAATCTTTTGAATCCACTTGTGCATTTGAAAGCCATGCTGATTTGCAGCATTTACAGAGATCCTGGCTAATTACTGTAGAAAGGAATTGATATATCTGGCAATGATACAATGAATTACACTTTAATTCTTTGGGGAAATGAAACATGACTTTAGCAATTTTGGACGTACTGATAGCCTCAAATAAAAGAAAATAAATGGTCAAGGAGTGAATGCACAAAGCTATATGGAAAAATTTCCTCCCTTTTATGTGCCAGTATTCTCACCATTTAGACTTTGGCTTCCAGAACTGTAAGCAAGTGTAACTGAAAAGGTTGTGCTGATACCCATTAATTCTGGAAATAATTCTCATGTGATTTTTCTCCTTTCTGCAAAGCAGTGAGGAATATAACTGTTGCAGCGGGGATTTCTGCAACATGTATAGACAGCAAGGCCCATGAAAAGAAATAGGGACCGATTCTTGATAGAAGGTTCAGAGATGTTTATTCTCCAGCCACATGGCTGGGGGACTGCCCAAGAACTCAGCAATCACGGGACCAGCAGGGTCCTCTTTGTGCAAGGGAACACAAAACAACCAGTGGGAAACAGGATTGACCAGGGAGTAGGGAAACCCCATAGGCTGTGCCTCTACTCCAGGGTCCCCTCCCCCAGGACTCCACTCCAGGGGGGAGGAACTCCAACATACAACAAGTATTAGGAAGTAATAAATTCAATCAAAATTGAGTAACAAGTAAGCAAATGTCGTCATTCATTACTTCATTACTTTACTGGAAGATGTATAGAGCTTCTTTTTTTACAGTTATTATTTTTTTTTATTTTTATTTAAATTTTCCAAGTTTATCTTAAAAAAGGCAAACATATAATTCTAGTATGACTTCAACACCATTCAGCACATTTTGTACAGGGAATACAAAACTAAGTTAAAAAATAACCAGATAATTTCTGTTTGTGTACAGTAAGCAAGCACTAGAGGCATTTCTTCATTGCATTGAAAAAGAAAAAAAAAAAGGAAAAGGAATGTCATGAAAAAAGGATTCTACTCTATATGTATGTACAAAAATGCCATAGTACATTCACAGAAAATGTATGGAAAACACCCATCTGAATCAGCTTTTTACAAACAGAAGTTTGAAACCTCTGTTGTCAGAAAATCTCGCAAGCCTGAAAAGGGAGCAACCTAGTATCAATTGTGCCCTGTTTGAATGAATGCATAAATCCACACAAATATGTGATAATGTGCTCTGAGGCCAATCTTAGGTTAATTGCACACTAGTTAGCAATAGCTCATATCACCAAAACATAATCACTAATTCCACCTGCTGTATGTCTATGTCAGTAAGTAGAATTAATGGTGACTTAAAAGAATAAAACACATCTATAAAAAGAACAGGAACTGCCATAAATTTTGCATCACCAAGAGTAGATTTACTTTGCAAGAATGAGCTACAGATAAGTAGTAATTAAAAAAAACTCCCAACAAAACAACAAGGTGTGTTTAACACAATGTAGCGACAGCTTATGCATTCACTGAGAGAGGAAATTATTCCCATCTTTCAGCTCGAAATGTTACTCAATCATGGTGTTCAAAAAGAGAGGGCTTGCAACAAGCTCAAAATGGAAGTAAAGTCTTCTCACTTTATTGTGCTGAATAAGTGATTGCACAGGAGGAAACCATAAGGGGAGGTAGCAGCATGAGAAATGACGAATGCTAACCTGTTTTGTCATTTTAAAAAAAACATTTATAGAAACAAATTCTGGTCAGGTCTGTCTCAGAGACTTAAGATTTTTTTTTATGTAGTCACTTTTTTGTTTGCGTTTTTTGGAGGGAGTTTTATATGTGTGTGTTTTTTGATTGTTAGGGTTTTTTTATTAATTGTAGCTTCACATTGTAAGTCATGGAAAGACTCCAAGGCATCAAACAAATGAGTGTGCCACGAATTTCTGGAGTTACATTCCCCATTTTTACAAGAAAACAGACGTTCCTAGTTCAGTAGAATTTCAAAGTACAGAAAATTCAAAAACCAGTAGCATAATCAAAAGATGTTGGGGAAAAAATATAATATTACTCAATCAAATTAGAATCAGAAAGCTAGATTTCTATTCTCTAAAACTGTAAATGGTCAGGTACAATTGAAAAAATACTTCTTTAAACATGTCAGAATATTATATAGTTTTTTAAAATGTCATTTATCAATTTATTTTTAAAGAGAATGATGATCCTGCATTACAAGACAATGGAAACAAAATGATATTAATAACAACATAAGTTAGTTTTTTGCCCCTTCAATCTAGCTATTTAAATAAGTTTCTGACTAAGACAATTACAGTACCCCAAAGGAGGGCTAGCATTTTCCCCTCGTTTAGGAAGGTTAACATTGCAACTAACTCTATGTCAGCTAATCTGACAATTCCTATGAAGCCTGGGCAGAAAGGCAGGGGAAAGAAGGATGACAGAAACTTATCTCTGGATCCAAATGATGACTTCATGGCATAACAAGATCTAAAAGTTAACTTAGAACCACTGAAAATAGGTTTGCCATATAAATGTGATATTACCCACTGGTATAAGAAATGCAAACACTCTTATTCATTTACATAGCATTTTTGCTGTAAATCACTGTAAAAGCCAGTGTGCTGGTTTCAGCTGGGGTAGAGTTAATTTCTTTCATAGTGGCTGGTATGTGGCTGTGCTGAACACAGAGTTGATAATACAGGGATGTTTTTGTTATTGCTGAGCAGGGCTTACACAGAGCCAAGGCCTTTTCTGCTGTTCATGCTGCCTCACTGGGGAAGAAAATGTAGGTACTTGGGAGATTGGGAGGAGACAAAGCTGGGACAGGTGACCCCAACTGACCAAAGGGATATTCCAGACCATGTGACATCATGCTCATTACATAAAGTGGTGACTTAATTCCTTCTTTTGCTTTGCCTTGTGTGTGCAACTTTTGCTTTCCCTATTAAACTATCTTTACCTCAACCCACGATTTTTCTGGCTTTTACCCTTGCAATTCTCTCCCTGATTCCACTGATGGAGGAGTGAGCGAGCATCAGTGGGGCTTGACTGCTGGCTAGGGTTAAACCACAACAGCTAGCTCTACAGAAATTGCTAGCACGGGAACTTTCTGGCAGTCAGTGTTGGGGTGGATCAGCCTGCTCTCGGGCTGAAACCATCAAATGTCAGTCACCAGAAGAGACCACTGAGGTCTAAGTTACCTCCCCCTGGGTGGCTCCCAATCCTAAATTACCTCCCCCTGTTCCAGAAAGTTCTCCCTTTTTTAGTTATTAATTGGTTCCCTGTTATGACTCCTGCCTCCCTGTTTTCCCCATTTGTTCTGAAAAATTGTATCCTCCCCTCTGCTTGTACCCCATTGGTTGTTTTCCCTTTCCCTGCCTTACTCCACCCCCCTATAAAGGGGGCTAGCCCGCATCTCCTTGGGGCTTTTGCTGGTCCCTGGTCCCTCCTGCAAATAAACCTGTTGGAACTCACACCAGAAGCCCCTCCCGCCTTCTTTGCCTCCGGGCTAACGCCAGCCTGATCATCGGCTGCCCGACGTGTTTCCTCTGAGGAGGAGCCAGCGCACACACCCATCCCACGCTGATTCCACTGAGCCGTCCAGCGAGGACGCTGTGGAGGCCAACGCTGCGTCCCCTCTGCCCGAGGGCACGCCGGGGCTTGTGATTACAAGCCCCCGGCTGCGTTAAGTCAGTAAGGGGATTTCAGCATTTGGAAGATACGCGCTCATGTGATTGCAAGGTGAAGCAACACTTGGGTAATTTGAAGACCTCATCAGTGTGTGAGGTTGACTCAGACATAACCCAATCAGTTTCACCAATACTGCTTCAGAGTATGAGAAAACAGGTAGTTATTTCTGCAGGAGAAACATCTCTATTTGCTCCTTGCAGCGGTGATACACTGGTTTTCTATTATGATTGAAATCCCCATGTTAAGTTTGACTGCTGTTCTTCCTAATACAATTTCCCTGCTGCAACAATTACATAGATCAGATGTTTCAAAAGAAGATGAGTGTAAGTTACTGACTGCAATTAGAAATAACCAGCCCACACAGAAAATTAGTTTCTATGCCAGTGAAAGGTGGCTTTAGTCCCAGACACACAGTGTATGCAAAAAGATGAGGCAGAAAAGCAGACAACCTCATATAGAATATCAGAATAAATATTCCCTAGCAGAATGCTCACATTACCTGAGGGCCCAGCTCACTTTAAGCCAACACAGATGCTTTGCCTTGAGCTCTCCCTGTGCATTCCCAAGTTGTGTTTCCCAGCAACAGTATTCATGCATCCAAAAAATGAGATAGATTTGAGGATTAATCAGGCTGAAAGGTCTTAGTTTTTTTCTTTCATCAGCTTAGTTTATGACCAAATCAATTTCCTATCAAGCGCACCCAGCAGCTGCACCAGCTCATTTTAAAGGCAACGTACAAGTATGCCAGTATAAAGCAACTGCAGAGCCTTGGAGGACTAATTCCCCTTTATGACTGAAGAAAAGCAACGCCAATGAGGAGCTGACATCTCTCTCTCGACCACGATATTGGAAAATAGCCCAAGCTCCTAAAATGGATTACCTCTTATAGACTGCATGAATGAGTCGCACTCTCTATATAAACATTCCCCCCTCTTTTTTGGACTTCAAGTGGTTGACTTTAAAAAAGGTATGCTCTGATCATACCACTATTCCATTGAAAAGTGCATTTCCACTTACTAAAGAAAAGTAAATGCCTTCCACTTTATCTGTAGGGGATTTTATTTTTTAATTATAAAAATCAGTGAACAAAATTAGTGAAAGTTTACAGCTGTTCATTACCCTGTTTAGAGTCTAAAAATATTTCCCCAACAATGAAATTTAAATTATGGTGTGAGGATGCCTTTAAAAGAGGCCTGTTCCTTCTCTCTTCCGAACAAATTCTATCAAAAAATGCTGGCATGGGTTTTCCCGGTTTATCATGTCTTTAGAAGTCTAAGGTAAGCTGATTTAAATTTTCTTTTCCCTCTGAAAAAATATGTTTCCATTTCTTGGGCTGCTTCAAATACTTTTTAGATTGTTTTATCAGTCTTTCTTTACTTTACAAACAAAGATAATTCTCCCAATCTTCCTTCCTTCCCTTTCCTAAAATTTTCTAGGAAGACTAGGCCTTCTAGATCTAAATCCCTGTATATAGAACATTTTGGCACTCTTTTAGATTTTCCAAATCTTTTAGCAGTTGTGCCAAACTTCTTTCATATAAAGAGTGTATTGTTCTGTACTTGTAAAAAACAGGAAAGATGAGTAAAACAACATCCTTACAATAAAATTTTTAATCCATTAGTATTAGACTCTTTAAAATAAGAGACTTTTTAAAAAGTAATTTGACTTTGACTTAGCTCAATCGTAACGAAGGAATGATGTTGCCAAATATCATTGCTTTCATGTGGCACCTTCTGAGATCCAAAAGCAGCTTAGAAGGCACAGTCATACCTAGCCCCTGGATTACTTGCCTGTTAACACACTCAGCTCCCAGGTTCCTCTGCTTCACATCATTTATTCTGAGCTTCAACAGTCAATAAAAGTTAGGCTCAGTTAATTAATTTTGTAGATGTTCTTATGCACCAGAGAAGGATTTTAGACAGAGAAAGCATTACAACAGCTTCCAGTCAAGGGCAGCTGTGTCATGGTGCCCAGTTTGTTTCTATCCATATCCTTTTTCCACCTGATCAAGGAACGGTGTTAGCCTACTGCTGAATAAACCCATGCTGACCTTGCAATATTACTTCTCTCTTCTGGAGGTTATGAAAGCCTATCATAAGACTATCTTGAACTAGGTTAACAGTTTTCTACTAATGAGATCCTGTCTTATACACCAGACTAATCACAGGATCACAGGATCACAGAATGAACTGGGTTGGAAAAGACCTTTGAGATCATCAAGTCCAACCTAACCAAACACCTCCTCCTCAACTAAACCATGGCACTGAGTGCCACATCCAGTCTTTTTTTAAACATGTCCAGGGATGGTGACTCCATTATCTCCCTGGGCAGATCACTCTTTCAGTGAAGAATTTTTTTCTGATATCTGATCTAAACTTCCCCTAGCACGCAGCTTAAGACTCTGTCCTCTCATTTTGTCTGTGGTTGCTTGGGAGAAGAGACCTACTCCCACCTGACTACAGCCACCTTTCAGGTAATTGTAGAGAGTGATAAGGACTCCCCTAAGCCGCCTTTATTCCAGGCTAAACAATCCCAGCTCCCTCAGTCGTTCCTCATAGGGCTTGTGTTCCAAGCCCCTCACCAGCCTTGTTGCCCTCCTCTGGATGCATTCCAGCATCTCAACGTCCTTTCTAAACCGAGGGGCCCAGAACTAGACATGGTTCTCAGGATGTGGCCTCACCAGTGCCGAGTACAAGGGAAGAATCTAGAGAACTGTAAGTCATACACAAACATGTGCACAGGAAATAATCTATTTCAACCTGACATGAAAAACCTAGGGAAAAAAATAAATAAGCAATGGTTTAAATATGTGAGCACATATTTTTTACTCACAGCAGCATTAGCACTGGGACAAAACTATTGTTAGCCTAGACTCTAATTTCAGACAGTAACTTAATCAGTCAACCTTTATTTTAAAATTATTATGAAATACTGAAATATACTTAAGTGTCAAAATTCGTGGGTAAAATGACTGTTTATTTTTTTTACTTTTTGGCTAAGGTTGAAGAATAGAGCAGAAAGCAGGTTAAATTTGGCAAATAAGTATCTATATTTGTTTGCAACCCTGACAGTAATTTCTCCTTTTTGTCAAGATCTAAGTAAAATCTATAAGCAGTTTTTCTGAGGGGAAAAAAAAAAAAGAAAGCAACACATAAAATACAGGTACATTGGTTTCAAATAGTTATTAAACTATTAGGTATAGTAGTTATAGTGACACTACCACACACCATGTCATAAATTCAGCTTCTACACATAGGAAAATCCATCTTTCTGTAAGGAAATGGAATAGGTGGTTACCCAGGGCACAGAGAAGGCTGAGTTACTGAGTTTTTTGCCTTAGGCTTCACCAGCAAGTACTCCAGCCACACTACCCAAGTCACAGAAGACAAGGACAGGGACTGAGAGAATTAAGAACTTCCTCCTGTGGAAATCAGATTCAAGACCATCCAAGGAACCTGAAATTCATGGAAGCTGATAAGATGCATCCACAGTCAGGAGTACAAAACCTAGGGAGTAAGGAGAAGAAAGGAGCATTTTATTCTCAAGATGGCCTGTCTAATCATCCCAAAAATTGGGAGAGTAGTGAAATTATCAGACTCTGCGAGAGAAAAGTTAACTCTCTTACTGAAAGCGGGCAACAGCTCATGGGTTAATACCAACAGGAAAGGGTGGTGAGCACAGGAGAGATCATATTTCCCCATATAAAAATACTTGATGCCAGACAAATAATTTGTTCCGTCTCCAAATATCCTTCTTCATTATTATATAGAATTGCTTTTAGAGTGACTCAGAGGTTGACGCACAATGAATCCTCAGCCTTGAGAACAAAGAGTCTCACAACGGCCCTCCATTCAAGACAAAAAGATTCCAAAACACTTCATATTTTTAACAGAAATGAGTATGCAGTGGTTTGGAAATTACCTCTCAGTAAAATACGTGACTTCTCACAAGATAAGATCATGATTTTGCTAAAAATATGGAACACACAAGGTTATTGTCTCATGCAACTTTACATAAGAAAATTTAACTGCAGGTTATTTATCACACTGTAAGAGCTGTAGGTCCTTTTATCAGTCCAAAGATTTCTCTCATATCAGTTGTATGAAAAAGAAGGTTACTCAAAGAAACCCCCAAAAGTTGCCTATTAGAGTTTTTCTTTAGGAGAAAGTGATCTGTAATGAAATCAGTTTTGTTAGCTTACTGATGAATTCGTATTTCTTATAAAAGATTTAATTTTTTACCTATTATGAAAATTCAAGAAATAGAATTCCCTGCTGCCGTGTTCCAACTGCATGATCAGTTAGCAAAGCATGGTTTTACCATCTACTTTCTTTGCTGACTAAGGTCAGCACTATGGGTTAGAATCTGTCAGTTAATACTGAAGTTTATTTCCTCAGCTGCAGAGAAAAGTGGCAGACAAGGCCATTTTAAGCATATACTCCGCTGCTCACGTTGTAGTCTGGGGCTAAGAAAGCACTTCTCAAAACAGCTTATATCTTAATAATAGCATATCAGCTGAAGCACTGGAGGTGAAAATACATACCAGAGACATTAACTATTAATTCACAGAAAATTCCATTTGTTGTTTTCTGACCGTACCCATTTAGCTTTGTTATTTTCTTCCCCCCATTGTCACAGTAAGAGGACAGCATATTTTCAGGGTGGAGCAGACTTTTCTTGGTGATGCAAACCAAACACCACCTTCCCTTAACACTTCCCAGACTTTCCCCATTTCCATACCACGGTCCCTTTGTTCATTACCTTTTTTTCCCCTCTCCACTACAGGACAAGGAATAAGTTCCAGGTCCTTCAAGAGTGTAATTATTTGAAACCTTAATGACAGAGGAAAAAAATTTCCACCTCCACCACAGTACTTTACAACTCTTACCTATGTCGAGAGTTTCACTGTTATGAGAAGTTATGCACAGAAATCACTCACACATTGCAGAGTGATTGTAGTTATGTGTTAGAAACTTAAAAATGCTTAAGAATGAATGAAGAATGCAGATTCACAAATTAAAACAATGATTTAACATATGTAATTGTGCACAATATAATAATGATGGTATAGTAATATATATGATAATAATATATAACCTAATATATATAATATAATAAAAATACTCTAGCAGAACAGTTGAAGGAAGATACTTAATATTTCACCCAAATGTCACAGTTTGGGGGGTTTGGGGTTGGTTTTCTGGCTTTTGGGGTGTGTATGTGTGTGTGTGTTTGGTATTGGTTGATTGATTGGTTGGTTGGGGGTTTTTTGTCCAGAATCTAATCAAAACAAAGCAATCTCTATTCTAGGAGATCGATGATTTTTCATGCTGTTCTCTGTAATTTTTCTGGGACAGAAATTATTAATGACAAAAAAGGCTTTAGGAACATCTCAACAAGGGTGGGAATGAAAAAGTGTGGCGTCATTCTGCTCTCAAATAACTAAAAATCTATAAGGTTTTCAAAGCCATCTTTGATAACGGAAGTATAAAAAAAAAAGGACTGTCTAGTACACAGAAACCCTGAGTAATTCATGAAGTGTCTTTTCAACAGCTTGAGGTAACTAGTAAGACCCTGTACAGGAAAAAAATTGCACAACTTGCAAGTTTACACTGGGATTTTAGTTTAATGTTACATTATCTTGAGAACAGCAAAACCTTCACTCTTTTATCTCTACAATTAGTGATTTGTGTTTAGTTAAGAGTCTCAGCAGCAAGTAAAGAGAACCAAAATAAATGAGAATGTTTGTTACAGTATTAATACAATATAGAATTATTGTAAGCAATGAAGATGTCTAGCAAATGGTGTTTCTCTCTGAGGGAGCTAGGGGTGTTTAGCCTGGTTGAAAAAGCACTCAGAGGGGACCTTTCTTCTCCCTACAACTACCTGAAAGGGGGCTGTAGCCCGCAGGTGCATCAGTCTCTCCTTCTAGGCAGCAGAGGAAATGACTTCAAGTTTTACCCAGGGCAGGTTTAGTTTAGATAACAGGAAAAAATTCTGCACCCCAAAGGTAGTCAAGCACTGGAGGAAGATGCTCCCACATGCTTCACCACAGGGAAGTGGTGGTGTCACCATCCCTGGAAATAGTCAAAAACCTGTGGATGTGTCTTATGGGGACACGTTTTAGCAGTGAACATGGCAATGGTAGGTCGCTGGTTGAAGTCAATGAATTTAGAGCTCTTTTCCAACATTAGTGATTCTATAATTTTATGAAATATCTCTATATCAAGACTGCATTTTAAAATACAAATGTAATGAGGACATACTTTTTCTCAATATTTTTTTTCTCCCAAATTGATGGAAAGGAAATTTTCCTTACTTTCCATGTTTCAGAAATGTTAATTTGACAAGCTTTTTAGTGTCAGACCCTAAAACATGGATTATTAGAGAAAATCTGTAAATATCTCAGTACAGATATAATAATTTACATTGTCTGGTTAACTAAATAAAACTAATTGTTATCTAATGATATCTAAATTTACCTTGCTTTACATACCTTTGAGATGTGGCCACCACGTTTTTTCCTTTTGTGCAAGAGCAAACTCATTAAGAAAACCACTGTTTTGTAACGAAACAGAATTAAAGACTAGAATCAGAACCTTAATAATCACAAAACATATCTTGAGAAAAGCCATAAGAGTTAAGAGTAGAATTTGATTTCAATTAATAGCTGTCTTTGAAGTTCTGTTGCCAAAAGAGAAAAGCTATGTAATAACTAACTGGAATTATTCTAGTTAAAAGCCACATGTAAGAAACTGAAAATATGAGAGAGGAAGGTCTGCAACTATTGAAAGCTTATTTTTTAAGCATTAGTCCTAGTGCTCATTCACATTTCTGAAAGGAAGCACCCATTTAAATGTTTTGGGGGTTTTTTTCTTAAATTCACCATATTGTTGGGGTAGGGGGAGTTGTAAAGTTCCAAAAGTTCATTTGTAAACAACTTTAACAAGAACTTAGCAAACTCTGCTGTGAACTTCTGGTATTGAAATTATCTTAGGTAAATACCACTAATGCACACCACAGCTGAGGAAATTTCTTCCTCATTACACATGCTGCAGCTCAGTTGGGGAAAATACTTGTCCCCTCTCTCCAACTTTAGCTTAATCACCATTTCAGATGATGTTTTTGGTGCCAACACTACCCTTGCAATTTCTGACCATGAGAAGATTCAGAACTGTATCCCTAAACACAAAAGTCAATAATTAATCAATTTCCAATTAATTGAGGAAAATCTCATTGTTATGGCATTAGTTGCAATAAAATTTTAGTAATAGAAAACTAAACTTCAAACTGTTAAACACCAGAAAATGTCCTTCCTTTCAGTTCTCCAGCTTTCTTTTTATTTTTTATTATGTAATTATTTCTGCATTTATATAAAAATTTTCAAGATGTTGCCTAACTTGGGATTAGAGCACACACACTATGCAACTTCTTTGCAATGTATTGTAAGGTAGCTCCTCAATGAGCAAAATTTTATTATCTTATTCAAACCTATTTTTAAATTTTTTTTCTAAAACAGTTATTTTTTAATTCTGCTTCATTCAATTGACATAAAAAAATGCAGCTTGCATTTAAGGAGTTCAAGTAGTGTCATTTTTACTAGCTTAGACATTTTTGAAGTCATTAAAGTTATTTAAAGTAAGGAACTGGATTCATAATACACATCAGCCCTTTCTCCAGTACTGTCACACATAAGCCAAGACCACTTAAAGACACAACTTTGGATTAAATCTCCTTTGGCTTCAGGTCCAGGTGAGAATATTTTACTGGACACATAGCACCTTACTGTGATTTAAATGCAGGACTACCTGCAAATGGAATAAAGCTCTCAAAAAATAGCCTCAAAGAAAATTAATTATCCCAAAAATCATTTTAAAGCGTCTTTAGAATGTCTGGACAGGTGCAGCTGAAATGCAAAAGCTATCAAAGGAAACAGGTTATTTCTGTGCCCTTGGCTGGAACCATCAATTTCACAAAAAATAATTTCATAAAGAGTAAAAATAATGTGAGTTTTAAGTTAAAATAGATTTAACTGATCTCTTCCTTAAGAAGACAGAAATGAAGTGAAAAAGCTAAGGCTAGAACATAGAACACCACAGAAACTCTATATAAATTATGAAGGAGGTTGCCTATTTGTAAGTATTTGCTTCAGTCCCTGTCTATTCAGTTTTTCAGAATTCGTGTGAGGGTAAATTACTCTCTTACATTTTCCTTTGTGTTTCTTTCAACTCACAAGAAGCCAAGATGTCCTCACATACAAAACATACATTGCCTCAGAGGTTTTCAAAAAAGTATTGCCACTCAGTGTTTAGAATTTTAGAAGAAAAAATTCTTTAGAGAGAAGAATATTGTCTCTGCCATATTCTGTACTATCGCTGTATTCACATATTTTACATAGGAAAATAAACAAATAGGGAAAGGAAAGGTCTCATGATTTCTCCTAATTTAAGATCTCTAGTCCTAGATCTCTAGTTCTTTCTAGTCCAATGTGTTTCTTTCATGAGTACAGATTCAATACAGTACTCTTACTTGACCTTTTTTGTTTGTTCACTTGTTAACATAATTTAAATAATAAATGTGTTGATCAATTCCTAATATTTTATACTTGTTGATTCTTTTTGCGATAGAAGTCAATATTAGTCCATAATCAGAGTCAAAAGGGAAGGAATGGTGAGAAGGAAAGTTCTTACTTGCACAGATAAATTCATGAAAAGGCAGCAAATTCAGGACAAATGTACAAGCGGCAATATATACAGAATATATACAGAAAAAATTCTAAGATCTTCAAGTGAATTCAGTAAGGAATTCAAAGTAGTTGCACATTTTCAGGTAAAAACTCTGTAGGTTTCACAGAGAAAAAAAAATCAAATTTCACATCAAATCTTCCTAAACAACTGTATACTTTGGTGTAATGAAAGCAGGAATAAGAGTAGCAAGGGAATAGATTATACCTTTTCATATCCAGAATGTTGATTCACAAATAGTTAATTATTCTTTGAAAATTATTTTTTAAAAATCTATTTTCTTTCGGCTCAGTTTTAGAAAATTTGACAAATACTTCAGTGAGCTGCTACTTACATACTTCACTCAGGAAAAAAATTGGAATGCATGTACGTTTTTGAAGATAAGATTGGCTGCTGACATGTAGCTTTAACCACAAGCACAATATTGATGACTTCACAATTTCTTCTTCCATCCTCAGGAAAAGAAAGAGGTTAGAGCTCAGAAGTCTCCTATCTGCAGTCTAGCATGACACCTGGACAGCTTTTGTGGCAGAATTAAGGTTGTAGATAGCCCCACACTGAAAAAAATCCAATGACAGGCACTCCATTCCATCCCCACCTTGGGGGGATCCAAATCTGTCTCTGACCCTTTGAATAAACTTTCTCCACCCTCTTTCTGCCATTGCCATGCTCATCCGAACCTGCATGGAAGTTAGTTAAGTTAAACTCTTCTAGTCTAGGAAGTTCTTCTAGTTAAACTAGAAGAAAATTAACCCTGTCTAAACCACTGACTCATTCTATACTGGTTTAGCTACTTTTAACATCCTGGTTGAGCAACAGCGGCTGCATAAAGAAAGCACTGGGAATGTGCAGCTCTCTCCAGGGGCAGACAACCCTCCCGTTTGAACATGAACTTGTACCCTGAGCAAGACAGTTGTTCAGGAGACTGCAACACACGTGGGATCAAAAAAGGAGTTGTACAGCCAAGCCAAAGCCCACACCTCACTGAAATAGGAGAAGATCCTGAAAATGGCCAGACACCTTAAATTAGGAGGAAGCAAGTTCTATAACAATTAATCCTTTTTTAATAGGAAGGACTAATCTTTTGAAGTGTGTTTTTGAGTCAGGAGTTTAAAATACACAGCTTAAAAATACACTCATTCAAATTTTTAGGTCTGTATATAAGCAAATCTTTAACTTTTAAGGACAGCACTACATAACCTTATTTCTTGTGTTTAATGCATGCATCCTTCATAAAGAAGGTGCTATTTCAGAGTATGAATACACCAAAAAAAAGGAGAAAAATGTATAAATCACTGCTGCTCTTCCCCCCTTCCCCACTGCTGTAGTAATACTAAAGTTTTACTTCTCCACTGAACTATTTGAGCTGCCCTACTGCATTTAGAGACTATAATGAGTCTACTTCTGAAAATAGTTGTGTCTTAATGAAAGTAAAACTATGACATCTTCCACATGATCTTGCTTATAAGTTCAATTTCAATTATAAACCTCCCTCATCTTAAGCCAGAACATCTCGAACAAATAAGGTAAAAAATATTAAAAGTGAAGTAACTGCAGTTCCCTCATTTTTTTGCTTTTATTGAAAATGAACATATTCAAAATATATGTAAAATATATTAAAAAATACTGTTAAGTCAAACAATAAGAATTTGGTGTTAAGACTGCCCAAGCAAATCTGTTTGATGTACTAATAGGATTAAAGACAGGATATTCATGGTGCTCTGATCTTAACACACAATAATTTGTTAAGCACCTATATCACACAGATTCTAAAAAGTTTAAAATAATTTGTGATAATTTTTACCCAGATGACCGAGGATTTCATATCAGAATGAGTTTGAGTAATGGTCATTAATAATAAGGTTGTGAATAAAGTTCAAAATAATGTTTGGCTCTGTTTTCTACATATAAAAAATTTCTGTCAAGGGAGAAAAGTTACAAAACACAGATGCATGCTCACACAAACAAAAGCAAGGGAGAAATCTATATCATTGCCAGTTATGTCTCACCTCAATTTCAAGTCACTGCTGATCATGAAAACGACAGCACGTATGACAGTGAATGGCAGTACTGTGGAAATGATGAGATGTATACAGTCTGTTAAGGGAAGCTTTCTCCCAAAAGTGTTAATTGTACATATTGGGGTTTTTTTTGTGAAATGACATCCAAATATACACACACACTTCCCTTCCTGTGTGATTTGCATTACATAAAAGAAGAAGAAAAAGCCACAAGAGAAGTACAGGAGTGAAGGACAAGTGCAGCCTTCCACCGTGAAATCTGAAGTTTAACACAGCATAGAGCAAGGCAGAAAAGATTTTATATGGAGATTTGATGTTCCTCTGGAGTCTGTTCTATTTTACCTCTCTTAAACCTTCTCAACAATGTGCTAATGAAGCCAGGGTCCCTGGTTTTGCAAAATATTATTTAAACTGTATTAAGGAACTCAACATAAAAATCTATAATGTTTTTCTATCCCACCTGTATCTTTACAGTGTTCTATATCTTATCAATGTCCTAAATGAATTATATATATCTGTGAAGATAAAGAGAGCATATGATTTGAATTATGTCAAATGTACTTTGACAGAATAACATAAACCATACATAGAAATAAGTAAAAACTAATAAAAATAATAAAGATATATCTGTCACCAGAAAAAATTAATTCCATCTCAATTCCTCCTCATCATGACAGGGGGCAGAAGGGGAAGAGAAAAAAGCTATTATACAATAAATTACTCAAGATACTTAGGACCAGAGAGAGAAACAGCAAGAACACATGGAAGAAGCAGATGAGTAGTTCGGACACTTAATTGGTAGCAAGGGAGTTCGGAATTATCTTGTCCCCAAACTATTTCTAAGCTTGTTTGCTCCTGAAATTAGTATAATGAGAGATTAAATTAGGACATAAACAACCCTGAGAGCAGTTGGTGGAGTGAATAAACTCTATGTCCTTCCCAAATGTCGCTATTACCAGAGTAGCAACTCAAGAGAAACCACACATCTTAAATCACTGGCAATTTCTATTTTATGGCACAATACAGAGCCCTGAAGTTTCTCTTCATTCAACCTGAACCTACAGTGTAATTATTAGGACACTTTAAGAAGAATGATAAGCCCATAACTTGGCTTTAACCAGGAGCTATCCAAGCTGATCTCTTATATCCTACCGCTATGTCCTTCCACACCCATACTTAAAAAGAGAGACTGAGGCCCTGCTTGGTTCCTTGTAAGAACAGGAGTTACAGACTTGGAGAGGAGATCCATGCTTAGAACAGCAGAGGTGGAAACATCTTCCAGATATTCTTAATCAGGGACCTGGACTACAGTGAGATGGTCAAAAATGAGTAGATTTACAGTGAAATTCTGCTCATCAGCTTAGAGGTCAAAATTCATGCAGCTGTCATTCAGCTTGTTCCAAGCTTGGGAAGGTAAAGGTATTATGACTTTGGAACAAAATATGTAAACCCTAGAATCAGTACTGCTGAGTTTGAAAGTTCTCAATTTCAAAGTCTAGGTCATGTTGATAGGATCTTTTTTTCATTCTGAGAAAATTTCTGTATAGAAATAATTCTTATATATAAAAATTACTTTTCCCTGTGGACATATATTACATACTCTAGTAGAGTGAGCGTGACCACTACTTTTTACATGAGAAGTGTTTACTTTTTTATAGTTCAATGTAAACCCATTTCTTGTACAGCTGTTGCTAATTGCTGTCCTTCTCTTTCACTGAGAGTGGGTTTTCAAGTGTTCTCCAAAGCTCCTTAGAGCTAGAGATCTCCAAAGCCAAAAATTGCATTTGTATTACAGACAAGACTTATGCTGCTGGTATGTTAATAGCTTCTCTTATTGTATTTCAGAGTATACCAGCAAGCTCCCAACTAAGTAACATCAAAGCATGATGTCAACATCTACAGAATTCCTCATGGGATCTTGACATGGCAGATCTCTTCTGGTTCCTGGGAGATTTTAAGTTATCAAAAAAAGGAGCACTGCAGCCCAGCTGCTTTCACACTCAGTGCTTGCCCTCATTTAAAATAGTTTATTTATCTATTTAATTCCAACAGAGGAAGAAAACAAACCAAGCCTCTCATCTTCCCTGGTCCTCAATCCCTTAAAATTTCCTGCCATTTCTTACCTTTGTGGCTTGTATTTTGCCTCAATCTTCTTATCCTTGCTGCGCTCCTCACATCAGACTGCCCTTCTGCAGCACCACCGGCTGCTGCCCCTAAGGCACCAAGCCACAGGCAGGTCACGGCTCCTACCTGTCTGCTGAGGGAGACAGATGGAAAAGGAGGACTCAGGGTGCCTACTACCTGTTATAGATCACTGCCATGGCAGTGGTTTCTGCCTTATTGTGGTGTCCACCCTTTTTTTATCATTTTCTCAACACTTACCATGAAGCAGACATAAATGCAGTGCAAGTCTTCAGTTGTATGTGAGTCTTAACTTGTAGCTACAAAATTATTACTGGGCTTGAAATCTTCTTCTCCTCTATGTCAGTGTAGCAAAATAGTCTCCATCTGTTAAAACTGGAATGATATAAAGCTGACCTAAAATTAATGGCTTAATAATATTTTTAGGGCATAACCCCCAGCACAACAAAGGAGACAAAGGCAAAGAAAGGAGATCAGACAAAACTTTTCAATAACAAGAGGAGGAGAATACCAATGGTAACAGTAGCAAGACTTTACTAGAAATTTGAAAAGAGTGAAGGAAACCATAGGAAACATAAAAAAGTCTTTAAATTAACTTTATATTTCAAAATGTTTTGTAGTCTGAATAGTTTGATTACCATTGATTTGTTATCATGAAGTTTAGTCTGAATATATAGTTGATACATGCTGTTATTGAATCCTGTATCTCTTGTTCATTAATTATTTGTTAATATTATTTAGACCAGTACTGTTTCCCTAGAGGTGCAATAAATAGTCTAAAGCATGTTGTACATATTTCTTCCTCTACTTCATAAACAGTAGCAGTGACCCAAATGAACTGTATTAAGACAGAATTCTCAAAATATCTTCATAATGTAAATAATATTTCCTAAATTGTATTTGTATCAGCTATAATTACAAAATTGCATCTTTAATTCCAACAATATTTTTACATGCTGTGTGTAGGGTTAACATGTATACCACTAATATTTCTTTCCAGCTTCTTCCAATTCTCTGTCACGCTAGTCTGAAGTGTGCTGTATTAAATTATAAACCAGCTGATTTTATTCAGACTCACTGTGGTCTTTTGGTATCTTTTATGATAATAACAGGTATACCTGAATTCCTAAATATAACATCAGAACAAGCCAAAATAATATATATTTTACTTTTTAAAAAAAATTATTTATTTTATGGGTCTCCCTTTTCAGTTTTGGACTCGTCTTTAGTGATCATCCATCATTTTAGTGATCAGCCGAACATTTATTGACTCTGTTCACTTTATAGTACAAAAGCTGGTGGTAGAACCTTCTATTAGGGGCTTGCAAAGTTCCTTTCATCCTCTTTCAAAGTTACTTTCATCAATTTCAGGACACCCACATGGTGAAAGAAGATTTAGGCTGAGCCCGACACATAGAAAATTAGAGAAAATGAGCACTTCATAGAATCATAGAATCATGGAGATTGGAAAAGATGTCTAAGATCACCAAATTTTAACCCAGCACTGCTATGTCCACCACTAAACCATGTTCCTAAGTGCCGCATCTACACACTCTTTGCACACACAACACTTCTACAAATGGTGAGTCCACAGTTCCCTGAGTAGCCTGTTTCAATTCTGGACAACCCTTTCAGTGAAGAAATTTTTATTTCATGTCCTGTCTAATCCTTCCCTGGTACAACTTGAGGCTGTTTCTCATCACCCTGTCACTTGTTACCTGGCAGAAAAGTCCTACTCCCACTCAGCTACACCCTCCTTTCCGGTAGTTGTAGAAAGTAACAGGCTCTCCCCTGGGGCTCCTTTTCTCCAGGATAAACACCCCCAGCTCCCTCAGACACTCAGTTCACTCTTCCTGTGAACAGGCCAAAACTGAACACTGTCTGACGCACAGCCACACCGGTGCCGTTGCAGGGGGATTGTCACTGGCGTGGTCCTATGGCCACACTCTTGCTGATACAAACCAGTATGCCCTTGGTGTTCTTGGCCACCTGGGCACATCATGGTCTGTATTTCATCTATATTTTTCAGGAAGGACAATAGCATCTCTGTAAAAGTTCTAAAAAATTTCCTGTTATCTGAATACTAAGTAAATAAATTCAGCAGATTCAAATTTGAGAAAAATATGGTGTTATTTTTAATAGATGTTTGAAATTCAGTCAGGTAGGTGAAGAAATCTTTTACCTTTCATCTTCTCCCACCTCTAATTATGCAATTAATAGATAGTGTTTCAAATGACAGACATGTTTCATGATGAATTCATGCTTCATGTGAAAGAAACAGGTAAAAAGAGCGAAGATGTAACATCTAGACTTTTCTCTCATTGAGAATTCACATGATGATGATTTTGTCCTTTGTCAGTTTTTACATGCTCCCATCAGTAAAGGGACAGTTAACACTAAACTTAGCAAAGGAATCTAATGATGCTCCAAACTCACATACTAACACTTTTGGGGGAAAGAGCAACCACATAACATTCCTCTCACTGTCTCTCTTGTCAGCGAACTGCAGTTTGCCCTTCATTTTTACTTCCAGTCTTAGAATTCAAACCTTAAATGTATCTCCAAGTTTACACTTCAGATTTTTTTTTATCTATTCACTCTTTCTTTTATCTTATAAATACCAAATCCTCTGCTTTGTCTCAGAAAGAGATACATAAAAGATGAATATCGCCTATATTTTTTTAAGTCTTTATGCCTGAGAAAGCAGATAATAATAGTTTGCAGTAAAACGTTTTGGAGAAACAAGGATGAAAAATGAAACAATATCATCTATCAAATGAGGTAACAGAATTCCTTTGTTCCCACATGAGGATTAAATTTTCAAATAGTGCATTTGATGACACAGAAGTTCAAGAAACCATTTTATCTGTAGTCCAACTGGAACTCAATCATCTTAACAGGCTTCAATTAAGATATAAAGCTGGAGTGTTTTATACATACACATATATATATATATATATATATAGTCAAAAAATGGGTGGAAAACTTAATTTCCAAGGTCCTCAAATTAATAAAGGTTTTCATATTTTTCTTAATAGTAGCTTTTGGAGCTATGTTGCCAAGACTGGATAATGATACAATAAGGTGTATAATCAATCAGTCTTAACTAGGGAGAGATTCACAAACTTTTCCCTTGGGAATAGTAATGAATGGAAGGAAATTTTTGCTGATTTGGAAAATTCATCTGGATACAGTTTGTATTGGTTCATATGACAGTTTCACAGATTTTCAGATTTGTAAGCTTTTAGCAATTCTTGGAGTTTGTGATTCAGCAGAAATTTTGCTGGGGAAGGTGCCCTAATTACTGGTGTCTGTTTGGGCACTACTTGCTAGCTTCCTGGCTGCTTCCACTGTAATAAATCCACCAGCCATGAAGATTATGATGTTGTTAATTTGTATTTTCTGGAAACTACTCAAAGACCTGGAGAGTTATGAGCAGCAGAAGCCATACAATAAGAAATGTTGGTCTGAAGGCTGAAGGTTTTGCATAGTTTGTCCAGTGCAAATGAGGAATTGATTCTACATCACTCGACAATGTTTTTGGAGCAGTCATAATGAGTAATTTGATTCCAGTATCATCACTGGCAGTATCAGATTGAGACAATAGACAGTCAAATATACAAAGCTGGACTGGATGTTCTCACTGCATATCAGGAAAGAAAACTAACTTAAAGTTCCTTAGATATTTGCTCTTGGCCAGTATCTGAAATGGAATACTGACTAATTGTATCATGCCCACCCTCTTTTAACTGATAGTTTGGTTGCCTGAGGTATGCTTTTCTCTCTACTGCATGAACCAGAACATTTTTAGAAACTGAGAGATAGAATAATCATATTTTACAGAAATGGCAGAATGTAAACCAGCAGTAATGGTGAGAAGTTCTTTGAGTCAATTTAGTTATAATTTCAATGAGATTTGTTTCCATTCCTTTATGATAGTACCTGACATATCAGTACTTTCGTTTGAGACTCATTCATATCATATTTCTGTTCTTCAGTGTTGCCCTTCTCATTTTCTGTACTGAATTTCTTAATGTGTTTTTCCTCTCCCTCCTGCGGGAAGCACTCTTCAAAGCTTCAGCCACCAAATTGAACATTGGACTCACAAGAGAGCTGGGCAGAGCCCGGAGCAAATGAACATGGTCACTCAAGTAGAAGGGAATATACTACAGTGATAGGAATGCCCTGCCAGGATTTAGGGTCTACTGATATGGCTAGTGCATTTCTTCTGACAGCCAGTGCCAGTTGCCTGACTTCCTAATTATATAATTAGGGGAATTTTGTTTTGAAATGTTTTAGACCTGAGAGAAAATATAGAAAGTAAATCATGTCGAACCTATGTACCTCACTTAGTTCTCATATTTTTTGATGTAGCTCAGGCTGTTAGCGTGTTACTCTGCCACAGAGGAATGTATTACCACTACACTTCGGAAATTCAGCAACTGACAAGATTCTGCTCACAAAAAGGAAGCTGAAATAGCAAATGAAGTAATAAAACATGCAGAAGAGCAGAGCTGATCGTGGTCAATGACAGCGATGATTGTTTATCAGAAAATCAAGTCTGGTATTGGTCAGTGCAATTTAGAAGGTAAGATTCAGAGGTGTGTGCACGTGTGTGTGTCTGGGCTGAAAATGTCCTAACTAGTGGCAGGCCTCTATCAGCCAGCTAGCCAAAATTTTCTTTAAATGGAGACCAAACTGAAGTCTGAAGTAAAACTGATGTGCAGTACTAAAAATAATGGGTGAATTTTGAAGATAGCAGGCAGACATCCTTCTTGACACGGATGCAGCTTTCAAGCTGGCCTTTAGTGATGCTTAACCCTGTGTGCAGAAACTGGAGAAAGGGATCAATTTCACAGTGGTAGGATCCTTTGCTCCTAGAAATAAAATGAAAAGGCATATACCAATACAGCTGAAATTAAAAACAGTAGTTTGTCATCCTATTGCATAGCAGTGCCCTTCTCATTCATCCACTGCGTTCGTAGTCAAGACCTTAGAGATACAATACGTATGAACACATTCACTAGGCAGTTTTCATTTTCACAGGAAATAAACATCTAGCAGTAAAATTCTTGAAAAAAAAGTATATTTTTGAAGAAAGTAGTATTGCAGTCTTTCTTAAGGTTTCCATACTATGAGTATTTGTCTTTTTATCAGTCTTTCACCGATACACCATTTCTCCTATAACAGAAGCTATCTTTCTATAGTGTTGATTTAGTTTGGGTGCTTGTTTGGGTAGTTACATTTATCTGCTCTTTCTCTTCTCTCTGGAAAATTCATCCAGAAATCAGCCAGTCTAATCTCCTATTTCCTCTGGGTTCTGATATGGTAGTCCTGCCTGGGTGTTTAACAGTTCAGAGGTGGGGTAGGTGTTCACCTGTCAGTATGTTACCCTATTTTATTCAAAATTAATTATGAAGAGCGTCTTTCTTGCAAATATTGAAGTTATATGTGCATATTATTTTGGATCACCTATTTCTAATCTTAAAATTATGACAGTTATTAGACATTAATGAACATTTGATGATATTAGGAAACACTGAGTCAGCTTTCAGTCCTCTCTTCAGGCAACGAAATATGTATTGAAAAAAATCCTTTTGGGAAAAATGAGTTTTCACATCACATATTTTATTCAAGTAACTACAAGATAAATTTATAGTCGTCTGTACATCAGAACTTTATCTGGTTGACTAAAGTTATTTTTCTTTCATTTTCCAAAGAAATGATTATTCTGACTTCAATCAAATAAAAGCTCAAAAACTTCTAAAATGAAATGTCTTGAAAGATTAAGTTAAAGAAGTTGAATTCCTTCTGTTCTTTGCCAAAATAGACAATTGTTATTACTTTACTTACTAAATATTGTTCTCTTTTGACCTGGGAGATGTTTTCTGGTGTCACACACCAGGAAGTACTAGAGGAGTCTCCTCAATAAAAACACATATGGGGAAAAAAAAAAAATTTAATTAAAAAAAAATTCAAACCTGTGTTAGGAACAAAACAGGATTAAGAACTTCAAAAACTTGACTGAGGTGCATAAGTGGAATATATATAGGAATTATTGAAGTAAGTGGTGTCATGAGTTTTGCATCCACTCATGATTTTATATACTTATAAAGTTTTGAAAAGGAGTAACAGTACAAAAACAGCAGAAGAGTGCTCTGTTGTGGAATATTATAGTAAAAGTAATGCAAGAAATTGCTTTTGAAGAAGGATAAAGGACTGTGATATTCATACTGTGATGACAAGGATTATCTCCTGAGTAATAGTGAAATCTTGGTAGCTAGGAAAAAGGGAAAGCCTTCCCATCTGCACAAAAAGCAGGTGATCTCTTTTGAGGTATATAATTTTAAGAAGCATTACAGTAATATTACAGTTTTACGGTCTGAAGATTATATGTGAAAACTACAATATTTATTGTGTACAATTAGAATGTCAAACTGTGAAAAATGGTTTTTGTCCCTATATGGATCCTAATTTTGCTTTATAACTATGGTTTACTTATTGCCCTTAAGAAACAAAATTGAAAAATACTTAAAATACTATTTTTGGAGAATTTAAAACCGATGATTGGATTAAAGAAACTGTTTATCTCTTTGTACCAATGTAGTTTAAACACTTTGTTTCTGAGGTCTTCAAATAATGGAAATGTCACAAATCCAGATTTGAAGTGAGGACAAATGAGTAAAGCAAGATAAATGTGCCTGTAAATTTCCTTTTGGCAGACTTGGTTACACTGTTTATTGGGAAAGCGTTTGGGAAGTTGTCGCTTACTCCATTTAGCTTGCTCAATTTTGATGGTTCAGGTGGCTGCTCAGGTGTGCTGCAGCCAGATGAAAATGAAGGAATCATTGCGTAAGCTTCATGAAGCACAGAAACTAGATGTAATTTTCACTTATGTTACAGAATTTTTTAGCATATTAACTTCACTGATCCTGTTTCTAATGGATTAAAATGTATCAATGCACCATTTAAGTGAAGTTTCTGGATAACAGGGTACGACTTTTATTGTGAAAGGTATTTTGTAAATAAATCCAACCAACCTTTTAAATCCATTTTTCACAAAGTATATCAAACTGTACATAAACCTCTCAGGAAATCTAATGTAGTAGATCCTTTTTAATGCTTCACTGCATCATGAAACAGTCATGTAAGAATTTCTCTTGTGCATTACATAACTTATTATAGAGATAAGTTACACAAACCCTCAGTGTTCATAACTATGAGAAAGAGTAACCACTCTTCTTGTAAATAATTTAGATTTTTTTCTATGTTGTAGTTTTTTAATAATTAGAAGCCCCAGAAAACTCAGTATTGAATTTACATATGACTGAAGTTGGCAGCTGTGTGTAACTTTATTCCTCGCACAATCCTGAGCATTTTAATAGAATGAGTAAAACTTAGCTTCCTGAGTGAATTCTACATCAGAAATACATAATAGCTAGTTCTATCATGGAAGTTGTTTAAGATGATTTTATTTTAAAGCTACTAATTTTACAAAGGAGTTTTATTTATTCCCCAGTCTTGAACAGTGCCTTTTATATATGCTTCCATATTTCTTAACTATTCAGAGTAAACACTTTCGATATTAGAGTCAAGAAGTATCTCAGCACTCTTCCTAGTCCACGTATTGGAAAAAAATTGCAGGAATTATCAGGATTATATTCCTGTTCCTTTCCAGAATCAGATCTCCTTGGTTCAGATAGCCTTTGCTTTTCACACAGTTATGACTGTTTCCAATGTGGTGTATATATTGTGAAAGTAAAATCCTATTAAGCTGATCCCATCAGTCCATTTTATAGGTTTGGGTTTTTTAGAAGATTTTATAGTTTTGAAAATTTTTTAATTCATAACGTTTTTCTCTCAAAATCTGTCTCTCTGGTCTTTAAACTGCTAGAAAGAAAGCAGCAAGTGCCAGTCTTCAAAGCATCTTGGATAGATCTTAATTCTTTGGAGCTAAGGATGTTGCTTGCAGTACATTTGTTCACCAAGTCACCTTACATGCTGCAGATAAAGCTGAGACAACCCAGATGTACTGGCCTCCCAGCAAATAAAATAACTATGGTGATACAACTTTTTAATAATTAGTAGTGTTTATCTGGATCAAGAAAAAGATATGTTCTAATTCCCTTAATGAGAAAAGCCTTGAAATGTCATCATAGTCAGATCAAAGGATAATCTTTACAGCAGTGATGAGGTGAATCTGTTATACAGATGCTCATCCGTAGCTGCAGGCAAACTGCCCCTTGGCTCTCCAAGATGCCTACAGTAGGAATGGTGGGACAGCAGCACTTGAACCAAGTATCTGAAAACAGCAGGCCAGGCCAAAGATAATTTTGATGTTATGTCAAATATTTTGGAAGGTGAGATGAAAGAAGTGATTTGAGCACAGTCTTCAACTTTTTGTTGTTGTTGTTGTTGTTTTGTTTTGCTTTTATTGGTTTTGGGTTTGTTTTTGTTTTTGTTTGCACAAGTAGCTTCAGCAATTGTGCAGTCCAAGTTTACCAGAGCTATTTGTATAGATGAGGATGGTAGTACTCCACATTTAGTAAAGTGACTTCAATGTCACTCTACAAAATTTTTACATAACCTGATATGATTTTTAAGTTGCCCAAGTTGTTCTCCTTTCCTCCCAAAGAGCCACAATGTAAAATTTGAGTGCTAGTAAATACTTTCTAGGACCTTCTTCCAAAAAAAATTTAGGTTAATTATTTGAGAGATTTTAATTTTGGGGAAGAATTTCTTTTCTTAGAGTGTGTTTCTTTAGTGAATATTTTGGCAAATATCTAAGGTAATTTTGAAATGACAAGTCACAAAGGGAGCCATAAAACATATGATTCTTATGCCTTTGTATTACCACATGCATTTCTAATACTTCCACACTTCAAAGATTATTTTAGGTCGTATTGTATAAAAGGGAATTTGTACATGCAGTTTCACAGAGAAGAGGTGTAATAATTTCTCCAAACTACTTCCAAGAGTTTTCCCTCTGGCTTGTATGCATATTTTCAAATTCTTTTGTCACAAAAAGTATCAATATGATTCAGCAGTACTGTGTTTAGTTAATATTTCTGCTTTCCTTATTTAGTCAGTGGATAAGTATCTTCACAGAAAATTTTCTGTTTATCCTCCAGGGGCTTGATCTGTTTATTTATATTTTATTACTACTTCTTGTATGTTGAAGTCTTGTAGTGGAGAGAGAATTTATGGAAGTTTCCCTAACTGATGCCTGAAGTACTTCCAAAGGGATCTAAAAAGGTCTGAGGAGCCTTTACTAAAAGACAGAACTTAAATTATAATTTCTGAAATGTAGTATCTTAACAATTTTCAACCATTATTTTTGGTGAAGAACAAAGTTCATTATAGTACGCTTGTGAGGGTAAACACAAAAAAGTCTGGCAGTAGGCCACAATAGCAAAGATTTAATTCTACTTTTTTTTAATGTTTAAGCTTCTATGCTCCCTCTCAGAGAATCTGCAAGAAAATAAACCATAGTCTCACACCATGGGCAAAAAATGGAATGTTCCTTTGGGCAGAAAATATGATTAAGAACTCTTTGAGGAAAATGTGATGAATGTCATATCTTGTATTTACTGACAATATACATATTTCCTTGACAGATGAAATATTTTCTTTTATGTCATTGTGTGAACCTGGCCTATAAATTACTTAAATGCTTGTCCAATTTTTTTCTAAGCCATTTGTAGTACCCGCTCAAATACAGTGGTTTTAGTAGTATTATGTGTGTCATAGAGAAACAGATAGAGATGAATTATTTGCCAGAAATTAATTTTACAATTAAATTCAGTAAATAAATTGATTCTCAAAACTATTTCTCATATTGAATTTCTTTGCAAGTGCTTCAGAAAACAATATTTGATTAAAAAACTTGACTTATATTCTTCTGTTACTTGCTTGGGTAACATTTCTGTAGCACATATTTTGGAATTTTATATTCAGTTGAGTTGTCTTACTTATAACTCCATTTCAAAGTTTTTGTGAGAAATAGGGGTCTATGTACACAGCATATACCTGCAGGTGTCTAAATTAATCCTTTTTAATTCCTACAAATTATTTCATTCCTGTAATGACCATTAAAATCAAAGACATTGTGCTCCAGCAACCTCAGGAAAACTAACAGTGTAGAAGAAAACATTAGGAATTCAAGCCTTTTATTAAATATCCAAAAGTGTAGGGAACTGTTAAAAATAAGTTTAAGTGGTCTTGACCAGAACTTGGTATAATTTATAAAAAAATAAAATAATGACCTTAAAACAATTTTGTGGTTACTTGAATTTTGTAACATCTTCAGCTTCTGTTACAGAAACTGTCTACCATTGTTTCTTACTCACTCAGAGGACTCTCTGGCATACAGGCTTTCCAGACTGAAAATTTCAGATACATAATTTCTATTAGTAGTTAGCAAGTGAACTGTCCAATGAGAAAATAAAAATTACCTCACCTAGGAACAGTGTGCAACCTTTAATTACATAATTCTATCCCTTTAAGAGAGGAACATCATTTGCAATAATTTACTACAAGTGATACGGTTTGATACCAAGTTACATTTTACAGTAATTTACTAAGTTAAAATTGACGTTGTGAAATGTTACATCATCCTGTACAAGACACAAAGAGGTACCATGCACTCCATAACTTCAATCATAAAATAAAGGAAAAGCAGACTGCGCGGATTGGAGAAATTAATGAAAGTTTGGAAAGCTTTGCACATGAGGATGCATTTATTTCAAATACTAAAGTAGCAGATGGGAAAATTATTTTTCTTTATGTATCAGATATGTGTTGGGATATAATTACAAAGTGACAAAAAGTAGTGTGGGCTTCATAGAGTTAATAGAAGAAGAAGATGAGTATACAAAGTTAAAGAATAATATTGTGGTGGTTTCAGTAGTCAATTTTATTCTAAGGTGCAAATCTGGTTAAGGAGCTTAAACACAAAAAATAGACTTTATGTATTATCAGGATGTCTTATTATTTAAAAAAAAAAAAAGCCAGAAAAATTAAATCCTTTAAATAATACTCACTAGACAGAAGGAAATATATCTAATAGAAGGTAATAGAGAGTAAATGATCATCATTTTTATGAACAAAAATAAAACAAAATAAAAGCAAACCTGAAAATGCCATTAAAAACCTAGAATCTGTAGCCCCATCTATTGGCGGATCTGAGAACGTTTCTTATAAAAATGCAATACCCACGTACAGCTAAGATAAAAGAAAATAAGAAAGAAAATGGATATTTGGATGTTGGTGAATGATGAACCACACTGGTACTATTCACCCCTCACTGCCTCGTTGGAGGCTTCATTAGGTGTTGAAGAGAACTGCTTCATCTCTGCACTTGAAGAGAAGAAACAAATGATGTTGGTGTTGAATTCAGACTAAACAGTCTTGCATGGAGCAGGAGAAAGTTAAGTCCACATTCATAATAGCTGACCTCCTAATAGGAACGATAGAAGAAAGGACCAGTATCAGGAATGAGTGGGGAAGTTCTAAAGACTTGGAAAGGAATTGAACTTAATATGTGGTGTAGGGCCTAGTGACAGTAATCGTATACGTGCACTCTTCTTGGTTTCCCCTCGACAGATGTTTGTCCTGGCAAGATAGAGCAAGTTACTAATTTAAAATAAATCAGAATTTAAACTGGTCACTAGAAGTAATAAAACACTGCAGGAGGAGGAAATAAAAGGTGGAATACACTAACATTCTGCTTGTCTAGCATTCAGTCTTTATTCTGTGTGCTGCTTTTGACAGTATGCATGATCCTGTGTTTCCTGTTAAGCATCTCTCAAATCATGTTACCTTTTGAGGTTTGTTCAGTACCTTCTAGAATCAAATCAACTGCATTAAACCAAAGTCTCTTTGGAGATGTTGGCATTCTGACAGGTTGTTCACTGAGATTAGCATGCTTCAGTGACACTGAGAAAGTAGCTTGACCTGCCATCGTTTCTACTTCTTTTTTAAGACATTGTTCCAGTTTGGCCAAATTTAGAAATATATCCTCTGAGAGAAGGCAGGTCATCACCCCTCCCCCCACCAGGTTCAGGAAAAAAAAAAAATTTTCCTCAAAGGAAAATTAAAGAGATAAAAACTATTTATTTAACAAACGCATGGGAAAAGGAAAAATAATGCTAAAGGATAAAATCTTCCACTGTGGAGGAAAAACCTGGGAAAGTGTTAGAGTCCTCCCTTTGGTGTCCTCAGAGCTGGGGCTTGGCCCAGGGCCAGGCCCTCTGTGCTCGGTGGAAAGTCCTCCTGATGTGCTCTGATGTTGAAACAGTCCAGCAGAAAAGGGAAAAAATCTGAAATTCCAGGGAAGGAAAACAAAAGTCCAACTCTCAGTCTCCCTTTGGAGAAAAAGAAACTGAAAACCTAGCCGAAAGCTGGCTGGAAAGCAGCAAGCTGGGTGCTTCCTCACTCTCCTACCGCAGTTGAAAAAAAATCTCTGTCTCTGTGTGACCTTGAACAAGCTGCAAACTGCTTTGAAGAAGTTTTGCTCAAGTTTTCCTCCCCCCTCTCAGAGTCAGTTTAAAGGCACAGAAAGGCACAAAATTAATTCCTGGGCATAGGCAGTGATATGAGATACACATATAAAGTCACCCCAAGATGGACATTGAATTTGATTTCAAAATATATGATGGAATACAAAACAAAACACAAAACTCCAAACCAGGAAGTCTCTCTTTTTTACAGGAATATCAGCTGAGATACCCGCATGCAAGTCTCGTGTCCAATTAATATTAAAGTACTACATAAAAAATGGAAGAGTATCCAGAACAGAACAATGTTAATAAAATAGACTGAGTAATTCAGCCCAAAATACCATCTAATCTGATGATTACAGTCGTCTTCCTGTGTGTGTGGACAGAGATGAGGGATAAATACAAGTCTCCTGTACATTAGGCAGATGTCTAAACCCATAGGCAACTCCTTCTCTTTGAACATTGTTCTGATGAATAGCAAAACTTGGCTGGCCATTTCCCTTTCCTGTTTACTTCTTTTCTTCCTAGGTCTGCGTTTGTTAAAATTTTTTCACTAGAAATAATGTGTTTTATTCAGAATAATTAAAAATTTCACTTTCATAAAGAAGGAATTCTTAAAATTATTCTTTTTTCCTCAAGAGAAATAGAGATGGATTCATGACAGCTTGGACAGAAAAAGTCTTTCCTCCACTCCAAATTTTTCAGTTCAGCCCTGAATTTTTTCACTGGTCATTCAAAGAAGCTCTCTCAAAATCATCTGAGTCGCTAAACATTGCCTACATAGGATGGTAGGAAAGAACTATGCAGCAAACAAGTCCACAAAACTGATGAGTCTTCTAGTGAGAACAGCCCATTCTAGAACGTATTGTGAACAGTAGTTGCTTTTAATTCTCTTACCAGTCTCTGATATTACCACCACAAATGGTAGTGTCACCCTAAATCCTTTCACCTTGCTGCTGCAAAAATGTAAAAAAACATTTGTTTTGGCCTTTGTTCTTCTTCTCCTTACTTGAAGCAGTACTGCATAAAAATGAAAATAAAAATGCTTAATTAGGGTCCAAACGTTCATATTTTGCTATGACATTTAAAATTACTATAATATACGTGCCTCCTTCAAGAAAATCTAACATTTTAAAATATGAATATCTAACTGACCAGAACAATGAAGAACAATAAATAAAAAGAAAAGTGAAAAATGTCACACCTGCTGGCAAAATTTATTCAGAATCACATTTTTTTAGAAAAAATGAGAATGAGAAAGTCTAATGGCAGTAATGATAGCCTGATTATATGAAATTCCACAAGTAAAATCAAAAAAATAAAGGTAAAAATTACAGAGTAGTAACCAAACACCCATATACAGAATGATTTCTATTTTCAAGATTTATCCTATGGAATTTCATTATTATGTAAGTTCTCAAGACAATAACAAACAAAAATATGTATAAGGAATAATCGTGCACATAGGGATTACAGTATACATTCTGAATAGAAGTACTGGAATTAAAGAAAAATACCTTGAATACAGTACATGTGCTATGACATTTTATACACTGATAAAAGCTGACAGAATAAGACATTACTTAATATATTTAAAGAAATGCTATTTAAAATATGATTGTAAGGATAAATTTTAAAACACAATCAATTTTCTTCTTTCCACCCCCATGTTTTATCAATGCAACCCCCAAATCTTTAATACTTTTCTGGAGATAAAGTAAGGATCAAGTATAAAATGATAAATGGGTAATCAGCTGAATAAGTGGCAAGTCAGATATCACTAACTGCAATTACTGTCACCATACTATGACTTTTTGCACTTAAGTCTTCTTGTCCCTAATTAACCCGCATCCGAAAATTGAATGAGGTTGTTCCAGTGTACAAAAGGAGGTAGTTTGCTTCATGCAAACAAGACACTTTAAAAGCATACCTCAAAGTAAAAAAAAAAAAAAAAAAAAGAAAAAAAAAATCATGAGAAACCTCTGTATCTCTGTATAGTTAGTTCTGCTAGCTAAAAAAACCTTTTTATCTCAGAGAAACAGTGACCTTGAAAATTTAGAAAATATTCTTGGAAAATATAATGAAACCTAAACAGAATTATTTACAGCCAAAACATTCTTCTACTACATGATAGCAAAGCTTTTTTGCAAAAATCCTAAAGGAAAAAGATTTGGGTTTTTTTTCAATCTGACAGAAGAGTTCTCTTCAAAAACTGGTTAACCTGAGTTAAGTGTACGTACAGGCTGGAAGAAAAAAAACGAAGTTATAGGGTGATCATTTCCAAAGTGCAGCAACTTGCGATCCGAAAGATTCCTAATCCTCCCAGTTTACAAAATACTGCCTTTCTTTCAGCATAAATATTTCCATGCTCTTTTAGGGTTCTCCAGCACAACTAGGGAAAGAAAAGAGATGTGAAAGATCTCTAGGATGCTCTTTCAGGTAAACCTTAGAAATATTTATTTGCTATGTGAAATACAAAAGAATTTATTTTGTGACAGATACCAGATCATGTCTTAGGTGTTTATAAAGACTAATTCTAGAATATAGAATTTGACAGAACATAGAATTTGTCATTAGACAGATCATAGAATTTGGAGTCTTTTTTCAAGAGAAAAATCATAAAAACCTGCTTGCCTTATTATTTTCTTACTTTTCTTCTACTATTGAAAGAATGTCCAATTCCAGAGCCACAGACATCGGCCTTGTGATCTGTCATCCCAGAATTCTCAAAATCTTCCTTTTTAGGCTCTGAGATGCGACTCTGATGCCACATTAGAGATTCACAAGGACTGCACAACTGCACTTCTGACTCCTTCAGTTTATTGTTTATATGTTTATATGATGTTTATATGTTTATATGCTTATATGTTTTTATAAAACGAAAGTTTTATGTTTGGGTTGTTGATGTTTTTAAATGTTTAAATGGACATCTCCCAAAAGCCATAATGTTCTTGTACAAGGATAGAAAATCTTTTCTCCCATATTATAAAACTTTGCAAATTTCTTCATTTTGTCTGCTATGTGACTTTCACACCTTCAGCCATCTAGAAGACATGAACAGTATCTTCAGATACTGACCTAGAGGTCTTCAGGACAGTGTATTCTTTCAGGGTGTAGGAGAAAGCCTGAAGAAGATGCATCTTCTGTCTAGGAAGACAGATCAGCCCGGAGCTTCCAATTTCTTTTTATTTTAAAGGTATCTCACTGCTCAAGATAGAATAAACATGTATGTGTAGTCTAATGTAATGTGCAATATAAATGGTAATCCTTAAATGTTAAGCACTCTTTCAGTAATTCTGTGTCGCAGCGGGGATTACTGCAACAAGTATATTTCAAACCAGGAGTCCCATGGAAACGAAGCATATATGGACAGATTCGTGGTAGATGTTTCAGAGATGTTTATCTCTCCAGCCGCATGGCCGGGGCTCAGCTCAGGAACTCCGCAGTCACGGGACCCGAGGGTCCTTGGCCACCCCGGGGAACACAAACCAACCCATGGGGAATGAGGCTGAGCAGGGGCAGGGAAACCCCGTGCCTGCCCCCCAGGGCCCGTCTCCCAGGGCTCCATGGCAGGGGAGGGACCCCAACAATTCTGAATCCCTGCATCTCCAGATGTCTCCCATGCCTTTCAAGAGGCTTTCTTTTTCGTTTTCCACTTAGATCGTCCCTCCTTATTAATATCAGTAAATGTTTCAACTTTGGGATTTTTAGCTATTTAACTTTTTTTCCACTCATAATTTTAGGCATAGAACTATTTACAGATTAGCCCTTACTAAGATTTCAAGCACTATGGAGCAATATGAGTCTTCACTAGAAAAGCTACCCATTGTATAAAAATTTTGGTTTTAGACAGGTAGAGCTGTTTATCATGCCCTACGCTTAAGTTTGAAAAACAGCTTTAGCTACTAGTAAATTAGTAATTCTTACATTTGTAACTCTTTTCAGAAACAGTAAAAAAAATCCACTTTGAATATTATCTATTGTACATAATATTCCAGTTAATTTATTTTCTCTGAAGAAAAGAACCCACTGTAACTGTTCCACTGAGCACCCATTAAAAATGTGAGAGCAAACACAAATATCCAAAAGTTTCAGCTTTTATGATGTCTTAATTGGCTGGAAAATCTTGTAGAATAACTAATATAGGTATTATCAACCAAATGAAAATATATAAGCTCAGTAAATAACATTATACGATTAAACCTTCTCAGTAAGTGAAACTTCTGTTCAAGAATTTTTCTTGAAAATTTTAAATTAAGAAATAATTTTTTCCAGGCATATATATTTTGTTTTAGATATTTTTTCACTTAAGATGTGAATTTTTCAATTGAAATTGTGGAAGATGGAGGAAACTTTCGTTTTCTTTCCTCTCTCATTGACCATTCTTTCTTCTGCTTGATCTCCCATTGATTTAAATAGAATAGCGCTTGGTTAAAAAAAGTGATTTGTTTACTTTTATGTACCCCTTAAAAAGTTACAGCCAATAAATAATGGTTATACTGACACAAAAAAAAAAGGAATGCTTACAGAGGACAAATCTTAAATATGTGAGTTGATCTCCTGCAACAATGGAAACAATGCAAAAAATTTCAAATAAACATGCTATTTTGTGATTCAGCTCATAAGAAGATCTGTATGACTTGCTTCCTCAAAACCATTTGAATATAGCAAAATATAAGCTTAAAGAATGACTCTAATATGAACTGAATTTCTTTTTTAGTTCTTCGAATTATTTCTTACTACTTTTTCACTTTGTATGTTTTTTGTTTAATAGTGAATGCGTTAAATAACCACTCCCTGGAAATATGGATAAAGGCTTTTATCATGAATTGTGCTTGGCAATGACCAGGGATAATGTGTTTATGTGTGTCTGGAGAGATCATCCAATACTTCACGGCATAGTGTCTACTTATTTCATTCTATAAATTATTTAAACCATTTTATCCAGTAATTTCTGTATCCACTGATTCATTACACTCTTAAATTGCATTATTTCATGGCTGATAATTGTTTTTATTAGGTGTTGCTTGCATATTTTGAAATTACATGCTTTTTCCCTCTCAGAGACATAGCAGTTTGTAGTAATGGAATGCTTAAGTGAAAAAAATAACTCCCAAAGGAAAAACATCGACATTGAACTAAATCTGTTCACAGAAGGAACAGTTTCAATCTCTTGTTTTAAGAAGCCTAGATTGAGATTATTGATAGTATATCTCTAGGTCATAATCTCAAAATATGGAGTTGCAATGCAAAGAGTTAGAATCCCAGGAACAAATTATATTCAGGGAAGATTTCTTTCCTTCTTTCAAAGTTTACAAATGTGGTATAAACTATCTATACTATAATAATATTTTTTAGAAAGCTTATCATGCAAATGTTGCATTACAATGGTGGCAACTTGTGAATGGAAGTCTGGTTACAACTTTAGACTGTGTCCCGAGCCCCTTCTTTGTTCCATCAAGTCATCCAAGATACTCATCCTCTCCAAGAAAACCCTCTAAATTTAAATCAGAGCCTCACCAAACCCTCCCTAACATGCTGGTTTCCTAGCTCTCAGGCTCGGTTATGAGTGAATTGCTTTTCCAGGAAGCAGTTACACGGAAAAATCCTCCACATCCAATGTGCCAAAGTTGTTAGGACTGTAAAGAAATCCACTTGCAAATACACAAACCAGAAATTCCTAAATACATGCTTATCAAAGAACTCCTAAAATGTTACCTCGAGAAATAATGGATATATCAAAATTTAATCCTTTCCAAACTTATAACATGCCAAACATTCGTATTTTAGTCATAAAATACTGAGACACACTGACTAATATCTACATTTTAAAAGCATATGAATTGATTCTAAATTTGGACTGAATGTCAAAATAAATAAATACTAAAAAATTGAATAAATAATCCAAGGCAGAATCTCTTCCACTTCAATTTAGTATCACCCCTACAATCACAACACATTAATCGTCATGACCCAGACACACTAATAGTCAGATTTTTTGGTGGATTTTCTGAATTTAAAAAAAAGTGCTTGACTAGGTGACTGACACCAAGAAAACAGATTTTTGGTTTTAATTGATTCTTAGTATACATTAGTCTTCTATAATTTTGTGCTGGTTTCAATTTGCCTGGATGGCTGGTGCCTACCAAAGGTGAATTAACCCTCCCCTTGCCAGTGGACAGGTGAGAGAAAATATAACATAATGCTCATGGGCTGAGATAAAGACAGGGAGAAATCACTCACCAGTTAATGTCATGGGCAAAACAGACCCAACTTGTGGAAATTAATTGCATTTCAATCAGATCAGAACAAGATAATGAGAAAACAAATCTTAAAAGCACTTCCTCTCAACCCCTCCTTCCTTCCTGGGCTCAACTTTATAACAATCAGTATTACTGAGATTAAATGAAGAAACAGACATAACTGAGACCCGCACTACTGGATTATCCCTTACGGCCATATCTTCTTTTTGAAGAAGTGCTGTGAAAAAACAATTGTGCTATCTCAGGCTAAGAGAAAGCAGCATAACAATCTTGCTCAGATCTCTGTGCCTGCTTCTCCCCTGACACTGAGCTTTTCTGTAGGTACATCTGTCATGGTTTAAACCAGGCCAGCAACCAAGCCCCACACAGCTGCTCACTCACATACTCCCAGTGGAACGGGAAAAGAACAAAAAGAGTAAAGAGTAAAAGTGAGAAAAGTTGTATGTCATCATATATACAATGCTCAGCAGTAACAAAAACATCCCTGGATTATGAACACTGTTTCCAGTACAAATCCAGAACACAGCCCCATAAGGGCTGCTGTGATGAAAGTCAACTCTATCCCAACTAAGACCACCACAACATCCTAATATCCTTTTTGGATAAATGGATAGTAACTTCTAAGATCCTGCCAAAAGCCTGAAGTCTATGACATTTTTGAAGCCAGATCGTAAAGAAGAAAGAGCAGATTTATAAACTGATTAACACAGGTGGGTTTTGTTGGATGTTTTCATTTTGCTAGCTGTTTTGACTTTTCTATTCCAGTGCAGGTTGAATTGCTCCATGACAAGTGGTAGGACGGTGCTTCTACCCCTTGGACAGCAAGTTCAAGGTGTATCAGAAACCACTCCATGTAAAAGCAAAGAATGGCTTGCACTCAGCTGTCAAAGAAATTTGGAAAAATACATAGACAGCATCAATTGCAGCATACAAATTGGCAGACTTCCTGTTAGAGCTCTGGCATATGTGGTACAACAGCACTTAGCCATGGCATGACTTCAGTGAGGCCACAATAGTCCACCGTTAACCTCAGCCTCCACCAGAATTTTTCACTGGCCATATGGGACTACTAACGGTTGAGCAAGTCCTGCTGATCATTTTGGCACTCCAGCTAATGAATGAAGTCATGACGGGAATGAGGAATTCCTGGACAGTGTGACATTGCCACTGGTGCATGATCGTGGTGGCAATTGACACCTGCTGTTCTTTAATTCACAGCATGGCTGCAACAGAGGGATTTTCCGAGAAGTAAGGGAAGATAGACAGCTATTCAATCTTCTCTGTACTGTCAGTGGCTATACCAAACACTCATTGATAACTTGGATCTTTGAAGTACTCTTTCCTGCAGTAGTCTGTGCCAGGGATACATGGAATCCGGATTGTATCTGTGTATACTGTTCATCTGTGCCTAACAAAGCCTTTTGTTTCTGTGCATGTCATATGCACAGAGCCCACACAGTTTCGTATTTCCACTCATGCCTTTCCTCCTCCTGCTCAAAGACAGAAACCCTGTATTCCCATTCATAGCCACTGTCCAACCCTTGCACTGCCAGACCAGAGGTCTCTTCACCAGAATCTTCAGTAATTTTTTTCTGCATCTGGGGTGTCAATGATTGCTTTTTTATGTCTCAACAGCAAAATTAAACTGATGGGTTTCTTGAGTGGCCCCTTCTTAGCAGATGTCTACCCCCTGAATTTTTGTACACAGGCTTCCAGGTTAAAGATGTGTATGCCATCCTACTTCCTCAAGTTCTCCAGCTGGTCCTACAGGAAGAACCAGAGAGTGCCATGCAGCATGTGTCTGGGACTCACTTTCTCTCTCACCAGGGCTCCATAGGGCAGCCCTGACAGCCAAGATGCTATCCCAGGGTAAAAGAAAGGAGAGAGCTTTTTTTCAAGGTTCAGAACCAAGAAGATGCCCTTTCCATAGACAGTGTATCCAAATCTGGGCAATACTGTTTTTAAACGGTTTGGTAGCTGGTACACTTTGAACTATCTTCCTCCACATGGCATGTGCACACACTGTCAGATGGATCTTTGGAGATGTTTTCATCTAGGTCATTGTAGGAGACTTTCAGCACCACTAATTTTCTCACATACTGGATGTTTCTTCCAGTTATAGTCCACTTCTCTTGGTAATTGACAAGGTTTTCATTGAATGTGTATCTTGCCTTCATGCTTTACAAGAGCAGCCTCCATAGACTGCAAATGGTTGCCTCTTTTTTATTGTCTCTGTCAATACCACAGTCCCCAGGAAAGGACATAAATTACATGGATCCATCAATCTCCATGTCTGCTGCTTCTTTTTCACTATTTGCATGACTACTGTAGTTCAGGTTTGGGTCCCTGTATCAACTGGTGTGTGTTCCTAGTTGTAGTTTGGATCATTGTCTCAGTCAAGGCACCCTCAGAGGTAGTCTGGGTCTCTATCTTAACCACCCACTTCAATAATACTAAACTAAGCTCAACAGACATGGACAAAGCCTTAAAACGATGTTTGAAGCTGCTGAGTTTTTTTGGGGTAGGAAAGATACCCTTCTACCATGCAGGGCATAAATTCACAGAGGTTACTTGCTTGTTCAGGTATCATATCCCAGTCTTTGCGAGGTGATAACTGCCTGAAATATCCACCCAAATACTTCCACGCACCCTGCCACACAGCGACCAACTTCGTAATAGCATGTTTTGCTTTCATCTCTCCCCAAAACTGTGCCCTCTTACACCAGGATGACACCAGATTCGGGAACCTGACAATAAGCTGACAGTGTTAATAATAATATTAAACAACTCATCTGAAGGTGATCAAGGGCCTCAGGAGCCCGAACATCAAAAACCCACATCAATCCTGAATAAGGAGAAGGAGATGTGCTCTCATCATGCTAACAACAAAGCTATCCCAGCACAGTCAGGCATAACTGTCAGGGCAAAGTACATAGCCGTGGTTTCTACTAGCATGTCTCCAAACTCAGCAAAATAAAGAGCTGAGCAGTGCAGCAATTAAACCATGACCCTCACACAAACCTGCCAATTAATAACTATTATATTTACAAATTCACAACTGCCTCACATTGAGTGCCAGGAAAGGACTGTGGTTGACCTTGGCAGGCCACCAGGTGTCCACCAAGAAAATCTCTAACTCCCCTTTATAAGGAGGACATGGGGATGAAAATAAGATGAAAAAACACATGGATCGCAATGAGGTCAGTTTATGAAAAAAAGCAAAGGATGTGCATTGAAAGAAAGCAAATTAGCAAGGTTTACTCTCTATTTCCATTCAGCTGGTGATGTCCAGCTTGGGAAGCAGGGCTCCAACACATGTAGCAGTTGCTTCTGAAGACAATCACCTTAATTAGAAATGACTCCCTCTCCCCTTGTCTCTTGTCTCTTCTTTCCAACCTCAACACCATACGGTGTGGAATATCCTTTTGGTGCCCTCCAAGCCTCTTTCCCACATCTAGTCTTTGTGCGGTTGCAGCAGACAGAATGGATGCTGTGCAAGCACAGCTCAGTAGCTGCCAAAACACCAGTGTGTCATTCACAGTATTCTTGCTGCAAATACAGATGATAGTACTATAAAGGGTAAGGGTAAAGTTAACTCCATCCCAGAGAGATTCAATAAACTTTTTAAACTTAGGGCTCCTATGAGTTGACAGTTTTTCAGATAACCTTCACATCCTGATTTGCTTATAGAAAAATACTTTCTTTTTGTTTTTCAATTAAGTCTTCTTTACCACAGACGTGCGTATGCCAGTAGTGTGATTAATGTTTTTACCTCAATATAATTTAAAGTAGCCTTAATAGCAACATAGCAGCAACTACAGCCAGCTGTTACCTGATATCTTTATAATAACTAATGAAATTTCTCACCAACATGAATTTTAAAACAGCATTACATACTTTGCCTGCTTTTCCAATGAGTTTCATTTACTTACTCTCACATCAGGGAAATTACTAGCGAACTAGACTGAGATTTTAGACATTTTTCTTTCTTTTTTTTTGTTGAATCATGGCTATCTGTCCATGCAAAAAGGAAGATTTCCAAGCTTTCATCTGTAGTTTTCTGCTTTTCTTTCCGCACTGACATAGCAGCCATGTTTTAATGTAATTTTATTATTTTTTAAATGTAATTAATTGTTGTGTAACATCAAATATGTGTTTTCTTTTGTGTATGTGTATATGTATATCACTCATTCTTTGCCCATCCTCATTTTAAGTAACATTCCACTCCCAGATGGGTGAACCAGTAATCTTTCTGTGTTGCTATAACTGTCAATATACAATTGCATATAGTAAGTCCTTGTTAGGTAGAATACAGAAACCCTTAGCATTTTAATAATTCCTTCCTATTGCTGTAGGAAATATGCAATATGGGTTTTTTTAAGATGAACTTTATTGTAACTGTAAGGCTCTCTTAAATTGGTAAAGAAATAATAATTAATTTTCCACTCAATGAATTTTCCAATTAGCAGGATGTTTTAAATGAAGCACTTGACATTGCTGCCACTCACTTGAATGCACACATATTTGATGTCCTTCGATGTTAAAATTATCAACACAGTTATATGTAAGTTCCTAACATATCAGCTGGATTGGTACTGTCTTCAGTCATTCTCTCCAAACAGAGACATGAACAGATATCTGATATACAAGATAAAAAATCAACTTTTAAAATTGTCGATTATACCACATTTATTCTCAATTATAAGAACCCTTGATGCCTCTTGTTATCTTACTGAAACTCCAGGCATTAGACAGAAACAAGAAAATAAGATGTTCTTGTAAAATCCCTTACCACTTTAGCTTGGTAGGTTTGCAGCAGCCTAAGCAGATACACCACTGGAGGTTTGCACTTTTGTGTATGCATATGTACACTTCACTGTACACACACACACACACATCTACATAAAACATTGATTTAACTCCTGCTTTATTACTAGTCTGAACTCCCTTCCTCCCTTCAGCTCTGAGGATGCCAATTCTCATATAGTAATGAATTCCAATGTTCTATAAAACCAAATCCTTATTATGACTCAAGTTGTGCCATAAACTTTGTCTATATTTGATGCTTTATTCTTTTTGCTGACAAAAATAGCTGTGATAAAATCAGGTGTATTTTTCACTTCCACTATGCCCTTAAATAAAATTTTTTTAAGTGTCTCATAATGAGTGTCTTTAATGGTGTTTGCTCTAACCAATGAAGACTTCTTGGATACCTCAAGAGAGTTTGTTGTCCTTACTGTGCAGAGAAAAACACACCAGTGTTTTTGGGAGTGTACTTAGCCAAGACCTTTTTTCTGATCACATAGTGACCACTGACACTTAGTGATCTTACTAGTATGATTGAAATAAAGGAACAGACAAGAAAAAGTTTTTAATTACTGTAACCCATATTTACTTGTTGGCAGTGATACTGACACTTAATTAAAAGGAACAAAAGTACTGAAAATGAAATTATCATTTCCCCAAAGTATATGCTTTGCATATATTTTAATAATGGAAGGAAAACAAAAGCTTTAGGTAGGATTGGGTCTGTCTACTCAGAGATTTGTAATTTCAAAATGCTATCTGAAAGAGATAGGAAAGGTTCCATTCTTAGTGACTTTCAATACAGCAAGTCAGTAGCAGCAGTACTAACAATTGTATTCATAATGCGAGTCTCAATTCAGAAGAACCTTGTAACACTGACTGAAAGAGGATGTCAATTTCAGTCTTACCATAGTCCATTATGACATGGGTAGCACTGATCCAGATGTGCTCTTTTGTGCCTTCTGAAAAAAAACCAAAAAAGAAAGAAAGAAACCACACAAAGCACCCCTAACACCCAAACACAAAAAAGCAAAACAAGCCCCTGACCCCCAAATTAACCTTACATGCCTCCCAAAAAAGAAAAATGAACAAACAAAAACCCCCAAAAACCAAACTCCATTTTGTTTTATTTCAAAGTATGAAATAATCAAAAACTATGAATTTTCTCTATAAGTCCAACAAGTGTTGAAGTAGTCTGAAGCTGTGATTTTCACTGGAAGTAGTATGTCAAAGAGCAGCTGAGGGAGGTTTAGGTTAAGTGCTAGCAGTACTATAACGATTTTAAAAACAGGCTTCTGAATATCAGTAGTGTTGCACAGCTGAAACTAACACTCCAGCTCTGTCACTTTCTTGTAATAACTTTTTGTAATTGCTTCTTGCAAGTAATAACTTTCTGGTTTTAAATCTAAAGCCTGACAAAATCAATGGTTAATCAAATGGTTTAGATAAATGTTACTTCCATTTACTCCTGATCTACACTTAACAGATCTTTCATTTTAATATATTGCTTCAAAGTTTCAATTACTACAATATGTTTCAATTACTACAATATGTTTCAGTTACTACAATATCAATCTTGTAACAAAGTACATGGACTCTAAAATCCTGATTTCCAGTATGATTTGTCTTTCAATCCAATCCAATCACTGCCCAGGTTAAATAAATAAACAATAAATAAAATAAATAAATAATAATGGAACCAAGAGGTACAAAAAGGAGGAGGTTTATGGACAAGATAAATGTGGCACAGATATAGATAACTTCCCTCCATTTCAACTGTTGAAATACAACCTAATGCTCAGTTAATGTATTCTAGACAGCACACAGGCCCTGTTAAGGTAAAATGATTTCTCTTAACATAGAGGCAGTAAGACAAGCAGAAAATAATAGAAAACTATAAAATACATTGGTGACTTTATTCTGTCAAAAAAATAATTAAAAATAAATGAATAATATAAAATATTACATTTCCTTCCAAATGTAATTTTGGAGTTATTGTGAAGTTCATGGTGCCTGTGTCAATACCTGCAACTGCTTGTTCTGATAAACACAAATTAGCTATAAAATCTTCTCCTTAACAAGCAGAATGACATACTTTTATAAAAACATTGTCATCTTTTTTCATTTATTTCTTCTTTTGTAAGTACATGGGAGATGAACAATACTTAGATTAACCACTGCTGGAGCAGGCAGTATTTCCATGATGACAGAGAATGTCCTATGTTTAATGTATGTTAATTTCCTTCCCGCAGTATTCCTTAGTGGTAACTTGGACAGCAAATATCAGTTTAATCTTCAAGCTGAAGTTTTTCTTTTTACACTTTCCTTTGCACTTCCTCATAAATGCAAATGCCTAAGGCACAATGCAAAACACCATTTTATAGCTGTAGTGAAGGATAGATCCTTCTGCTATTTATTTAATAGCAGAGCCAAACTGAAAAAATAAGGGACAGTGGTTTTGAGCTTAATAGTGAGTATTGTTTTACTTGAAATAATACCGAGGTTACCAATCCATACACTTGATGTTTTCATTGATTGAGAGTTTCAGCTAGTCCTACTCTTGAAACTTTCTGAAAAAACACCCTTTATCATTATTTTCAGTTAAGTAAAAGACATAAAATCATCACAAAGTTTAAGAGAGAGGCTCGGTGAAAAATTAATGTTTATATCTGTACAATGGGTTCTAGGCAGCATAGTCTGTTGATTCCTATAAACAATGCTCTTTCTAAAAAAACCCAAGCAAACCCCACCAAAAAAACCCCAACCAGACAAACCAAAACCAACAACAACAAAAAAGCCCACAAAAAAAAAAACCCAAACAAAAAAACTAAAACCCTCACAAGACCAATGGAAACTCTCTACAAACTCCAGATAAGACCTTTCCATTACTACCCATGATAAGAAGTGTGTAATTTTTTAAGGGTTCTCATTTGAAACTCATCTGTGATATAAGTTAGTACACTAAATGACCCTCTAGTGATTCAACCTGTGTTGCACCTTCATCACATTCTGCTCCTTACTGGACAGTCTGTTGCTGTTTATACTGAATAAGAGGAGGTACATTTGTGGCGGGTGTTCTTCAGCTAACAGCTAAAGCAGCTGAAAAGAAACCTTGTAATAAAGCAAATCGAGTAAAGCTTATAATAAGGTAAATAAAATTTTACTTTAAAACCATTTTACTTTAAATTGGTAGAGCTAGAGTTTTAGGATGAAAGGAGTTGATTCATGGAATGGTTGATTTATTTTTCAAGAAGAAATGATTGTTGTTTTTCAATATTTTGCAAGCAGCACACCACTCTTTGAAGTTTGTGATTTTGAGATTGTACTTTATATTGATGATAATAAAGGAATAATAGGGAAAGATCATCTGGCTCATAAAACTGAAAGCTTCACCATGTAGCATCCATAGATAATAGAACTATAAAATCATAAGAATGCTCCTTGATTCTTTTGGATGTCACCTAGCCCAAAGTCCCACCTGAAGACTAACAGCCAATGGCAGATCAAATAAGACATGGTTTTGTCAAGATGAGAATTTATAACTTTCAGTAATGGTCCTGCACTGCCCTATCCCTGTTAGGACGTTGTCCATAAATTTCCATTTGCATTTGGATTTGTTTTGGGGTGACTTTATGATGTGTATCCCGTATCGCTGCCCTGTGCCCAGAAATTAATTTTTGTGCCTTTCTATGCCTTTAAACTGAGCCTGAGAGGGGGGAGGAAAAACTGAGCAAAACATTTTCAAAGCAGTTTACAGTTTGTTCAAGGTCACACAGAGATAGAGACTGTTTTCAACTGAGGGAGGAGAGCCAGAGGGAAGGGAAGCAGCCAGCTTGTTTTTCTTTCCAGCCAGCTTTTGGCAGTTTTTTTTCTCAGCTCCTTTTCCTCCGGAGACATGAACTTTTGTTTTCCTGGGACTTCATTTTTTCCCTTTTCTCTTAGCTGGACAGTTTCAGCATCAGAATACATTGGGAGGAATTTCCACCGAGGCCTTGGCCCTGGAGGTGGGCCCACCACCTTGTCCCAGCTCCAAGGAGGGAGAGAGATCTACAGAAGGGCTCTGAATTTTCCCCCAGGTTTCTCTCAGCAGAGTGGGAGGTTTTATCATTTAGTATTATTATCCTTTTCCTGTGTGTTTGTTAAATAAATAGTTTTTATCTCTTTCACTTTCCTTCGAGGAAAATTTATTTTTTCCTGAACCTGGTGAGGGAGGCGTGGTTATAGCCTTCCTTCTGTCAGAGGATGTATTTCTAAATTTAGCCAAACCCAAACAGGATTTTAACCAGTCAAGTAACAACTGAGTTAATAATGACCCTTTGAGCCTAGTGGCCAGTTACATTCCAATCTAACAACAGCCCATTCTTCCAGCCTCTATTTTCTCAGTTTTCCAATGAGAAGGCCATGAAAGATGGTGTCAAAAGCTTGACTAAGATTATGGTACCTACTGTCCTCCTGCCTATGTAAGCACTCAGAGAAAACAACCAGGCTGGTCAAACATGGTTCTTTGTAAAGCCTTGGTGACTGTTCATGATTACATTCTTGGCTTTTGTGTGACTGAAAAAAAAATTCCAAGGCAGTGTAATCTCCCTGTGGTCTGAGAAGCTCACGGCTTCCAGGTGGTTGATTCCTGCTTTAGTTGCTTGTCATTGCCTTAAGTAAGTGTATTCAAGTTATTTTTTTCAAAGAGAAGGCTCAGGACAATGCCATTTTTCAAGCTGATTACAGAGGATATTTAATCAGACATTGTATAATAGAAAGGAAGATTATTTGCAGACAGGAAAAGAATCAGAATTTCTAGTACACAGAGACTGCTCACTCATAAAATACCTTTAAGGATTTTTTTCTATTTAAATTAAAAACACTGAAATTATGCCAGCTGAGAAAAAATGCTTGTGAGTGCCAATACTGACTCCTATGTTAATCTTGATTACTCACCTGGTAACGAGATTTTGAAAATAAATCTCTCACCACCTTACAGAAATTTATGCTGAAGCTCTGTGTACAGAGTGGGTGAGGCATTGGTTTTCAGCATATCACTCCACAGAGTAGGAAAAAGTATTGGGACATTCACAGGTAAGCCAGAGGGTATTTATCCCTTCTGATAAGGCACAGCTGGCTCAACTATGCAAGCATGAGAAACAGTGGTTACGTCTTAGAAAGGGTGATAAACCAACCCATAAATTGCCCCCAGACTCATTTCTGGGGCCCTCTGCCAGAGGACTGTGCATGCTCCATCGTGTTGCAACAGACAGCATTAAACTCTTCCCACAGCTTCAAAGAGGAGGGAGGATCCCTCTTCACAAGGTGCCACATGGAGACGACAAGGGGAAATGGGTATAAGTTGAAGTGGGAGAGATTTCATACTGACAGAAAAAAGTGGGGATTTTTTTAGTGTGAGAGCATTTATTCACTGCAACAACCTCCTCTGGGACATGGTGAAGTCCCTGTTCCTGAAGATTTTCAAGGTGCAATAAAAGAGGGTGGTAGATATTTTCGTATAGGTTTCCTTTCCCAAAAAGGCCTGGGCTGGAAGATCTTTTGAGGTCCCTTCCCACCTGGGATGTTCTGTGATTCTATGAACAAATATCAGAAAGTACTTAGACTTCCAGACATGAATTAAGTGCCACAATCCTTTTTTTTTTTTTTTTTAAGTTCAAAAGCAGTTAAAACCACATGTTCCACAAGCAGAACTATTAGGTTCTGTGCTTATCAAGCAATTAGCATAGTGAGAATTAATCCTGCAATGTGTTAAGCAACCCAAGTAACAAAACTGTTGAAAGAAAAAATGTGATTTCTAACCTTGTAAATATTCTTTTTTATATAAATGTTTTTATATTCTGCAAGTCATATCATATAAATCATTTACTATCTGATGATGCATGCAAATGAAGGCAAACAAGTCTATCAAAAAATTCCACAGTTGCCTTTTTAAATGTATTAATTAAAAGAGAATTATAAGCAGTCCAAGTGAAAATATCTCCATTGTTTCAAGGAACTAAAAAATTAGTTCCAGACTTGAATGAACTCCAACTTCCTAATCAGCAGGCCTGCTTCAGTGTTGTGTTTAATTTTAAACATAACAGTGAACAGCTCGAGCTTGACATGGATATAGCAAGTTTCCCTGGTTTCTGTGAACAGAGGATAAAGTTAGACACAAGGTCAATGCAAACAGATCCATTCTGAGGTGAGAGCAAAGTTGCAAGGAACACATAACCATCATATTATTTTTCTTTTATGCGCATGTCTGTTTGTGTGTGTTTGTAGTTCTGGTCTTCAACTTTTTATTACATGTAGGAAATATTTGGTAAGGATAGGGTCCATTAAAAAATAACCAGTCGAGTCTCCTTGAACTCAAGAATAGTATCTGAAATCTTGATGTGATGCCCCCTTTATCTGTCACCTACTAAAACTAACTAAAAATTGTTAAAAAGTGCTCATGTCTAAAAGAAAAATATTATTTATCTTCATTATCTCTGTCACCTGTTAAGGAAAAATAATTGAATGCATGTAAAAAGATAGTGAATTGCTCCAAAAACTATTCATTACATGCTTATGTAGTATATCTTGACATGTGACCTATTTTGTGAGCCATGCCTTGCCCCTTAACAGCTAGAGTTGTTGTTGGAAAAAGAAGGAACTCACAAATTGATTAGAGACTTACTGCTTGCTTTAATAAAAATGTAATAACATTTACATGGGGTTTCAGTGTTCTTACTGAAACATGGCCAGTGTTTAACTCTTACATAATTTCTTCTGCTTCACTGCTGACCTTCTTCTTACTTCCTCATCATGGTAGTCTAAACCTACCAGGGATAATTTTCTGTGAATTTAACATGGTCTTATTTTTGTTCCTTTATCACTTTCCTATTTTTCCTCTCATTTTATCTATACATTCATAGGCTTCCATTTTCTATCTCAAGTTTCTATGACTATTTTTATTCATGTAATACTAACACTCTTTCTGTGTTTCTGTTTGATGGTTTCAGGAACCAGGAAAGGATTTCCCTTCACTCAGAAAAATCTTATCCACTTCATAAACGGGTAAAAGGGTTTTCCTCTATAGTCACAATAGAAGAAATAGATAATTTTCCTTCCTTGTCTTTTACTGACAGGATATATGCAAATGTATAATATGAAGAACTCATTCCTGATGTTAAAAATACTGTTTCTCAGAGTGGTAATGATGTGGGTGTTTATAAGGATAATATTTAATGAGAAGCACACGACTTCTAAAACAGAATGGGACAAAATTCTCAAATATCTTCTACATGAAACTACTCCACAGCTATTATAAAGAAATTCAGTTCAAAAAGATTGCAGAGCAAAATTGGTAAACTGTACTACTCTAGTTAGAAATACATTTTTGAGGAGTGTAATAATGGGTAGTTTCACTGAATAATAACAGTTCTTGCTTTCCACAGATTTTTTTTATGAGAAGAAGAAAGACAAAATAGCTATCTCAAACTAAATCTGGTTTAAATTTTATGACTTTATTAACATCACTGCTATAAAATGTTATTTTATGTACCATTACATATATATTATATATAACCACATTTGGAACCCAAATAAAATTCTTTTAGCTGCTTAAATGAATAGGTTATTCACACTTATTAATTTCAGAATTAGTTTCAGATATTTGTGAAGAAATATATTATATACTGACCTAGAAAAATACATGCTATTCATTCCAGAGAAATTTTAAACCACTTTCACTACTGCTTACTCAGTGACTGTGGAATCCAGGATAACCATACCTCGTTTTTCACTGTGCTTGTGCTTTTGCAGGATTCACATTCAGACAAAGGCAGCTCAGTAACTCTTCTTTACCATTATTTTTCATTGATAAACATTAAAAGTAAAGGTTAGTCAGCAGGTGTAACGCATCAGATAAAATTCAGTGTGTTCTATAAGAATGATTCAGTCAACTTAAATGGGTTTTGAATTAAGTTTTATTTACTTGTCATCATGATACAGACACCACATCTGCCTAATATCAAAAGAACACTTATTATTAATGCTGTCCACTAGTAACTAATCATTGATTGGTGCGGCACAGGACACAGCTAGAGAGTGAAAGTAGTATTTGTTTCACATAAAACTAGTGAGCTACAACTCCCCCCGCCATATTTAAGCAAATAAGCCACCCTATTTCTACAGTTAAATTGATAACTTTGCAAAGCATGATGCTACTGGAAAACACACAAGAAAGCAAATAAACAAATAAATAAATGGAGAAAATTAAATATGGGCTTTTAAAAATTGTTTCAAGGTCCAAAATTGTGTTACTAAGCTTTTGGGGGAAAACTAATGGAATAAAAATTGGCAAACAGTATTGCCCCTTACTGCTCTGTGTCAGCCATAGCAACTATTGTCTCTTCCATCAGCCATTTCTCTATTTGCCAATGCAAATTTATATTTTGACTTTTTTCTTAACAGAAAAAGGTGCTTGCAATTGATGCAAGCTGACCAAAGATGTCAGACAGCATAGAGTATCCACATTTTCATAAAAATTCATGACCTTTTAAGCTGCAAAATTGCTCTTCACAATTCCTTTTTACATAATATAATCTCAAAGCAGAATAAGGTGAAGGAAATAATATCTCCAGGCAGACAAGTCTTTATACTGTTTGTTAGCTCAAATCTCATGAGAGATCATATTATATTCTAATGGTCATGCAAATTAAGTTAGTCTCATCATCATTTTTACAGAGAGATAAAATAAATTAACAGCTACATCCATGTTCTAACTGCTCTCCTGCCTTCTTTTCATTGTCTTTGAATCCCAAATATACATCGATGTGTGTGTTTCGTTCTTAGATACATGTGAAACAAAATAAAATCTTAGCTTCTCTGTACAGAAAAGTGTTCTGAAAAGAAAGATCTATGTCAGTGCAAATTTCCAGTCACAGATTTAACATTTCAGTGTGGTCTCATGTACGCCTGAAGCACAATAAAATCAAATTATGTCACTTCTGCTTTTTAGATATCTCCTCTCAAAAAGCTGCAGGCATGAGGTTTCTATAGCATAATCAGTTCTTAACACCCTTGAAAGTTCTTTGTTTACCTACCATCAAGGCAATTGCACAGCCAACAGCCAGGTCCTTACTAAGCATCTTGAACACTCATTACAGTTGATAACAGAAGGCCTGCTAGCTAACCCAAAGTTCGTACTCCTTTCCTCTCTGTGAACTCCCCAGCGATGTTAAGAGTCTGAACCATTGATCAGTACACAAAAGGAAGAAAATGCAAATAAAACTAAATCAAATCAAATCTTGATACGTTGCATTAATTTGTTATTGATAATTATGCAGATTCACACTTGCTCTTTATCTTGGGCAGAAGAAATAGGAAGATGTTGCTTTTACAGGCTTTTTGTTCAACCTTGTCAATGAAACTTAGGAACAGCCTGCTTGAGTTTTTTCTTGGCATACATTTCATCAGTAATTTTTTTTTTATTAGCTCCAGCTGCACATTTCTTACCAAGAAAAGAAGGGAAGAAAGCATCTGATATAACTGGTTGTAGGAAGAAGTTTTGGATGATTAGACACAGGTGATATTCAACATACACTATGCTTTAAAATAATAAATATTAAGTCCTCTAACTCTGTGCTCTTCTTGTGCAATGATTTTTAGAGCAGAACTTGCACTTTAAATAATAAGGTTTGTGTGCATAAATCCTGAATTTCTTTGAAATGTGCCCTTAAGGAACCATTGGCCTTTCCGATGTTGCTCTGCAAGTGTAAAAGACTAAAGTCAGCCTCAGGGCCTCTCTGCATAAACAGTTTTTATTCAGCCTCTGGGATAGTGGAATGGAATAGATGTTTTACTAAAATGCAAAGAGCATTGGCCCAGTTCACTCTACTTCAGTTTGTAGACACTAATTTAGCCGAACCAATTGACGTTGTGAGTCTTGATCTCCCCTATTTATTTCACTTATTGTGTTTTCCCCTGAAGTGTCTTAAAATGGGCACACTGGAGCTGTTTCCTACAAGAGGATAAACATGGCCAGACTAATCACAACACAGACATCACGAAGGCTCTGCCCTCACCCAGCAGCTGAGACGTCTGCACTGTGCTGTGACCAGCTGTAAGGATCATGCCTTTTCACCTTCTCTGCTCAAACCTGTCCACACCCTATGTCCACTGAAATGCATTACAACTGCACCTTATCCAGTCAGGTACCTAAGCCCCAGCAAAATCACATAGTGATAAGAGGAAAATTAATGGGTTTTTTCTATTGTACTTATTTGCCTATGTTTTCTCTTTAGTCTCATTACTATGGCCACTGGTAATAAGCAACACAAATTGCACATAATGAGGTTCTTTTCACTTTTTAATTTTTACTTCTACTTACATTAACATTAGAGTTTTCCTGTCTGCTTTAAAGCTAACAAAACTCTGTTCTGAATTCTACTGTCTCTGGCCTGGTGAGTGAACTGTGATGTGCCAATTGTTGTTTTGCTAGATAAATAGCTTTGTGGAGAGCTGAACATTTTACAACCGTAGTTTACAAACTTTATCTCATTATTACTATAATCCAATCCCACACTGAAGCAAGGGGGATTTCTTCTGTCTGTTCCACAGTCTTCCACAGTCTGAGAAATGAGCCCTTTTTCCTTACCAAAAAAGATGAACATCCAGAAAACTGTGGGCTACCTTTCAGGAGATTAAGCAAAGATTCTGAATAAATGTGTTAAATCTACTGAAACGATGTTCTCTTCACTTACATAAAAAGCTAAATCACAATAAATGGACTGGAATACACTAGATTTTCTCTTAGGAAGCTCTTCTTCTTTACTGACCCTGAAAATACAAGCAGCTACTTTCCTTCCTATCTCCATAAAACAGAATGTGTAAAAATACACACAGCTGCTATATTTTGAGTCAAGTCTTCGCCAATTTATTTATGTGAGTTTCTGGCTTGTGTGAGAGGGCAAGAAGACTAAAGGGCAGAAAGCAGATTGTTTAGTAAACTCAATATATGTCTCATACTGATGACCAGCATATAAAATTCTCCAATTACTTGAGTTATTTTTGGATGAGAGAACTTGACACCCAAAGTACTTTTGACAGTTCACAGTCAGGGATAGCTGCGAGTATTAAATATTTTTGTGCAACTTCTACGGTTTCATCAGACCTTGCCTTATAGTGTAATACTTTTGTAGATATGTCGTTTAGATTTTATTGAGTCACACAATTCACTTTCATTATTTCAGTGAAAATTAGGCACAATTGAAGATTTGAGCCTCTGGGCTTTAATATTTCTTCCCCCTGCTTTTAATATTTCTTTCTTTTTGGGGGCATACACCTAAAATTATATGCCTTTTTGTCATACAAGGTCATGAAGAGTCCATCAGACTGTGAATTTAATATATTTCAGCTATTCACAGATAATCAGATAATGGAGAAGGAAAAATCAAGATATGCCCTTGTAAGGAGAGCAGATCAAATGTGTGCAGGAGTCTTCATATGCCATACACAAGACAAGTACATGTGTGTGAGAAAGAGAAGGGAAATAGGCCAAAAGAGCAGGGTTGGGCTACTCGTTCCCTTCACAACCGAAATTGTTATGACCATTTAGTATGACTCATCTTTTACTCTATATTTGGTAGAATTAGAAGAGCACTTCATGTTTATTTTTTTTTTTTTCCTTAATTTACCTGTTTTACATGCCAATTTCCTTGGGATAAATGCTTGGGAGATCATTTGCATGCAGATATCAAGGCTGGTTTCTCAGCTTACTTTAATTTTACTCCAGGATTTGAATTTATCTTTATCTTGCTGATGCTACTATTAGAGTTAGCTGAGTTCATTGTGCTGCTGTGTGTGTAGTGTATGGCTTTAAAAGGCATTTTAAACCAAGATTTATTTGCCTTTGCATGTTGTTCAGACAGACTTTAGAGAGAAGAGAATGTTACTCTTGACAAACTCAGAAAACACTCCTAATGGTCTGACTTCTTTCAGATTTATGTTGTTTAAAGCCAATGACATGTTCTTAAAGCTGAATTAATTTACAAACATACACAGTTCAATCCATTGCTTTTGGAATGTTTTAGTATATCTAAAGAAGATGAGATATCACACAAGTCACTTATACACTTGAGCTCTTCTGTGTAAAGTCCAAAATCAGCACTATTATTTTATATAAGTGTCATCACTGAAAGTTTCTTGTAACTTTTTCACTTTCCTTGCACAAAGAGAATTCAATGTTAGCAAAGATGAAATTACTACACACATCATAATTTTTGTTTACTTGGATAAGACTGTCTCATGTAGGTACATTAACGGGTTGTGAAAGTGAATGTGTTTTCCTCAGATTCAGCTTATGAAATTTTACTAACCTTAGTAACATCTTTTTGGGAGTTAGGAGGCCACACCATATTCTCAATCACCATGTCACCTCATGATAATCTGGATAAACAGTTTAAGAGGGTTTGTTGATTTGGGGAGTCTTTTTGGATATATTGGCTGAGATCACTGTTATGTAACAATAGATTTTGTAAATGACTCCATTAAAAAATGTTTTAGACCCAACTTTAGCAGACTGTCATGAATAATGTGGTTCACAGTGCTTGTAGTTCTACAGACAGACATGACAGTGTTGGGATTAATGACAACTTGGCTTAGATGTCATGAGGTTCTACAGTAATATTTACCCCAAGATGACAAAAAAATAGGAGTTTCAGAGGTTGCAATGTTTCCATATGACAGGGAAGAGACATTTTTCTAGAACTAACTCTGCTATTCAGGATTGCTTGTTTGTTTGTTTTCCCCATGGTGTGTTTTTGGCCTGTTCTTTTGTGGGAGCTGCTCCTCCTTACTTGTTAGAAAGTAATTTGAGTTATTATGTTTTATTTTAGTTTTCATATAATTTACTCAGTCATTAGGGAAATAGGCTTTGCTTTTTAATCTATTATTCTGACTGCTCAAAATATTTGATCCCCTATAAAATTTGTTATGGCCAGAAAACATGATAAGTGAGGATAAAGACTAAAGCCAGAATGCTGAGTGTCACAGATTTGATTGAAACAGCTTAATCCCCTTGCAGAGCATTAACAGAGATGTTAAAGAAACCTGGATGCAGAAAGCTGTTTCAATGAAATCTGTAGACATTTCTGAGCTGACCAGACTTTTAAGTAAAAAGGAAAACAGCAAAAAGAAAACAAAACCAAATAACCACCCTCGAAGAAATAGCAGAAAGGAGAATCAGAGGAAGAAGTTCAGAAAAGTTTTAGTATACAAAAGGGAACACAGCTTTCTGGGCCAGTAGAATCAGTCTCCTGATATGGAGTTCATACATATAGTGTACTTAATAAATGTTATCCATTATCTTGCTATACTAGAACACAGTCTCAGGCTGTTCCAGCTTTTTATACATTGATCCCTTAGGTTTTAACTTTTTTATCTTTCAAACCCTGTACTGCTTAGTATGTAACTCTGAAACTTAGTATTTTAGCTACTGTTCTCTCTTGATGATTAGACATAATCAACCCTCTCTAGGTCTGCACTTCAAGGACACCTTGTTGTCCCAGGCCCCAAAATGTGTAAACTAAAGCCTTTGACAGGGAAAGCAAACTTGGGGTAATTACATCTCTACCTGAGATTGTAATTGGAAAATTAACCCTGATACGCAAATGGACCAAACTTATAAAAGTGTGAAAAACCAGTGACCCAGTGTTCATCTTGGGAGGAGCCCTCGGAGGCTTTTGACTGTCCAAGATGCACCTTTGAAGGCCCATCAAATAAATACCTGCTTTTATTCTCTTATTCTTGTCTGGCCTCTGTCTTCAGGTAGCCATTTCAAGGCATCACATAATTTTCTTTTAATCTGAATTCTTATAGTATGTGGTCATTAAGAGGAAAATGGATTCTCTGAAGGTAGTCTGAAGACAAAATTCGATAAAATTTTTGAGAAACATGAAGCCAAAGGACCTCAATGTAAGTTAAATGTTAGATTAAAATTCGCCATTACAGTTCTATATTTCTTAATAAGAAATTGCCACTGTTTAACCTGCTTTAATGTGAAAATGGGAATGACTTCATGCATAGAAATTTATTGCCAAATTGAAAGACGTGAAGAGAAGATTTCTAGGTATGAGAAAAGTTCACTTAAAGGATATTTAAGATACTAATCTCTCATCATGAAAGGAAGAGAGTGCCAACACACTGAGAACCACATACCTCAGGAATGACATGTAATATAGTTCAGAAATGAACAGTCAGAGCTACAAGAAACTTGTACACAAAAACCAATTCTGAAAGATAAGACTACTAAGATAATACTCCAGAGTTAAAATATGCAAAAAATTCAAGGGCAAGCTGAATTTTAACTTAGTTTCTAGAGTATATATATATATATAACATACACTGCAACAATCTTTGCAATTGAACCTTTTTTTTTAAATTCTGATTATCTGTGTTTTTCTTGATCTCAAATAAATATATTGAACAAATTAAGTCAATCAGTAATACATTTTAGAATAATTGTTTGGCTTGGTTTGGCTAATGAGCTGCAAGCTTAGTTATTCACAAAGCTCAAAGAAACACGCTTGGTCAATGACTTGGCTCAAAGAATTGTTTTTAGTTTGGCAGAATGCAGTTTTCTACAGTGGAGTAGCTCTCCATTCCCTGTGTGGGATGAGAAGTTATTTTTGTTTCTAGGAAAACTGAATACACAGTTGACTTCAGGATTACTAACCCTGGGAAAAAATTTCTTATACCTCTGCTTTTTCACCCACAAGCAAAACACACCTGTGCAACTCTGTTAAAAAGTCCTGCATATTTAAGCAGGTAAGGCAAAACCAGGTATATTCCCCAAAGTGTTAAAATTGGAGGTATGTCTTCAACACCATCTTCAGCTTGTGGTCCACATATTGTTTTTTCAGGTTGCAAAACCGACCAAATTTGTTATTACTTCATTTCTTGAATGCTGCTCCTAAAAAAAAGTATGTGAGGTTTTCTTTCACATGTGGGATTTCACACAAATGAAGCCACCTAAATTTTGCAGCTTTGGTTGCTCTGTAGTATCACATACCAATTCATAAGGGCAAACAATTTATGTAGGCATGTGGTTTCCTGGTTTTTATCTGCCTAGAGCTTTTTCAGTCACCTACAGTACTGGACTGTGCTTCCCCTCTCACCACAAAAAATGAAGACGGAGGCAGGCTTCTGAGAAAGATTACATGCACAAGATCCCAGAACTTTAGAGACCTGCTGATATCATCCCCTTGAAGTCACCTCTCCAAAACACCATGACAGTGTTTTACAAGTCCCTGCCCGTGGTAACAAGTCATGAAGAAAGGCAAATCTGGTGATGCCTACAATCCAGATAACACCAGGAGAGTCCAACAGCTGTTGGGCAACTGCTTGTACATTACAAGTCTCACTTTCAGCTGAGGGAAGTTTTATTCTCCCATGGTAAGTCCTGGCTGTGTGCCACCCTCCTAGGGCAGACAGGGTCCCATGGGGATGGGACTGCAGGTGGTGGCACCAAGTGTGACCTCTGTCCTGGCAAACAACAAACTGGGAATGTGCTGGGACCCAGCTGGGATTATCCCACTGCTGCTCGCCAGCCTGTACTGCCCACAGCATTGCTCACCGTGCACTTGGCAATTCCTGTTCACCTCTGTCAGGCACAAACAACCAATGCCTGTCTTCCAAAAGTAAAGTACTCCTGCATCATAAGTGAAAAAACATATTCAGAGCTTCAGAATAATTTAGATGTTATTTTCGAGACACTACTAGGTGAATATGGGTTAGTTCAATGAGGAAACCTAAGCTGGACTCTTAGGAAATCTTAGTAACCCATTGCTCAGCTCTTGCTGCCTTTTTTTTTTGCAAGTCTACTTGGTGGTGTAACAGCAAGTTTTATCGTATTTTACTCTTTTTTTCCCCCCCCAAAGCTTTGCAAAACCTCTAACACAAGCTCTTCTGTCAGTTCAGCAGTTATCTTCTTAAAAAATGAATCAGTCTTTGATTTATTTAATATTAATCTAAACCTGTGTTGTAGTCAGAAGTTGTGTAAACCTTCAATGGATTTATTCATAATATATGCTCAGACACATTTTACCATCACTTCAGACAAAATATCAATGTTTTAAATAATATCAAGGTATAAAATGGTTGAAAAGCTAACATAAGGAAGGCACTGACAAGGATTTGCTGGGACAGCAGTATGTTAAATAAATAAAGAACAAAGTGTGTGAGAGAAGAATTATGTGCCACAATATCAGCAGGGAAAGAAGAGAAAACTAATTCAGTGCTGACATAAGTGGAGGACAAAAACTGATGATAAATGCAACCAAAAATATGAGAACACAGCTAGTTTTCACCAGAAGAAAGCTGGCAGGCTCTCCAGTGATTTGGGGGTGTCATGGGAGGAGACAGCCTCTGTTACTCTTGTGATCACACAGTGAGCTAAAAAACCCAGCCCAAGAGTGAATATTCCATTTTCTTTCTTGCTTTCCAAGTCAATTTTCTATTCTTTTGACCTGAATCAAAGTATTATGTGATCAGATAAGTACCATGGAGAGGGTGAGGTAAGGTTGTCATGTAGGAGAGAAGGAAACAGGATTGCATCCCTCAGTGGAGAAGAGCTGTTAATTTAGCCCAGTCATTTTATGGAAATACAGCCTTGGGATTTGTTCCCAAAACATCTTCAGAGAAGAGCTAAGCTTCTTCTGCCATGCCTAGAACAAGAAAGAGCAGGATTTGCACAAATATTTGTGGGTTTTAATTGTAGAGGTTGCAGAATTTTATATCCTGCAGTTCTCTTCTCTTGATAGTGGCAAAACAGTTTTCTGACTACAACCAGTGACAGAAAAATGGAGAACTAGCTACAGTGCAGTTTTCTATTAGCATTTTTGCCCTTTAAGTGTAACACAGCCATCTGTATTTTGTTTGTATTTGCTTCCAAAGACTGCCACAATAAAAATTACCTCTGTCAATTTTAAAGATTGCATAAATATTATCAATTCTTTTGTTCATTACCATAGTACTCACTAGGACCTGGGCAAAATGATTCTGAATATTTTAATAATAGATTGGCACCTGAAACCAGAAACTTGTGTCTTAGCTGTATACATGCACTGATCTCTAAAGAGGTTTCAGTCTTTACAAACTCCAGGGCTCCTCCTGGCCCAGCTTTACTTAAGGCGTTCCCAGAATACCCTTAGCTAGTAAGTCACACTGTTTGTGTTTAACACAAAAAAAAATCCCTCAAATCCAACAATGTCTTTGACTGGAGCACAGATCTGGGTCAGAGATGTAAGAGGGCTTCTGCTGACTGCTGTGAGCAGAGGCCAAGCTGCTAGAGGGACAAAGAGAAAACCCTCACAAAACCTGGAAAAGTGGAAAGCTTGTGAAGCAAGGAGAACTTGAGAGCTGAACTGGAAATTATTTTTGTTTAACTTTCCAAGATTTATTTAAAATATTTTGTAGAACAAGAATAAACTATTTGGTTTTTTTCCAGTTGTAGACCATTATTTTTCAATGTTATATTGCAGTATTGGTTGTTACGTGACAATAGTTACTTCATTTGAATGAGACAACCCTTCCTGTACATCTTAGTTTCCTTCTTGTAAATTTTTAAGTATTGAAATAGAATTTAAAGGGACTCTATTCCCAATTTGATTAGTTAAAGCATGAAGCAGCCTCTACTGAAATCATTACTATTTTTACAAACATTTTTGGTAGGTAGCCATTTTTAAACAATTTATAAGTGTAAAAGCTTGCAAATTCTGAACTTGAACTTCTTTTTCCTAAGATTTCTAAGCAGACAAATATTGTCTTTCATTATTAATTTCTGTCACAATTTGTAATCTTGGTAACTTCTTAAGAGTGGCACAGTTGCATTAATACCTTCAAATATTGCACAAAATGAGAATCCTACTGTCATAGGTTAGCAAGCATAGTCCCGGAAGGGACGTCCTTGCTAAGGGGTGCTTACAGTTTCCTCTGGGAACTGATAGAACCTATCAGCTGGCCAGTTTGAATATGGACAATTCTCTAAGCCACTTAAAGTTGTGATCACCTCTGTGATCCACATTTAAGAATAGGCAAACTTCCCTCCAAGCTCTCTCTCGTTTCCGGCGCTGGGACAGGTGGCTGCAGGGCCCGAGCAGGGCCCAGTGGGCCCGGCCAGGCCCTGCTTGGGCCAGGCCGGGCTGGGCCACGGCCATCCTGAAGCCATGGACCTGTTCCAGCCGTGGAACCCCCCCCACTGCCTTGCCGTGGGCAGCCGGAGCAGCTCGGCTCTCCCCCCTCTCCACTGCGATAAGAAAACATTCAACATTCCAGCTGTAAAGCTGCAAGGCCGAGGTGAGATTAACCCTTTTATTGCTGTGAAGAGCTGAAAACCTGAGGGAAGAGAGAGAGGAGATGCTTAAAGCTGAAATTCTGTTGTGAAGCTATGATATATCAGAGTATCCTGTTGTAATTTCATGAAGATATGGGGGGTGGAGTGTTCAACTCGTGAGCAAAAGCACCTGCGCTGAGATAGGCAGATGCTGACGCAGCTGTAATTTCATGAGAAGTTTGGACAGGGAGAGATGAACCAGATGAGGACTTTTGCTCCAAACGGGAAAGGAGAAAACCTCAGTCCATAGAGATGAACCAGATGAGGACTTTTGCTCCGAACGGGAAAGGAGAAAACCTCAGTCCGTAGAGATGCTCCCAGAGATAGTCCTAAAGATGAAGATGATGAAGACCCTTTGCTCCCAGGGAAGGAGAAGGGCCTCTGTTTTTGTTTCTGAACGGCTCAACCTTAAAATTATACCCCAAAAAACTTCAAGAGTGGACCCTCGAAAGCAGTTGCGGGAAAAGCTGCAAGTCGGGGGAAAGGACTCACACGCAGGCAGAGAGACTCCTCTTCCTAAATGAACTGAACGATATTTGGAAGTGGGCGGCTGTCTCGTTGTGATAATGTTTTCATAGCATGAGCAAGAAGAGACTTCTCTTTCTAAATGGACTGAACAAGGTTATTATGGAAGTGGTAAACAGACTGAACATCTTAAGGGTTGTCTTTGAACATTGTCAGTGGGAGAAGGGAGGAAGGTGGGGGGAGGAGGAGAGTTCTGAAGGTGGTATGATTTTTTTTTTTCCTTCTTTTAGGTCTGTTAATAAACTTCTTTATATTCTTTCAAGTTTAGTGCCTGTTTTGCATTTCTCCTAATTCTTATCTCACAGCAGATAAACAGTAATGAGTATTTTGGACCAAACCACTACACTAAATTGGTGTTTCCGCCCGGGAACAAACCGAACCCGCGACACCTACTCAGAACTAAGAAATGCATGTCTTCACACTAAAAAATTTACATGAGAATTTCATATGCAGCTATTGAAAACGTTTGACTTTATGTTTTGGAACATTGCTCTTTTGCCCTAGTTCATTCTTTTCCCCCAAGTGCCTTAATCTGTTTGACATAGTGTCAGTAAAAAAGTCTGCCATGTGTTACCAAATTTCATTCCTAATAACCCAACAGAACTGTTGATCCTGGGTGTGTCTGCACCTAAAATGAAGGATGATCTTTCCAAGACTGTTCGTCCAGATTTCAGAGTACACACCTTTGTGTGTGATTGTTCTGTTTTTCCATTTCTTCTTGAGAAGACAATCTATAAGTCTTCTCCAGAAGTATCCTCACTGGGGTCTCTGGATTGTTTTAACCTGAATCTTAGCTGTAATACATTGCAGTCCCCAGGAAAGCTCTCTGATTTTTCTAAAAGTTTTCCCTGAAAATGCTGTTGATGACAGTTGGACTGTGGAGACAGTGATAATTTTTTGCAAAGTAAAAAGTGTATCAGCCAAAAGGTGCACACTCCTCTGAGAAGAGATTTTAAACAAGTGAGTTTTACATGTAAACCATCTTACCTATGCTTGCTGCTTTATCCAGGTTTTTTTAGGCAAACATGCATTGATATTTATGCCCTTGACTATTTCGCAAGGCAAGCAAAGAACCACTTGCTAGAAGTTCAGTGCTTGATCTTGCAGAACCTCAAACCAGCAAGTCCACACTGATAAAAGCAATGCCATGACAGGTCAGATCTAGAGTCAGGAAATGCACATTAACTCAAGAATTACATCTGAACTAATAATCTCCAAGTCTCAACAGTGCTCCAGAACTATAACATCTCTGCACCATATCTGGGCCTAACCTAGATTACACCTGAAAGCCCAGTGCTTCTGCTTTATTTCACCATGCACTTTCCAGTGGTGCCTTTTCCCGGTCTTAAAATCAAGAGTCACACATGGTTAGAAGGGGAAAAGGGATTTTACCTTGGTATTTATTTTAAGGATCTTTAGGTGCACACGCCCAGGTCATATGCATCGAGATGCACCCCTCCAAGTGTGCCCCCAAAGATCGGGTATAACATTATAGGTTTTACTAATTAGCATATCTATCAAGGATTCCCTAATGAGAGGCTCAAGTGACCCCCCCTCTCCAAGGAACCTTCCCCTGGATGGTTCTATCTTGGTTTACAGAATGTGTTCTGGAGAGGACCTTGGGGTCTGGGGCACACTGATCCCTAGCTACGAAGCTTCTAAAACGTTTAGTCTCCTATCTTGACAAATAAATCCAAGAATGTAGGCAAAAAGCATTAAGAATACAGAAGTTGTAAAAAAGTATAACAGGGTTATAAAAGAAAAGGCAAAAAATCTTCATGGCATCACCAGGCTAGGGTTAGGATGGATGAAGTCCACACCCCAGACATGTCTACACTGCCATAATGCTGTCAGTTTCTCTAGGTTTCACAAATCTTCCTCTATTTTAGGTTAGAGGACCGTTTCTGTTCAGTTAAGTGTCATCTCTTCATTTTTCCCATCCAGTGCCTGTGTATGTCCTTTAATGACCAACTGAGTAGAAAACAACCCACCAAAATAAATATGCACACAGAAGCACGCATCATGTTCATTAAACTAAAACTGATAGTCTCCTCACTGTCATCACACGAAGTCACGATTTTCATCCTGATGCCTTCCTGTTGATTAAATTCATTCATATTTATGGTAAAGAACCAACAACTTTTAAGGACTCAGAGGCATTTTTTTTTTCCCATTTTTTCCACCTCTCTCACTGAGGGAAGCTGATGCAGATGACAGAAATTGCCACAGAGTACCATACAACAGAATGTGTCTCTCATTTGAAATACAGCATCATGATGCCCTCCTAAGGCAGCAGCATTCTTTGTGGGTACTGGTACATACAGACTTGCCAGTTGTGGCTGTACAGAACAGGCAGTCCTTAGCAAGCTGAAGCTCGGCTGCATTTGGTGAGCTCAAACTCTCTGTTTAAAACTGTGAAGAAATGCACCTCTGAGCTTATATTGTACTACTTGTACTGCTGGGAGTGACACTTTACAATGTATGGTTTTCTTCTGGCATGTCTATTTTATGCTGCAAAATTTTATTTTCTCTCAGACCACTGCAAGACACAAAGCATTCATTTCAGATGCTGAGTTAGTTCAATAACGTTGATCAAAGGTTTTCCAGTTAAACTTTGGCAGCAAATTCACTCAGGCACAAGTTTCCTTTAGAAAGAACACTGTTGCCATCGAATTTTATACTGAACACTGTTGCCATCGAATTTTATACTAAACAGTGTGACTCTGAATTTGACATGTGGGAAACATTTCTGATATCTGACACAGTTTGCTAGAGCTGCAGACTTTGAGGTGGCAAAGGGTTCCTCAAGACACGAGTATTACAACCTTGTGATTACATGCCTTCAAATACTTAATGCAACATAAAGATGTGACATGACAGCATTCATCATCCTACTTTTTCTCTCCCCACTTGGAACTAATCTGACACTGGTTGCAACTAGAAGTCTAGAGGCTGTTTGTTTGGTCAGAATGTTTTTTTATGCCTAAGACATTTCTGTCACTTATGTGAAAAGCTGTTGCAGAATGTGATGTATCTCATTTTGCTGCACTGCTGTAGCTCAGCTGTGATCCACAGAGTATCGCCCATTTTCTTAGGGATTATGTATCTATCTATCAGATAAATGTAGCCTGCAAGTCCAAATTGTATTCATAATGAATAGTCCTGCTAGAGAAAAATAGATTAAATTGTGCCCTAAGTTACACAAAAACCTACCAGTTTATCTCTGTGGTCCTTAGTGCTACTCCAATATAATTTAGGATGATTTGGGGCATGCTCCTTTATACATTTCAATATCTCTGTATGGTTCTCAAGTCACTGTTTACAAATGTTCATTACATTAAAATATACTTCAGATAAAGGAAAATTACCATATAAATATCTTCCAGTCCTCATCCACGTTCCTGTTTCCTACCCATCTAGGCTTTTTCTTATGACATTTTTATACAAGAAATAATAAAAAACTTAAATATATTTATTGTTATTTTTTATGTGAACTGATTTTATGAAACTTGGCTAAAGTAATAGAAACAGGTAATGAAATGGGCTAGTAAGGACATCCTAACTGAAGTGGATTCATTTTCATCTTGTAGGAACCCAGAGTGCAGAGTATATTTCTCTGCCTGTTTTGAAGGGGTTTTACCCCCCTGAACAACACAGTTTTTGGCCTTTGTCCATGGGAAAATTTGCCTACCCTCTGGGAAGAATTTGAATCTACAATGGTGTGAATTAGGTGTTAGAATACTATGTGAGATTATCCCAGGGTGAAAAATTTAGAGTTTTTAGGTCTATTTACATAGTAAATAGATAAAAGCAAAAAACACCAAAATGGAGGATTGTTGTTGTTTTACAAACCTTCTTCTTCTTCTTCTTCTACTACTCCATACTCTGCAGTAGAAGTAGTTTGGGATGAATGGATAAAGAATTCCACAGTTCCTGTCTACGTGATTTAGGAACTTGTTGGACATTGGTAAAAAAGTGAAAATATCTTGCCTTTTAAGTTTTCATTGGGTAATTTACCTTTAAAAAGGCTGTGAAATCTTGTTAAGCTGTCTTCTTGTTGCATTCTCTGCTCTATGCTATGTCTAGGCCACGCCAGTGGCTTGTACTCCTTAGATAAGAATTAATAAACACCTATCTGGAGACTGAGAAGCATGAAGTCCCATTCGCCTCCTTTTTTCTCCTGGCAAAAATGTGAACGTCTCCCCCATCAGGGAAGACAACAATTGATAAAATGGACAGTGTTACATCTGAGCACTGCAGTGTTTTGAGATGGCAGTTTAAGAAGTGTACAATAGTATCACATAATTTTAACAATTGTTCCCTTGAGAGACAAAAGAATTTGACTTGCATGCCATTATTTTCTCTGCTTGCTCTTAATGTGGAAACTGTAGTGACATCAATGAATAAAAAGAGGCTAGATAAGGTAATTAACCAAAAATGTGCCATAGGTTAATTTGAATTGACAAAAACATACCGGTATTCTTCCAGTTTAATTTCCTCTGGGATGATGCATTTGAACTGCAGTCAAACTGCAAACTTGAAAATTTGGCATGCCAAGAAACAGGTTGACTCCTAGACAGAGAAACCAGCAAAGAGTAGTTTCCAAAGGATGCCTGCCTTTTAATCCTTACTCCCACCTCCTTCCCCACCTGCCTATCAAGGTGGCTGCAGCACTTACTGTCTATCTCTACGGACCTTGGAAACTTCAGTCATTGGGCCCTTTGTCTTAAGTCAGATATGGCTGGTTATGGCCAAGACTTCCAAAAGTGAGACACAGAAGCAGATGACACAATTCCATAGGCCTTGTTTCCTCAGGGAACTAGGCAGGAAACCAAGTGAAGAACATGAAGTCAAATGAAAATAAAACAACCTGTGGAATCTTAAAATCCATATGTGCAAGCTGATGCAGTAAAGACAGGCTTTGAACGATAGGTGAAGAATTTGAACACCATATGTGTTTTTCTCTCCAGATTTCAATAAAAACCTAAAACCTATACTCATCTAAACCTACGCAGATTAGCATGTCAGGGCCAGACCTGTGTTTTTCTAAATTACTGCTAGTTGCTTTTTAATCTGTCATGTTTTAGACAGAGATTTAACAGATGGGTTGGATTTTATCTGAGCCGTCATGGCTGGCTGCTACACTGAAAACAACCCAAAACCTGAAATAAACACATCTGGATTAAAAAGGTCAACCACAAATTAAAATAATCTGAACTAATGTCTGTTCTGCTTGGTTTGCTGAAAAGCATAAAAATTCTGGGAATGAAGTACCTTTATTAGGTTACAAAGTCAGGACCAGCTACCAGATTCACTATGAGAGTATCCTGATGTCCAGTTTTTCTTTCTGTGCCCCCTCCCTTACTGTGCCACATCCCATTCCCTCCTGGCATCTATCATATCACCTAGTATAAAAAGAGAATTATTCTGAGCTCTCAATAGGATGACTAACTTCGTTTAATGGATTTACAGACAATGTGTTTGGTGCAAAATCACAGCAGATATGACTACATCACTTTTACTTCAACCCTGGTAAACATTTCATTCCATAGTTTTAAGTTGTATTAACACACAGAATAGTCTCAAAAGCAATATTCTTCACTGAAATACACCTAGTCATAAATAAGGAAGAAAACCCCCTCTTTCTAGCACTTAACATTATTTTAAAACCTATGGTATCATTATAAGGTTCACTCTCCATTTTAATAGAAAGAACCAAAACAGCTAAATTCGAATATTTTGGTTCCATTTCCTTGTAAATTGATGAAGTTGTAATTCATCCTGGCCTGGAAGCACCAAGACATTGGGGAAAACTGAATTTACGTGCTGCATTCCAACTCCTTGGCATAAGGATCAACTTCAGATACTTGAATTTTGGGATAACACTACTCCAGGAGACAGTGACCATACAGAATCCAAAGAAGAAAAAACTATTACACTGAAAATGTGCTGTGACAGTGCTCAGTGTCTGAAAGGCTGCAGTCATATTGAATATTTCCAGCTAAGCTCTTGCATGTTGACTTAAAAATAAAAAGCAAAACAACTTGCAGAACTAAAATTGGGGTACAAAAGTTCCTTGCTCTCAAGAATAATAGTTGATGCTTATCTGGGTAAACCTTTACTCTAACTACAGGATTAGAAGTCAATGAGAACTCTTTCCAAAGCATACTCATAACTTGACCAAAATGGTGTGTATTGGGATGAAACATTCATCCTTTTCAGCAAGTCTCATGGCTATTCCACAGTCAATCAGGTGATTTATTTAAGTATTTCATCAACAACCTCCTCTGAACCTTCTGTACTCAGTGAGAAGAGAGGCATTTTAAACATTTTAATCTTGGTAAAATAGACCATTTCATAACACACCAAAATGGATGTGCCTAACCTAAGAATTTAAGAAAGTAAAAATTCTGCTGGTGTAAAAATTCTGCTGGTGTAAAAATGGTAGTGATGAACTGCAAAGCGTTTTTTTTTGACAATTCACACCCCAAAAGGGAGCCTGCTTGATGGACCGTCTATTCACGCCTTCAAAATGACTAAGCATGAGAAAGGAATATTAAGCAAGTTTGCTATGTTGTTTAAGCTATCTTAAGAGGTGGTTGAGTAGCTGAAGACCAGGAATAATGCCAGCATCTTTTAATGAGATAAAATTGCACAGACCACCAGAAAATGCTCTATGGATCACATGTTTGAGAAACAGCAAACTGTCTGAAACAAGACTGAACCACACAACCTCCATGTTCTCACACCACAGCAACCGTCTCTGCCTCTTTTCTTCTTACATTGATATAACAAATTGTCTTGGCTGCACACTGAGTTGACAGATTTTATTATGTCTCTATTGTATACTCATTGCAAAGTCACCAATACATTTTGCTTTCAGTTTGATTCTCTTTAGAGGGAAATAATATTACAGACCTATTAATAATATGTTAGGGAAATTAAGGGTTCAAAGCCAAGGAAACGGTAACCACTGTTATTACACCAAAAGATTTATGTAAGAACATAATGGGGTTTTGGAATGAAATAAACACTTTTTTATAAAAGGACAATGATGTCCTAGGTTTGTGGAGTAGTGCATTTAAAAAATAACTGGTAACTGCGTGTAAAATAAGTTCAGTATTAATGTCAATTTCAGATTGTTTAAAAACACTCAAAAAAAAAAAAGAAAAGAAAAACATCTTTTAAACAGTCTGTAGGGCATATATTTGACTAGACAAGAGGTGCATGAGCCTTTCAGAGATCTCTGGATATAGCTATTTATGACATACACGGAGCCAATATAGATCCTTGTATGAATAGGTCTTTTCTTACCTACTTTATTCAGCATAGGAGCAAGATGTTTTGGTATCCACTGTCTTCAAAGTATCACTGACATTCAAATCAATGAAGAAATTTTGATTAAAGGTTTTTTGCATTCTGTAGCCTAAAAGAAAAATGCCTGAGATGTATCCTGTTGAGAATTGTTGAAGCCCCTTGTAATAACTCAGCAAAATAGAATATCCATGCCTTTAACCATGAAATTGGCGCATGATTTGGGGCTCTAGGGGACTCCTGCTTCAAAATCTAATGACTGTGGAAATGTCACTGATCCAAAAAAGTAGAAGTTCTTTTCTCTCACATTCAATCTAGCTGTTCCTTACTGCCAGAATGTATCAGTTTTAAAAAAAGGTAAAATTGGAGTGATTTTGAAAATATTCCAGAGACAAAACAGAGTCAGAAGACAGCCAACATTCATTCAAGGCCAGACAGACAAGAACCCGTTTCTACACAGGCTCATTAAATTCCCATCCTGACTCAAGTGCCCAGATATGTAGCAGGTATACTACATGCTGTTTAGCTGCTCTCTCGATGAATATAGGCAAAATGCATTCTTGATTAAACTTCAGCAATAACCCAGGACTCAAATTTTATTACTTCAAAAGCTTTTTTTACCCAACAGGACCTGGAAAAATAAAAGGCCCTTTTTTTACAAAGAAGTGATTAGATAGACTCAAAAGGAGTGAAGGAAAATAATTATTTTCTTGGTGAGTAATTTGTAAATAGGCAAATTTGTAAATATGTAAAAGGTCTGAAATCTCATAAGAGAGTAGATTCATAAAATAACTGATAGAAACTGTTATGTACTTTACATTTGTCAAAACATACACCAGAAAAGTGTCTCGGTATTTTAGTCCAATTCCAATATGACTTAATAAAATTGATCTTGATAAAATTAGTCACCCAGTATTTTCATGTGCCAATAATTTATTTTTATGGTAGACCCACAAGTTCCAGATCTGTAAGAATTTCTTACTTACAAAGAGGATCTGATGCTCAAAACTACAGCCTTTCATAAATTTTAAACTGCTACCAGTAAACCCAAATGTATATCCTTTCTTGGAGGTGATACATATAGAGTGATGAACTACTTAGTGCTGCTATACTGCTGAAAGGCTTTTGTGTGCATTTGGAACAGGTGGAGTTAAATTACTTTTACAGTTGTGATAAAATATTGAGCACTTTTTAGAGAATAAAGTAAAGTAAGATTAAATGGTATAAATACAACTGAGAAAAAGTCAGAGGATTTTTCTTTGACCCACTATTTCCTTATTCTCCTTTTATATCCTGGTATCCAAGATGCATAGTTTATCTTATTTAAGCTTCTATAATCAAGACAGATGGAGACAGTTCTTCCTGAATGCCATCTCCTGTGTTGCAAGATGGTTTAAAATGCTGTTGTGTTTTTTTCTTTTAGCTGGTAGTTTGGGTTTTGGTTTGGGGTTTGTTTGTTTTGGGGGGTTTGTGTGGGGTTTTTTTCTTTGTTTGGTGGGTTTTTTGGTTTTTTTTTTGCAGGTTGAGAAAGTAGTAGTGATCAGTCCTACACTTGCAAAAACAGTGATCTTGATTGTTATTCCTCCAATAATCCACTCTCATCTCACATGTGAAAATACAGCTTTAGACTTACATTACAAGAATAGAAAATCACAATAATAATAATATCTAACACCTAGCTATCACTGTAGGAAATCTGGACATGAGAAAGTAAATAGTAATTATTTATTCCCAAAAAATAATAGCACAACTATACCACAGACTCACAGAATCACAGAATCACCAGGTTGGAAGAGACCTCTAAGATCATCAAGTCCAACCCATGCCCTAGCACCTCAACTAAACCGTGGCACTGAGTGCCACATCCAATCTTTTTTTACACACACCCAGAGATGGTGACTCCACCACCTCCCTGGGTAGAACATTCCAGTACTTTATCATTCTTTCCATGAAAAACTTTTTCCTAATATCCAACCTGTGCCTTCCTTGATGCAGCTTGAGACTGTGTCCTCTCGTTCTGTCAGTTGCTGCCTGGTGAAAGAGACCAACCCCCTCCTGTCTACAACCTCCTTTCAGGCTAAACAATCCCAGCTCCCTCAGTCGTTCCTCATAGGGCTTGTGTTCCAAGCCCCTCACCAGCTTTGTTGCCCTCCTCTGGACACGTTCAAGTGTCTCAACGTCCTTCCTAAACTGAGGGGCCCAGAACTGGACATGGTACTCAAGGTGTGGCCTCACCAGTGCCGAGCACAAGGGAAGAATGACTCCCCTGGTCCTGCTGGCCACACTGTTCTTGATACAGGCCAGGATGCCATTGGTCTTCTTGGCCACCAGGACACACTGCTGGCTCATGTTCAGTCGGCTGTCGACCAGTACCCCCAGGTCCCTTTCTGCCTGGGCACTGTCCAGCCACACCACCCCCAGCCTATAATGTTGCAGGGGATTATTGTGGCCAAAAGGCAGGACTCAGCACTTGGACATACTAAACCTCATCCTATTGGACTCTGCCCATCCATCCAACCATTCCAGGTCTCTCTGCAGAGCTCTCCTACCTTCCAAGATCGACACATGCGCCCAGCTTAGTGTCATCTGCAGATTTACTAATGAAAGACTCAATGGCCTCATCCATGTCATCAATAAAAATATTGAACAGAACTGGGCCCAGCACAGATCCCTGAGGGACACCACCAGTGACTGGCTGCCAACTGGATGCAGTACTCTCTGGGCCCAGCCATCCAGCCAGTTCTTAACCCAGCAAAGAGTGCTCCTGTCCAAGCCGTGGGCTGCCAGCTTTTCCAGGAGTTTACTGTGGGAGACAGTGTCAAAGGCCTTGCTGAAGTCCAAACAGACAACATCCACAGCCTTCCCTGCACCCACCAGGCAGGTCACCTGGTCAGAAGGAGATCAGATTGGTCAAACATGACCTACTCCTCCTAAACCCATGCTGGCTGGGTCTGATCCCCCAGCCGTCCCGTAAGTGCTGCATCATGGCACTCAATATAAACTGCTCCATTACCTTGCCGGATACCGAGGTCAGACTGACTGGCCTGTAATTAGGAGGATCTTCCTTCCTACCTTTCTTGTGAATGGGTGTCACACTGGCCAGCTTCCAGTCATCTGGAGCCTCACCAGTGAGTCAAGACTGTTGGTAAATGATGGAGAGTGGCTTCACAAGCTCATCTGCCAGCTCCCCCATCACCCTGGGATGGATCCCATCTGGTCCCAAATATTCAATATGCATATTCAAATAAGAAATTTAATACATTTTGCTTTCAATATGATTGTAGCCCTACTTGGTTGAAATGAGCAGTGTGGTTCCTATATGGTACATGCAGTGTAAAACCAGGTATGAATACTTAGGCCCAATACCAAAATAGATTGAGCAAAAACCACCAACATAGGAAAAGGACTCAAGCTTGTAAATAAATACTGGGGTCTCAAAGAGCTTTTCATTTAGAAATAAATGTGACGGTGTTATCAGGTATTGTTTTTCTGGTGGAACTGAGATTCAAGAAAAGTTCTGTTTGTTCAAACAGGCTTGCCTTCCCCCTCTGCCTTTTAATTAGCATCCTAATTGAAATTTATTACTTTAATTACTTTTCCCACTTGTCCATACACCAGTGCTGGCAAAGACAGTCTTCATATTCTGTTTCTGTGTGCTGTTACTGCTCTTCCATTTAGTTTCTTTTATATACACTCCTGTGTGCATTAAGTTAAAGCCTTTATATCCAGACTATTTGAAGCCATGAGCTTTTTAATTTTTTACTTCATTTTATCCTGCATTCCTCCATTAAGATATATATTATTTCTCAGACTCAACCAGAGAGTTTTTTCTCTATGACTGTGGAAGACCCTAGTTACTATATACGTCATTTTCAATAATGTCCTTATATTTATCTTCCTGAAATACTGTTAAATAATTTGCCTTTGCCTAGAGCTTAGTTTCTCCCAAATGATTTATGGGCTTCTCTGAGGTTCCTGGATTCCAGTATATAAGACATAAGAAAATATGCTCTGGACAAAGTGGATGTGGACTTAGAGGCTCAAGAACTCTTATATGGAATATAAAAAGAGGAAGCCTATTTGTGTATTTGAACTTTTTTATTTTTTTATTAGCCTCTGATAAGTTACTAGAGGTGCTACTAAAGGTATGTCCTTTCTGTCTGCATAATTGCTAGCTGTCAGACAATTAAAATTTCTGAAATCATTTTTTTGCCTCTAAGTGCATGTAACTAGGAAGACATTCAGTCTTCATTGCAGTAATTATGACAGCTAACTTCAATTGTCAAGGGCAAATTATCTTTTTTCTCTTTCCTCTTTTTTTCTTTTTTCTTTTCTTCTCTCTTTTCTTTTCTTTTCTTTTCTTTTCTTTTCTTTTCTTTTCTTTTCTTTTCTTTTCGTCAGTCCCTGTGCTTGCTTGTGTTGTCAGACACTGTACTTAACATGAGATAAGCATATTGCCATTTATGGTGAAAGTAAAATTTTCTTTATGTGTTCAAAAAATAAATTTTCATTCATTCATAAATAAATTTGTCTCATTTTCCACCTACAGCATTTCAGCAGTGCTTTAGCAGTGCTAACAAAAAAGCTTCTTTCTGAGTGGTTTGCTTATGGTATTTGCTCACTAATCACATTTATCCAAAAGCCACCTTAATCAAAGAAATAACTATTATGGATTCCAAGGAGTAAATAGCCAGGGATCCAGTGCTTCACAGTTAGACTGAGACTCTCAATTCCAACTGTCAGTAAACATATTCTGTCTTCAGATAATCATGATTTATATAAGCACTCTCTGAGAAGTGTTTATTTCTGGAAATGCAGTTTCATGAACACTCAGAAAAACCCTCAGCATCATTTCTATATTGGATATTGGAAACAGACAAAAAATTGTCATATGTATTCTAAAGGAAATTAATCCTACTTTTTGTTCTCTACAATATTATTGATTCATTAATGTTGCCTCAGGAATACTCTTTACCACAGTATGTATCATGTCTAATATTTGACTCCAATACTTGTTGTCATTCCATTCTTCAGCAAGATATTAAATAAAACGAATTGCCCTTGGCACAATGACAATGAAGATAAATGTCAAAACTGCTTCATCCAAAACTAAATGAAAAGTATCTAAGCATGCAAGCTCAGTGTGTGCAATCTTTGTGGCAGTAAATAGTTTATTACCTAAAAATTTCAAACATCAGATTTTTAATTTTGTGCAACTTTTCGCCAACACAAAATATGTTCCTATAAACATAGATCTATATAAAAAAAAAAAGTACCAGTGTAACAAAAACTTGCATTATGCTACCTTGGTTGAGCAAAAAAAGCTTATTTTGGTTTGAAAAAGACAAATTATACTAAAAAATAAACAAATGCAAAAAAGACACAAGGTTTGATTAATACCAAAACAAAAAAAACAGGCGAGAATTTAAGTGGATAAATCTAAAAGTCACACACATTAGCTGCTGCAAGTGTTCTTGGTATCCAAAAACTTCATGTTTCAGCAAAAATAAAACATTTTCAAAATATTCATTCATTCATTTCAAAATTAGAAGAGCTGACACCAGAATAAATAGTAGTGTAAAAAAATATATATATAAAATATTGAGATCCCTAATATGTAACATTTCAAACCTGATAATAACAAAAAGCCCCACAACACCTTCCTGTGGTAAATTTATTGTTTCTATGAAGATGAAGTAGTACATGAAAACCCATCAGGAAGAACAGCAGGTGATGATTGCAGTCTTTATCCTTCTATATCTCTGTAGTAAGTACACTTTTATCAGATACATGAGTCCAGCAGGTAGAAGAACAGAATTATTACCTTGGCAGTTCAAGCATTTGAAAATCCCTATGTTCTTCTTTTTTTTTTTGCCTGGAGTCCTAATCCTTCTGTCCATAGAGATATCAATAAATTGCAATTCCTGTTTCAATCAAATCTAAAATATCATCCCTCAAGGATTATACTGATGCCCATTTCCTATTAATGGGAGCCTGAAAAAATTTTGAAGATATCTTTTAGCTTAGAAATGTTCATGTTTAAATTACATATTCTGAGTAAATGCATCTGCCCATGTGTCTGCTTTGTCAGTATGATCCCCCCAAAAGAAAAATATACTGGTTGCTAGGGTAGGTTCTAAAAAGAAGACCTAGTAAATATTAATGTAGGCAAGTAGATATGATAACCCAGTAATACTTGTTCGAATTTAAAAAATATGAAAATCTAGGAGGTTGTTATCTTCTATTTACTTAGGTAAACTTTTCTTTCTAGTATCAGTGTGGTTTCTGATTACAGCAAATGCAACAAGGCCAAAAAATAGGTTTTTCCTCTATGTGTTACAAAACTGCTGGTAAAAAAGCAGTGTTTCTGTTACCTTTAAAGTTTATGCACCATAAATATAGCCCTAAATTATTGAATTTTTGTAAGTATGACCATTTTTGGTCAAAACTTATCTCAATGATCTGGAATAAAGAAGGATTCATCTTAAGTAGCTTTAGTTAAAGTTAAGTGTCTCATCTAAATCAGCTTCCCATCTGCTCATGCTTCATGCCAGTGGAAGGATGTATATCCAGAAGATAGCCATTTCTCACATAATAGATCTCAAACAATGAGAAAGAAATATTATTTGTTCTCAGCTCTTTTCCCACCCACACTTAACTGAGATCCTCACAGGAAAAAGCAATCCTAACTCTTTTTTAATTCAGGAGCTATTCTGCAAGTAGCCAAACACATATTAATGACTTAATCTGCCACTGACTAGGAAAAAACAATAGTGGCAAGGAATTTTAATTTAAGTAAATCTTTTAGCATTATACTATCAACAGAAAGCAGAAATAAAGTGAGAATAAATAATCTTTATACCAGTGGCAGGACATACATATTTTCACCATGCTAAATATCCAGATTAATGGAAGTCAAGTCCCATGCAATTTAACTTTTTTCTGCCCTTCATACTGATTTTGTCTACACAGATAATCATCTACTTTCATATGCATATGGGTTAAGCACAAATTAATTAAAAGCAAATTCAGATAACATATTAAAAGAGTTTCTAAGCTTGCTTGCATCACAGACTATTTTGGTCTCAAAGCTTCATTCAGCATAACAGGAATTATTTAATGTTTGCAAATTTCAAATTTTTTTGAGCCTTTCTGCAGTAACTGGATCAACACTTTTATACACTTAAAAACTCCGACAACCAATTATTTCCTGCTGAGTCATCCAGCTGTTTCAGGTAGCCTCTTCGACATTATTCATAGGTATCATAATCAGCAGGACACAGGTCTCTGAAAACCTGACTAGTACATCACAAGTGTAATTTTCACATTTATTCTTGGGATCTCACTCAGCTTCTTTTGCTCTGTTCCTTGCTCCCAGTTGATTACTAATCTAGTAATACTCAAATTCCCAGCTTCATATCCCATTGGACAACTTCTCTCCCATTTATAGAAAGGTTACCTAGGTCATGCTCCTGCCTCTGTGCTTGAAAACCAAGAATAAATCTTTCCGGTTACTGTATGCATCAAGACCTCCAAAGATGAAGACTGTGAGACACATGGCATTTACTCCTTGTCCTCTTCGGTTCCACAGCACTGCTGCTTCCAGTAGAACTGATTGTCATCACAAGACTGCTCCACAACCCTGCTGAGGGAAGATAGGTGGTACAGAAGAAGCAGAGATGTGTGTTATGTGAAGGAAATTCCTGACTGAGGAGAAATCTGGTGTGAAACCAAGGAGGTGTCTGTAGAGACACTCCAGGTCTCGGTCCAAGAGGATGCAACATGGATGCTGTGATGGAGATCTGTTACAGCTTGCCTAAGATGACATCTCTGAAGTAGACAATAAGAGGACTCCCTTGATCAAAGTCCTTAGTACATATGAGGGATTTTGATCACATGGACATCTACTGAACAGGTAATACAAACATTAAGCATAGTGGAAGGGTCTTCAGAGCCCTGCCTATGAATTTCTAATGTGAACTTAGGGGCCATCCAGGCAAATACTCTGTTTGACCAGCTGCTCAACAAGGAAAAAGCCCTTGTGATCAGGAGAAGATGAGACCATGATTTGAAGAAAGGAAAAGAAGGTGTGAAATGGACTTGGACTCTCGACTTCAGGACAGCAGATTTTGACTTATTTAGAATATTGCTGGATTAATGCCCTTGGATCCTCCTACAAGGAGCATCCAGAATAGCTATCTGACTTTTAAAGAAAAATTATTTGGAGCTCAGGAGAAAAGCACCCCTTCATGCAGGTAGACCAGGAATTTCAAAGGCCAGAACCACTACGCAGAGAACTTAAATGCTAGAATTCATACACGAAGTGAAAACAAGGACAGAAATCAAAGGAAAACTATAAAAGTATTGCTCATGCTGTTAAGAATAAAAAGACCAAAACCTGATGACAGCTAAAATTAGTTAGGGACATAAATGTATCAAGAAGGGTTCTTAAAATTATCCTAATATCAGAAGGACATTCACAGAAAACAGATACTGCTGAATGGGAGAGCCAGTTGACTGATCGATTATACAGAAAGGGCTGAATTATTTAATTCAAATCATTTATGACATTTTCACCTCAGTCTTGGCAGTTAAAGCCTACTTTTTAAATTCTGCGCATATCAGTCTTGTTTTGGAAGCAGGCGTACAAGAGACCAAGAAGGCTGGGACAACTTAAAAATGTTGAACTTAAGTACAGGATGCCAGATCAAACTGGCTTCAAGGTGTTGAAGGTGCTGACTGAAGTGAATGCAAAGCTACTATCACCTATTAAAAACCAGTAATCAAGAAAGGTCCCAAACAAAGGGAAAAAGGCAAATATTATGTTTGTATTAAAAAGGAAAGGAGATCAAGAGAACTATAAAAAAAGCAGCCTCACATTTACACTGGAAAGTTCATAAACAGCATTCGCTTGGAATTAATTTCCGAACACACATGGAAAATCAGGCAATCAGGAGCAATACACACAGGTTTACCAGAGGTAAATCATACTCTACCAGTCTCAATGACTTCCATGATGAAACATGGGATCAGTACTGGCGTCCCTTCATCAGGGACCTGGATTATGACATAGAATGCAAACCTGACATATTTCTGGATGATGTTAGAACATCATTTTGACATAACGAATGACAAAATGAATGACATAATGAATGACAAAAATTCAGTTTGGTAGGATCTGGCCAAGCTTATGGATTTTCCTTAGAGGAGCCTCATTATGCTTAAGAGGCAGAAGGGCCAAGCTCTGCACCTAGGTTAGAGTAGGTGTGGATGATGGAGAGTGACTGGATGAGCTGCAAGGACCCAGGCTGAAATGAGTCGAGGGAGATGGCTGACCACAAGGCCAACAATGTACTCTTGTCCTGAGCTGGATGAACTGTGCAGAACCTGCAGCAGAGGCTACAAGGGACCTAAAGAACATGACTGACGTGGGGAGGTTGAGTGAGACGAGCTGTTTTTAGCCCAGCAAAGTTAAATCTAGGGACCATATTGGAAGAAGCAGAGATAAACTCCTTGCAGCAGAAGAAAACAGTATAAAAGGGATTATAAAAGGGACAGTGGCCTTGAACAGCAAGCTGGATAGATCAGGTTGTATGTATGGAAAAATGTTTTTATGATAGAATACCAGGATATCCATAGAAAGTGTGGATGCACCATCAGAGAAGGTTATGAAGTCAAAGCTTTGGTTGATCACCTCTAAAGTGAAACCAGAACAGATTTTAACCAGAAAGACCTCCTAACCAGCAATTTTAAGCATTGCTTAGATTAATCTACCCTAACTGCAAAAGTTTGAAGGCAAAATTATGGTATATATTTTACCGTTTATTAATGCATATTCTGCAGGCATCAGTTCCAGGAACCTAATGCTCAGTGTGACCTCTCCTTTTTCATGTCACAATTTAGATCTTTTAGCTATGTCTTATAATGCATTTTCAGTTCATTTGTGACTGCATCTTTCCAAAATAAAACTGAATTTTCTTACTTTTTTGGTTTTATTTTTATAAAGATCTCCCTTTTGCTACTCTACATTTTCTCATTGTTTGCTCTCTTATTTGCATGCAATAAAAAAAGGCAGAAATTTTAAATCCTAATTAAAGACTTGTTTAAGTGTGAGGTAGGATCCTCTACAATGTCAGAAAAGTGAAAATTTTGCAAAGTAGAAAAAGTCTAGGGATTTCATTCAGTTCAATTCATTCCACTCAAAACATCACATTGTTAGTTCAAATAGAACAAAGCCATAACTAGGCAGATGGAAATACTTCTCATCCATTTTCAAGATATTCTAAATTAACTTCTTTTTAGAAAACTCTGTTTAAACAGCCAATAGCAAAGATGGTGTCTTTAGTTAGCTTTTGCACACAAATACCAAGCATTTACTTTTACATAAGATAAAATCAGTACAAGTTACTGAATTAAAATAAGTCTGTTAACACGAGACCATCCTGCAATACCTCCTTCTCAGTGAAAACAAGAGGGCATATGATCAACAGAAACAAATTCCCAGCAGATTAATTAAGTTAGTTTTATAATATCACAGTGACAACTGTAGTTTGAAAACAGAGGAATGAGCTAAGCAGAGGTCTCTTTTAGCAATATGAAAGCAGAGAGCATTATAGAGAAACTGGTGAGAAAGCAAGCATTTGTTCTAAAAATAGGTAGATGAAAAACAATTTTAAAACCAAATGTATTGTCCTATTTCATCAATGCTACCACAACTGAGTGATACTCAGATATAATAAATAAGTAATAAATATTTTGCTCACTGATTTATTATAAACAGAAATTTACTCACTTTTGTAGCTACAACAACTTAAAAACATTTTTCTCTAGGAAAAAGATCTTATTATACAATTATTTTCCCACAATCTATTTATTGCTATTGTAAAATCTGTTTAAATGGAAACAAATAACAGGCTAAATCAAATAAATTCTATTGCATTCCACATTACATATAGATTTTGGTTCATTTATAATCTTAGATGGTCTAGCAATTTAGTTTTCAAAAGTTTTAAATTCTATTGACTAGGTCTTCTAGTAATACATTCTAGGTATCAATCTTTCTAACAAAATAAAGTGTCAAAGTCTCCAATATAAATAATGTGTTTGTCATATGCCCAATTGCTGTCAGTTTGGTGGAAGTGTGTAAAAACTCTCCAGTTATTCAAATGTAGGTAATTCAAAGGGAGCTTGGCCAATAAACATGGGGCTCAGATTCTCAAATTCTAAGCTTCTCATATTGATTATGCAGATGGTTTCCATTCCCAACTTGCAATGCAACCATATTTATTGGTAAAGGATATTTACTCCAGTGATAAAGGTAAGGAAACAAACAAACAGACACATAAGCTTATTTTAAAGAAATATGTAATCAGCATTAGTCAAAAGATTGCAGGTTTTTTTAATTTGGGATGTTTTACTTGCTGAAACATTAATCTCTCACTTGACATTAGTCTTCTTAATTACTACACATGCCTATTTAAATCTCAGTAGCTAAACCTCAATGTAACAAGTTACTGAACTAATACATCGATGAATTTTTAATAATGACACAACTTCCAGAACATCATCCCTTACCTGTCATGGATTTTTTTTTTTTTTCTGCTTTCCATATGAAAACTCTTGGCTGATTTTGCTAATTTGCTTGTGCCTCTATAAAGTGCACAATACACATTGCAAAAGCAGAATTTTCTGCCCACTGGTTTCAGTTTATGTAAGTGGAATACCTAGGCACAAAAGCAGCTGACAGTGATCCAGAACACACATGTAGAAATTCATCTTCATGATACTCACCCTGACACCAATGGATCTTCACTGAGGCAAAATCAGGATCACTTAATTTCACAACTCTCAATTACTATTTTTGCTTTTCTTTTCACAGCCCCTAAGTCCCATAAACTTTCAGCATATGCAATGTGTTGAGTGAAAAGAGTTCCATAGCTTCCCTCCATACTGCTTAAATAAACACTTTTGTGTTATTTTTGAGCTTCCCAGTGGCTAACTTTGTTTGATGTTCCCTACCCCTGCACACTTGATGCCATTCATGATCTTGTCACCCTACTTCTCTCTCACCTTTGTTGAGCAGAATAATCATTGCCTGCTGTCACTTCATTGACAAGTCTAATTGTACCATTTAATTTTTCTACATTTTCATTCATTTCATTCATTCTCTGAAGCTTCTTCAGGTTTTTTTAGTTTGTTTGTTTTCCAGTCATGGAACTGGATATAGTATTTAAAAAGTTAAATATCATGGCTTACTGCATATCTATTGATTGATACAATGATGTATTTAATGTTCTCTTATTTTCTCTGCTGCTTTCCTAATAATTGTTAGCTGTGTACTTGCATTTTTTCTGACCTCCTAAGCACAAGACCAAAATTTTCATAGAAAGATTTAACTGCTAAATATAATGCTAAGTGAAATATGTAAAAAATAAAAGTGTTTTCATATCAGTTTACATTTATCTTCACTGAATTTAATTTTAAATTTTAATAACCAGAAATTCAGGCCACTCCTATTTAACACCTTTAATAACTTAGTATGATCACCAAATTTACCAAATAATGATACACTTCCAGCATATTCACATGTTCGAATATATTTTGAGACACATGGACCCCAGTATATGTCCCATAGAACTTCACTCTTGGGCTCTGTAACCCTGTGAAAACTGACCAAAAAATTCGTATCTTCTCCAATATTTTACAATCTTTTATGAATGCAGGAACTTTCCTCTTAGCCAGCTGCAGTTTCCTCTGTGTTTTCTCTTAGCCATCTGTGCACTTTCCTGCAGTGTTTGGTAATATTGACACTGTTAGATGCATTCTAGTTCTTTTTAAAAAGGTATTTATTATGGTTTGAACCATTTTGCCCAGTACTGATTTAATGGCCTAAACTCTTTCAATCTAAAACTGGCAACATAGTTGCCATAATCTCACATCTCAAAAGCTATCAAAATAGCTTTAAAGAATGCATCACAGGTACCATTGGGCTATTTCATCCCTGAGTGTCTTTAAAAAACTTAGGTGTACATCCCTTCATTTTGTTTTGTACCACCTCGAACTGAAAAAGCATGACTTCATATGAGCTCCCCCACAAAAATTAAGGTGTCAGAATCTACAAAAGTCCTTCTACAGCACAAGCAGAATTAAAGCATTACAATTTTGTTCCTATAGCTTCTTCTAAGTGCTTCTCTTTTCCTTGATTATCTTTCAGCAGTACAGACAGTCTCTCAGACTTGCCTCTGCTCTTTTGTAGAAACAGAATTTCTTAATTCTTGTTTCTTTCAACTATTTCAGTTGAGAAATCTCTTAAGTATCTTGGAATTATTTTGATTAACCTTGATGTGGGTTTGCTGTTTGTTTTTTTTTAATTTACATTTAGTCTTAAGAAGCTTACAGTCCTCACATTTTCTTTAAAAATCTCCATCAATCTGAAGGATGTCTTGCCCTCAGTAGCCTGATACCCTGCTGATTAGCCATGTGGTTTCCCTTTTACCCTTTCTCAAGCCTTTCTAGCTAAGCAGAATGTATTTGTTCTCTGCCTTCAATAATACCTTAAATAGTCTCTGTGCCATCTGCCATGACTTGACCCTCTTAGTGACCCTCTTAGTATTCCTTCCAGATTCTCCTGAAGCTCTTGTTTATAATTGTCCTTTCTGAAGTTCACCCCAGCTGTGGGGAGATTTCATGGCTTCTTAGCAGCCCTGCAAGGATACTGAATCTAGAGAGAGAAGTAATTTGAACAACATCCACCTGGCTTTTGCTTCCTGTCTCATCTTTTAACTGTCCAGTCCACAAAAATTACTAATTTAGTCTCAGCAGTCCTCTAAGTAATCTTACTGCAAAGTATGTGTCACTCTGTCCAACCTAATTTTCTCTCTAAGATCCAGTCTTAGTAACAGCCTCCTGCCTTCAGGGGAGCTCCAGGGCAGAGTGATGGCTGTCCTTCATCCACCCCTCCTTAGACAATATCCGACCACTATCTTGTGGTCAGGTTTTATTAACAGCATCATTGCCTTGCTATGTACCCAGCACATCACTGATCAGAGAAAAAAATCTGTCCCTTGGGGATACTCACAACATGTAGCACTTGGGGCAACCGTATCAGGAGAGGGACACTTTCATAAGATCCTGGTGATCACCAGGTTTTTGTAATCCTTTTCTTCCACTCCACAAAAGAGCTATTTTAAAATACCCCTATTTTCCTCATGAATGATGGTAATCCTTGTCTGTTAAAAATTCAAGTGCTGAAATCATGTCTTGTAGACACGTCCAGAACTGTCAGCACTTTGTTTCACACACCTCACCGTTTCAAGCCTATTGGCCGCTTCAGGTGGCTTTTCAGATGCCAGCTAATGAAACAATGCAGGATTACTCTAGAACTATTTCTGTAGGCACTCCTTAAATGCATGACACATAAACCTACAAAAGGACCCATCCGTCACTGTAAGTTGAAAAAATTCTGCTGATCCTGTCAGTATGCTTGGATGAACATAATGGAAATAACACAGTTTTTTTGCTGTTTAATGAGATAATCCAATTGTTTCCTCTGGTTTTAAACTATGAAAAAGCATTTCAGTGTTAATTATTTGCCAACAATTTCTGAAATTGTGTGTTGAAATGCTGTGTCATGGGAGTTTCTGCACAATACACAGATATCATCTCAATTTATATCCAATATTGAACACTTATCTAAAGATTTAATTTAAATCTACAAAAATCAAGCAATGTGGATTTCTCCCAGTGACACTGGTAGTAAAATAAGGCATGGTACATGACATTGAATGAGTGTGAACACACACTGAAATTTACTTTCCAGCATGAAGTCCCAGTAAAGCAAAGGTGCAAATAACAGCATGTGATTGATGAGAACTAGGGTTTGCAGTGTTATCTTCCAATTACATTTGTCACTTAAATTATACCAACATGTTGGTATCTGTTCATCATTTTTGCATTGCACACATTATATAAAACCACTCCTGGGACCAAGTAATTGTTTTTCATATGTCATATATTTTTTCTGAAGAAAACTGTGCATTGTTTCAGGTGGGTTTTGTGCAACAAAATTTTTACACACAAGCTGATTTAGAACTCAGCATAGCAGAAAAGTATTTGCAAGTAGTAACAATTAATTCCACTGGATTTTTATTGGGCTATTTTCAGATACAGATGAATGCATTTTGTTCACAAAAATAAGAGATTTTCCAAGCATTATTATTAGGCAATAATTAAAGTGTTCAAATTATCATTCTGAAATTTTCTAATTGTTTCAATAATGTTGTCCCTTCCTTAAACAACTGAACACTTCTCTCAAAGAACAAGCTCTCCAATTTCAAAATACATTTTATCCAAAAAGGGAGGAAAACCAAGCCAATGCCTGTTGTGTGTCCAAATAAGTTATTCTAATGACACAGAAATGACATCACAGTAAGAACACTATAAGCCAAAAGCTAAATTGTGTGTGAACAAAACACAGCCATCATTCTTTAACGAATACAAAGTTTTCATTTATCCATTGCACCAAAGGAAATTGACCACTAACTTTCATGAAAAGAGTCAAATCATAAGATCATCGCTATTTTTACCAAATGAGGGAATCTAACATAAACTTATTTAATTTTCCGATTTCCTGACAAACTTCAAAAGCTGTTTATGGCTTCAGAGTCACAAGCAAAGACAGAGCTCAGGTCTTTCACCAAGAAATACAGTAACATGAGCATCTTTTGCAGTAACAGGACTTGTGGCACTTACTTCAGCAGAGTTGGCATTTCATTCATGAGCAGGTAAGGGTGCCATGCGTGCACACACACACGAACATACACGCATAACACTTGTTAGCACATTAGAGCAGAACAACAAATTTTTAGGATATCTGCCCTTCACAAAGTTAACCCACAGAATTTTTTTATTAATTTTTGTTGTTGAAATGTAATTTTTCTGTTAGTGAGCACTTAAATAGTTCCATAAAGCAATGATCTGAAAGAAAAGCCTACTCAACTTTATAAATCAGATACATATAACTGGATTTAAGATGAATGATTTAAGTGAAGTGGGAACCAAATGCACTAGTTTTCTCTTAAAATTACACATAGGCTAATGGACTAAGAGAAAAAAGGAAAAAATATTTTTATTCAAAACAGCTCTAGCATTGAAATGTTCAATAACTCTACAACAAAACACTGCATTAGATGGATAACAATGACTATTCTTAACTGTAAACTGTAGATTGTTCCAAGAAACAACCTATTATTCTGTAGCTTTTCAAATTAGAGAAATAGTATCAAATTCAAGATCTTGTCAGTATGCCAAAACAAACAAAACACCAAACAAAAACCTTAGCACACACGCACCCCAGAAAAACCCAACCCCCCAAATGACTAAACCAGTTTTTGAGTAAAATGAGACAGGTGGCAAAAGGTCTCTGTATAATTTGGGAAACCACCATTATTTGACTACATTCATTTCATTCTTAAACATCCAAATTTTCACTTACTAAAACTTACTGATAATAAAAACCCTATCCCATTATATATTTAATTTCATCCTGTGGATATTAAAATAAACTATGTTCTGAAATTAAGAGTTAAAATACCTCCTTTTGTTTTCCATACATATTTGCCTATATAAATATACTTCATCATTTTACAAATTACAGTATTTATATTAAAGCTTTCATTCAGCAAATCATTACAGCTTAACAAAGAACAAACAATTCCTGTGTTTTGGTTCTGTCTTTAAATCACTTTTGGAGATAATGAAAACCAGCCAAAATGAGTGACTGCAAATAATACAAACAACATATTTATTTAGAAAAATAAACTGAAAATGTTGCTTGTCTAGATTTCTCCACGAAGTATAGACAAATGGCTAGAAAAATTTTATGTCAAGTACATATTACAAATGACTTCTTTAGCAGTAACTGGGACTAAATGTCAATGTTCAATAGGAACATTTTTTGATGTATAATTCAATAGACTAAATTTCTTGGCTGCTAATATGATAAAAAAAAATGGATGCTATTAAAAAAGATTGTATCCCCTTTTTAAATACACCTTATCATGTTTCTGCTTTTTCATATATATACATATGTATATATGTATGTATATGCATGTATTTATTTCATCCTAAGAAAGGACAATAGTCCTTTCTGTGAAGAGATCCCCATAGTGAAAGAGAGCATAACTGTCTTTCTTCAGCTCTAACTTTTTCATTCCTTTTGGAGCCCTGGCAAAGTATAGCTTGTTATGGTCAAAAATCTCCTGGGGCCATCTGTGCAAATGGTGGCACACATCATTACCCTGAATGGAAGTGACAGTGCAAATACTAGAAGTGCATCAAGATGCAATCTCTAAGAGCGGAACTTCCTCAAAGTTGGGTGGAGGACAGGAGACAGCGTCCTTTTAAGTGACTGAACTTCACTTATGCCCTGTTCCTGTATGGCTTTGAATATATACAAGGGATGACAGAGGTGTTCTTCCCCACAGACAGTAACATTCCTCTGTTACAATAAATGTATTCATTTTCTGAAATTACATAAGTGCTTTGTTTCTCCTTTTGGCTACATTTTGAAGTATTTATTGATGCTGGCTGTACCCATAAAAAACTCATTTGGTACTCTGGTTGGTCAGCACAGAACTCTGGTGTCAGGCTTGGAGACAGCAGTTTCTGCAACGGGGCAAGACATTTAGTTCTCTTATCCTTCTTTCCCACTGAATGGAATTTAAGGCTGTGGCTTTTGCCAGGACCCAGCTTGTAGCTGCCAGATCTGAGAAAGATGATTCAATGCAGATTACACTAGTGATCAGTTGTGCTCTGACTTGAAGGGTTTTTCCATTCTCCACTAAGGGTCAGGTTCCTGGTTACTTCTCAGATCTGGTCTGCAAGAAGTCACAATGATGGATCTGATATGCGAATTAATTGATGTGCCTCCAAATATAGACATTCCTTCAAGCCTGAAGGTGCTGTTAAAAAGAAAAGAAGGGCAAAGTTATAAAAGTGTTACTTTAAATAGACAAGTTAATAAACAAAACATAACTTTAAATTATCATTCCATTTTTCATGTAAGCAGGAGCTCAAAAAACAATGTTATTTTGAAACTTGATCTTTTATAGTTGCGCTTTATTATGTATACATAATACATAAATGGTTCTATGCTGGGGTAAATGGGTTAGCTTTGGTGTCTTTGAATTCACATTATTTACACCCCTTGTGAAATCTGGACTCTAATACTTGCTCATAAATTAAACAGAAACTGAAGTCAGCAGAAGTTCCCCACCTGACAAGTTTTCTAGTCACTGAAATACTATATAAAGTTCTGATTTGAATCTTTCACGTGCCTTTTTGTGAAACTGTTTCAATTTGGATGAAACACTAATAATGCTGCAATCTAATGCTGAGGTTCACTGACTTACTGAGTTTTCCTAACTTTATTTATAAGGCAAGATAAAGCAGCAGCATCAAAAAAAGAGATCTTAGAATACTTACCTGATAGCTGGGACAATAATTTGGGTTAAAGGATTAAATTCACACCTCCTGAGGAAAAGAATAACAACTTCCTCATCCAGTTTTGGTGGTTTACACCCAGAGGTACATACTTCAAGGAAGGGGAATATCACTTCTTTGCCATTAGTTTTGTGAATCTAGCCCCTCATTCACATTTCCTCTTATTTCTTATGGACTTGAACGATTTAAGCTGATAAAGATTGCCAAAGGGTAGGATGGAATTTCACTGTCAGACAAAAAAAAAGGAATCTGAATTTGATGTAATGTAAACCCTTTTAGTTTCTTTCCCCCACCACTCAATGAGAAAAGATAAAATATTTAGGGAAATTTATTTAACACTCAGACTTGTTACAGTGACCCAGTGTAACCCAATTGTCTTGCAAACATGGTATAACAAATCTGTGATACCACTGGCTTAGCAGGCAGTTTTTTTCCTAGTCAGTTATTCAGGGTTTGACTCACATTGTTAATGAAAAAGAAGAGTGTTCTAAACATCTGTTAGCAGCTTATTTTTAAACTGAAGACAATCTTCATATCAGTAAAAACACACAACACTTTCTCAGCTGTCACAGTTTCAAGCTTCAATTACATTTGGGCTAATGATTCCTGTATGTTATTACCTCATAAAAACCACCAAAAAAAGACAGTATTACTCTTGAATGCAGCTTAATTCTCAAGAACAGGATGAACGTGGTACAACTAACATAACCTTTAAAAGTAATAATGATAATAATACGAAAGAGATAACACAAATAGTATTCGTTGTCAGAAAACAGTTGTTCCTCAGACTTAGATTCTGAATACAGTAAAACACAATGCTGAGCACTGTAGACATGAAGAGCAGTATGGTTTTTTTCTTTACCTCTAGGTTGCAATTCATAAACATAGACAATATCACACTGTTGTGGTTTAATCCCAGTCAGCAACTACATAACATGCAGTTGCTCCATCACCCCCCCACACACAGTGGGTGGGGTAGGAGAACTGGAGAAAAAAAGGAAAAACCTGAATAAAATTAAAATATTACAATAGTAATAATGCCGATAACAAAATCAATTGTAATAAAAGGGAGACTACAAAAAAAAAGAGAGAAATAAAGCCCACGAAGACAAGTGATACACAATTCAATTGCTCACCACCTGCTGACTGATGTCCCGCCTGTCCACAAGACAAATCAGCAGCTCCCACCCAACTCCCCCCAGTTTATTGCACATGAATTTATGGTGTGGAATATCCCTTTAGCCAGACTGGGCCATCTCTCCTGGTTTTGCGCCCTCATGGCTTCTTATGCACTTCCTCACTGGTAAAGCAGAAGAAGCTGAAAAGTCCCCGGCTTAGGGTAAGCACCACCCAGCAACAACTGAAACACCGCTGTGTTACTCAACATTATTCTCATACCAAATCCAAAACAATACTAAGAAGAAAATTAACTCCATCCCAACCAATCCCAGGATGATTGCTTACAAAACCAGGAAGTGATTTATTGAGTATACCTGAATTTCTCCAGCATCTCTGTCACTCAGTTGTCAACCCACACAGTTCAATTCATTCCAAGTCATACAACCATGTGACATCCACTCTCATTTCACCAACATTCTATCAAGGAAGAAATGACTGCTTTTTTTCTTTACAATACCTGTGCTAAAGAGCAAAATCTATGAAAATATTTTGCACCTTTCCACATTAATAAAGAGTTTGTTCAAATTAAAAATTATGGTTAAACTTGCTAAGTGGAAAATTCATTAGGTAACAACGCCTGCATTAAAAAAACAGCTGTTCCTCTTGCCACCTCCTCCAAAAATCCATAATAGCAAACCATTATTGTACACATGAAGAAGTGAGCAGCAAGAGAAAAAAGGCCAGTCACTGAAAAAAAAAGTGCCTACTAATTACAGATTCCTATCCTGAACTGTCTAGTTTTTAATCCTATGGTCTGTACTATTTTTGATAGCAAGGCTGTCCATTCATATCTCTATATTTAATTCATCATTATAAAATCACTGCGTTACACCATACCTTGCCAATAACCTCATAGTAAACAACCCCTGACCTTATTAGTCATTATTACGGAGCTAGAGCTCAGACAATTTGCAGGAGACCATTTTGTTCACTCACATCCCTTCTCCTTTTCAGTACTTTGGCAGCATCACCATGACATTCTCTTCCTTCTACAGCACCAGTACTAAGTCCCAAAAGCTGAAGAATCAATGCCGCTGTTCTCCCCATTCACAACCAGATAACTACTCTTCTGTAATAAAAAACAATTTTACTTCTCTGCATGTATTACCTGAAAACCATCTACGTCCTTCTGCTTGGTTCTGTTTGTCACAGTCTTCTTAAAAACTGAGAGTGAATCTATCCCATCTACAACAACATCCTCCTTCTCATCATGGCCCATGACCATACTGTCTCTGGACAAATTGCTATGCAGAACCCTGTGGGTGGAAAATGTTAAGGGAAAAGGCTAGTGAGGGAAGCATCCTTTCAGCCTCAGACCTATGAAATGGCTACCCCCATTCTCAGATACAGAGAAACCACTGCATTTATTGGTCTTTATTTAAAGACCAATAAATGCAGTGGCATGACTGGAAGACACCAAGAAAATTATAGCGAAGACAGCATCGACTTTGAACTGGTACGTGCAGTGATGATGCCAATGGTCACAGAAAGGAATACTTTTAGTGTGGGTTTCTATGCTGGGCCTAGTGCCCTTTATCAAGAAAAAAGGAGAAAACAACTAGGAAATGCACTTCACGATCAGCTGAGAAAGGGAGATTTACAGGATTTATAGTAAGCCATGTAATTTACACATCATTTTAAGAGTCTGGTAAAAGCACCTGAAAGACTAGCCTAAATAAAACCTTCACTATTTGGGCTATTTTAGCCCAGACAATATAATTTGGACATTACCTGCCTTAAGTACACTGCAAGTCAGAGCACATCCCAAGACATTAGTTGTACTCACATATTTAGGAGTACAACAAAAGTTCTTACAGAAAAAAAAAATTACAAAAAATCATATAGTAATAAGTCTTCCTAAACACAGTGCAGATATCTTCTAGATATTATTTAAATACTAATGGCATCTGTTAAGCTGTCTGTTATATAAATTATTTACTTATTCCTGAAAGATACAGAAACGTTTAGATCCAGACATAGACTATTTTATTTATATTATCTTAAACTTTTTGCTCTTTTGGATAAGAATAATTACTATACTAATTCCCTCAATAGAAGAATTACTAAAAGTAAAGGAAATGCTTCTCTAAAGTTTTGGGGATTTTTGTTGGTTTCTATTGTCCAAGAAATCCCCACCATGATACCTGTTTAGACATCTTTTTCTGTAAAAACTAAAACACTTAAATCTAAACAACACAGGATGTTAACAAATCCACCACCACACTTCTTTGTAATTATTCCTACTTTTTTCCTCAGAAGCTTCAGAAAACTTATTTACATGTGATTGCCCATCCTACTGTTTCAATCCATAAATAATTTATTTTCCAGGGAGCAAACAAGAAATCCTAGTTGCTTATGGGAAGTTTATCTTTCAAAGCTTTGGAAGAGATTGAAAATAGCATGGAAAATGAAAATATTTACACATTACAAATTAAATGTACACATTTTCCTTTTCTTCTTTACACACTACAATACATTTATGCATTGACAGAATGTATTAACTTCTACAATGGTTTTCTTGTGATCTCACTAGCCTCTCCTAGCAACACTTCCTCAATGAGATAATAAAGTTCTTTGTCGTGCTAGTTTTGCTATCTCCAGAGCTTTCCTCATACATAGTTCTACAAAGATAACCCTGAATAGGAACCCGTAAATTATGTCAGACAGTATATGATAAAAATGTTTACTAAATACAGTTATCCAACTGAACTCAAACTGCTTAAGTATTCTATTTGTAGATGCTTACTATCTTTGTCTGCTGGCACAACAAAATTAAGATCACCAGAACATAGGCTCTGAGAGCTACTGTGATTTTTTATAGCGAGACGCACGCAGTCAATGTCAGATGCAATGTGCTTATCAATATATAAAACTCATAAAACCTCCTGTTTATTACTTATGAACTACTGGCCAAATTAATGTGGTGCTTGTCCCAATCAGGTCCCAGACAATTCAGATTTGAGAGAAGTAATTTGTAGGACCTACAACATGCAATCAACCCTTTTATTTTTTGGGTTTTTTTTGTTTGATTCCACTAGTTTCCAATATAGCTGACATCTAAGCAACCAAAGTTACCAGGTGACAGGTACCAGGTATCTTGACATCATAGGAGTCAATAGCTTACATTAGGGGTTGCCATGATGAATGCAAAAAATGTCGAAACTCCAACTAAAAAAATGCTAAGAGGGAAAAGAATGGCACTGGAAAAAGTCCTAGTGATGTATCCTGGGAACACCTGGCAGTTTTGTTCACTGATCAGAAGAACCACACCTCTTAAAAGAAGCACACATGAATTTTGAGTAGTAGGTACAGGAGGCACAGAAAGCATATATAAACTAGCATTTTTAAAATTCCTCAGACATACTTTTGGCAGTGACAATACCTTTCTGTTTACCACTTTCAAATTTTAGAAACATTTTGACCAGGTCATTTTTCTGGACATTCTTTTGATTTGCCTTTTTGGTCCCTTAGGTGTCGGAAATCTGTTTTGGTGATAATGTAACACATATTTTTAAGGTAGAATTGGTTATGTCAAGTGTGAATACAGTCCTGGGAAGCTTATTTACTTTCTCATGATTTTTTTGATATCTTATGTTACATCTTTCATGAGAAAAGTACTCACAAATATTTCTGGGAGGGTGCTTTTGATTCATTTTGTCTCTCGGATAGGTTTACCAGCTCCCCAAAAATTATTTTCTCAAAAAATCATCTTGTACTTAACTAACATGAAGAGAAAAAGAAAGAAATTATCAAGAAGATGAAATCAGCTTTCTCTTTGTACTAGAGTATAAAATTTGATCTATGCATTTCATTTCAAAGTAAGAAGCTATAGCTTGTCCCAATATTCATTTGCAGACAGACTCGCAGGCTTCTGATGTAGACTTGCTTAAAAAGCAAGTCTAAATACACATAAATGCTTGCTTATAAATTGTTGTAATAGAATATATATGCAGATATGTAAATATAAACATTTAGATGTATATTTATGCATTATTTATGTGTCTTATGTGTTTGTATACATAGAATGTACATATAGATATATTAATTCTCTCTTTCTTCCACTCCTTTGGGCTAGATGCAGGACAGATCTTGGGCAATATCCAGGAGACTGCAACCAGTTAGTTTGCAAGGCCACATCCACAGCCACGGCTCAAGTGGCCACTACAGTTGTACCAACAGCAGCGACCCATGTGAGAATTAGACTGAGTGGGTCTCTCTCTACAGAAGCAGTCACACTGCAGCTTAGTTTCATCCCTAGAAGATATATCCTAATGATAATATGGAAATTAATGTGAACTGACAAACACTTTAATGTCTGGGGGTGGCTCTTCAACAGGAGATATCAATTGTTTAGCTATAAGTTCATTTAATATGAAAAGTACTTGAGCTTTACTTTATGAGGGGGTTACTGAATAATTTGTACCATGTGCTCAGTAGACAATAATCAAACCATAAAGCCAGTCTTGCATATGAGGCACTTCACTCTATAAAAGAAAATTTGCCTGCATTTCTGATTCGGTTGCAGTTTTTTTTTTTTTTTTTGAGATCCAAGCAATAATTTTAATCAACATGTTACAAGTTAGCATTTTATTTCACTCTGTCCTTTTCAAGTTCTATAAATTTCTGCTTATTTTCAGAAGTAAATACTCTGAAATATTGAACGTACAAGTCAAAACACTACAAAACAAAAAATAAAGAGTTTTGATGCTTGTTGAGGTTTGGCTACACTTGTGAAATGAATAAACCCTACATTGCTAGTGGTGAACAAGAACTTGTTTATTCAGTGTCCTTCCCTGAGTATGCAGGGATGCAGATGAATGTCTACCTAAACCTGCGGCATACTGCTGCTTTCCCAAATTAAGGCTGGGTATCTGAGATGCTCCAAGGGAATCTCCTATGGTCCACGGAACACACCAATTCATTCTCACTGCATTTATTTTACATAAGAGCTACCTAATATGGGATACTATTTTCATCTTTCTGCCCTTATTTTTGCCCTCCTTTTCATGCTGAGTCAAAGCAGATTTCCTTAATTAGTCTGAATGCATATCTGTGTCAACTAGAGGTATAAAAAAGATCAGTAAAAGAAAACAATGCAAAAGACAGCTAAGTCCGTAATGTATGCATCATTTTAATTTGAATGATTAGTGAAATATAGCTGGTAACACACTTGGGGAGTTGGTTACAAAGTCTGTCTATCTAGTTTAACATGTGCAATATCAGAGGAAGCAAACATTGAAACAAAACCATCAAGGATGAAACAGGTTTGCATTTGCAATTACTACCAAAGTATGTCACATCCAGTATCTAGTGCTGGGGAGTGTTTTATCAGTTCTGCACCTATTACCTCTTTAATTAATCTGAGGACCTTGCCATCATTGCCTTCCAGCTCTTGGCAGAAAGTAAAAAAGACGGAAGGTCTGACATGCGAGAGAAGACACCAGCATCCCATACCCCATGTATTTTTTCTGTAAAAATTCAGATTTCCTGTGGCTTACTTTTAAAACAGTCAGTTCCTGGAGCTGACTATGTAACAGAAAACAGAATGATAATTCGAATCTCTGTGAACCTAGACTCAATGAATAAAAATAAATTACTTTGGTATACAGCATAATCTACATGACAAAGGAAAAAACCTTTTATCAGTCAATGAAAGGGACATTAGAATCATTACAACTGAAAGTTCACACAGAATAGTTAAGTGCTTTAAAGGACTTGCATCTGCTATTATTTAAAAACTTTTACATTTCAATTTTTAGATTTTAGAGGTTTTTGTATAATTACATGTCTTAAAGTGACCTGTGAATGGTTTGAAAATCATTCTCCCCAGAGTACATCTTCCAGCTGACAGGTGTAACCTTTTCTCATTCATAGCCTGGAGCTAGGAAGGATAGAGGATAAGTGAGCTGGCAGCCCTCCATCTCCTTACTTTTTTAAAAAAATAACTATATGGGTGAAAAGAGACATGTACGAGACAATGTAACTATCAATAATATTTCTGCCCTTTTTTTTGACATTTACCGATCTTTCATTTGTTTCAAATTACTCAAATGATCCAGCAGCCTTGTAGGATTAGGGCTACTTTGTGAGCCAAAAGGACTTAAAAAACATCAGAAAAAGTCCATAAATTCTTTGATGCAGTTTTTCTGCAGTTTTCCTGTTGAGGGATGAAATAATTTGTGATTCTAGCTAACCACTCACAGTTCATTACCATGTGCTTTACAGGGTTTACTTTTTCCTTTATCATTTGGAACAAATATTTTGCCACAGAAGGAAAAGTATTAATTTCACTGACAGTAGATATATGGAGATTACTGAAATTACATTTTCCTGTTCTCCCTAAACATGCCAATGTGACTAAAGGCTCACAATGATTCATTATTATTACTACTCATTATTATTCTGGTTAGTCAAAATACTCAAATTCAGTTCTTTTCTTTAAAAGGGGTTTCTGTGATATTGCTGGACACTGGGACCTTCTGTCTTTGTTGTTAGGAATTTTTAGCTACTAGAAATTATTGAGCAGCTCACAGCTGAATCTTGGGCAGAAATCTATAAATGCAGTTGAGGCCCTGAGGCCAATGGATAGAGTTTACTACCAGTCCTCATGCTTCAACAGCCTATTGGAAGACTTCCCACCCACCAAACACAGCCCCGTTCCAGCACAAGGCAGAATAGAAAGGGTTCCATCAACTGCTTGAGCCTTTCTGCACTGTGAAAGGAAAAAACTAAAGCTTCTACACATTAATTTACCAAGACTTAACAAGTTACTTTCTCGAGCTCCCAAGGAAATCATCGTGTCAGGAAGAAACTGAATAGAAAATACAACAGAGACTGAATATATTTTCAGATTGGAAGGTGAAAAAAGATCAGGAAATTATTTGGTGTCTTTGTATGCATCGTACTTTCAGCAACAATGAAAGAAATCAACCTGGCATGACATTTACATTGAAGACATTTGAAAGTCTCCTTATAGAAAGCCTATATATTTTCCTGGAACGTTAACCTTGGAAAAAGCTCTAATTTTTGGTTACTCTACTAGAACATATGTGCTTTCAGGATTAGAAAAATAAATACAGGACTTTATAACTTTTGCAAATACACAATGATTCAATGCAAACTTTCCCTTTAAGGGGTCAACTTCTGTTTCAACAGCTCTTGCAAATACCTGTATATAAAACAAGAGATGGTCCTGTGCATCTCTCTTAAAATGTACTGATTAGCTTTCTTACCCACCATTTCAAACACAATAAAACATATGCAACAGACATAAAAAAGGCAGAAATAGCAGTTCATCAGAAATATCACTATTTATGTTCTTCTTAGGCATTCAGAATTATGCCTTTTAATTTATTTTGAGTAATCCTAGAAATGAGCTTCCAGAACTCCGTTATGTAGGTGTGATATAACACTGTTATATGTGTTACACATCACGTGACAGGAGCAAAAGAGGAAGGAAGGACTGCTGAATCCATAATTTGGACAATCCCCACTGTTCCAGTCATAATGCACTCTGTTTTGTTTTGGTTGTGGGTTTGGTTTTTCGGATGTTTTGTTAGTTTTTGTGTGTTTGTGTGTGTGCGTGTGTGCGTGCGCAAAGAACTGTGCTTTGGACAGCACAATGGAGAGGGGAAGTATTTACTAGAAATTCTTACCTGAATAAAATAGTAATGGAAAATAAAATGGCTTGGTGTTTCTCCTGCAAGCTCAAGAAGAGAACGTGTAGCTTTGGCCTGATTAAACTTTCTTCTGCAATTAATACTGAAAAATATATTATTCCTCACTATCACTTCCCCTTTCTAAAGTTATCTAAGCAACTCTTAATGATTAATGTCTAAAAGAGCATCTAAGTAAGAGCAATAAAGTATCTTTTAAGTGAAGAAAACTGGAACGGTTGCTTTTATGTCCAATCCTTGTATTTTTTAGCCACAAATATGGATAATAACCTGAATCATCTGTATCAATAACTGGAATGATATAGTTACTGCTTGCAAAGAAATCCTGAACTTTTTAAATACATTCCTTAGATTAAAAAAAAGGCATTAATTTGTAAGCATCACTGAAACTAAAGACGCTAAATTTACTTTTGTAAACTGTTTTACCTGTGCCATAGTGATTTTTCAATAAGAAAACAAGGAAACACAAAACCAGGAAGAAACATAAGAAGATCTTAGCATGTGAGCACTTATCACAACAGTAATTCAGAAGTCAGCTGAAAGCTCAGTGATGATGTAACAAAATCTTCATGTACCATATCAAAACTGCAAAATATATAATGGACAAATGACAGGCTGACAGCTCACTTCTGAAAAGCCTTTTTCCACAACACCACCAGACTCCATTTTGAGTGAAGTCTTACCACTCCTCCCACCAACACAGAGTGTGTGCTGAACAGTAAATTGCTAGATACATCCTTCTGAAATCTTCTATTAAAAGTCTCAGGGTAACTGTGAAGTTATTTTACTTTGAGAACCAAACTTTAGACTATTTTAGGGGATGTCTAAACTTACTCCAGGAGAGAATGGTTGAAAAGACACTCAGCTGCCTTTGTTGCTGCAATGAGTGTCAGGTAACTCCACTCATCCACAAGAGAATATGGGGGAGAGAAGTTAAAAAGTCAGAAGACTTCACCTCCTTTGTAGCTTGTGAGAAGTCAGCTTCTGGTGTGGGACCTGAGCAGGAAGGACATGAAGACAGAACATGGTGAGGTTTTTGCTAGTTGCTTATGGTTGTTGAGAAAGCAGGAAAGCTGGCACAAGGCATGACCTGGTTGGTGACCACATTTGCAGAAGCAGCAGCTCAGGGTCTGAAGGAGACCTGATGGGGAAACTGTGGGTAATGGGGAGGCTTTAGAGGTGATGCCCTGAATGAGTGCCCTTGGCAGTGCATACGTAACTGCTGGAAACACTGAAGACAGTGTGTTTGTGGAGGTTGCAAAAGAGAAATTCACTCCATCCTTCAGGCATAGGATACAGTAGATGAAAAATAGGATACTCTGTCCTTTCAGCATGATACTTACATTGCTTTTCCAAAATCCAACCATCATCTCAGTTCTCTCTCTTCTTTTGCAGCACCTTTCTTTACCAAAATCCCAGAGAAGCCATGAGCAGCTGAAGCCATACCACTACATACAGAAACACAGAGCATGCTTCAGACAGAGGGAAGCTGTGAGTTCAAAATGCCTCAGGCAGAGGAAGCAAGTCAATTTGGATTTCTCTTATCACTAGCAACAGAGGGCAAAAGAAAGGCAGTCTTAACAACCACCTCCTTCTCCAGCAATTTGTAAACCTAGCACATCTGTCCCATGCCTTATTTATGAGTGAATGAAAAACAGTTGGATTTGTGTCAGATAGAATATCTAAATGCTGAAAGGAATGACAGATTTCAGTTTTTCATTCTGGCCATACAAATGCACAGTCCATGTTTACTTCCAGTGTGAGTCAAAATTCACTGGCTTTCCTTAGAGTTATAACTAAAAGGATGGTTACAAAGAAACCCTTTGGCCCTGCTGGCTTACATTACATAGAACAATGCCATCTCAGACGGTGAAAATATTGGAAAACTAGAACTGACACTTTTTCTTTCTGACTTTTTGACCTCTTTTTCTTTGGACTCTAAGACCAGTACTGTGTTAACTATATTTCTCATGTTTCTAATTTCAAGAGAAATATTGCTGTAGAGCTACAGATAGCAACCAAAAACCTGAACCTTCTATCTTGCCTGTGGGCTGAAGTCAAATTATACACTAGTCAAAAAAGGGAATTATATGGTATGCAAGGATTTTCTACAGCAGAGATTAGAGGTGAATAATTCTTTCCATGTATTATTCTCCTTCCTTTACCCCAAAAATAGCTCCCATAAATAAGAAAGTTCAAAAACTGCAAACTGTTTAAGAGTTAGCTCAGCACTCTACTAACTGATAAGGATGCATCAGAAGCAGCTAAAATGAATATTGTGCTTTAGAAGTTTTAATTCAAATATAAGTCTTCTGCTGTTCAGATAGTAATTATTTTATAAATATGTGTACAGAAGCAATTGGTAATAATTTTATTTTTATTGCAGCAGTCCAATAGTAGCAGTACAAAAACTAAGTTGGATGATATTATCTCAGATAATTATTTTTCCCTTTAAAAAATAGGCAATCAGAAAAAAAGTAACATAAAGCTTTTTCAGAAGGATCATTATGCTCTTGATCTTGATCAAGACAGTACCAGAAAGTTCTCTCAGAAAGCCACAACATTAAACAGATAAAACCCCTTTGTTTAATAGAATTTTGAAACAAGGGCCTGTTAACTGAGACGGAATTAGAAGGAAAATCCAAGGTGGTTATTTATGTTTTTCTGTGTTCAGTAAAATGTAATTCCTGTTGTTGATTCCTATAACAATTTGCATGCTAATGATGGTTAAAAAAATTTAAATTTCTTATATAATTTTACAGCAATTACAAAAACTATGTTTAAAAGTCCCCTAAGGTGACATATTCTTAGCAAATTTAAAATCTGGCTTATATTCAGAAATTACACTTATTCATAAAAATATTGGATACCTTTCAGTACTTAAAAAAATGCATGGGTACTTAAAAACTAATTTTAAAAATCATCTGAAGTAATCATTGCTTAATGCTTTTACAATTGATTTTTTTATTTCATTCCTTCTGTCATACCTTATCAGTGATAAATTGATGGGTTTTGATGGAAGATAAGGAAGTAAAATTTGTATTAACTGTATCATGCTGAATCATTTATGCTCCATGTGATATAGTGCAGATTGATTTCCACCTTTCAAATCAGCCCATAACACAGCAACTACATGAAAGGACACTGCACCTCTCTTTGGGTTGTTCCACTCTCTTCACTGTGGTGATGCCTAAGAATAGGTGAACACCTCCCCACCTACATAAGCCCTACACCTGGGCTGACAGTACAGCCTGGACCACAGGTGAGAGATCTGCAACAGCAAGAAACTAATCTACAAGAGCTACAGACATAGCCCCACGGCAGAGATAGGGATGACTGGTACTGCCTCTTTGCAGCCCCCCAGACTGTGTCTGCACCACCACCACCACTGGGTGCAGACACAACAGCTGGCTGGGCATGGTGCTCCTGCCCTAACATCCTCTTGTATGCCACCTGCCTGGCAAGTCTCTACTGTGAGGGCAGGCTCACAACCAAGGTGCATGAATTCAGTATGATACATGCTTTTACTTGGGAAAATCACCATCCTAAAAATTCACAGACTTGACAGTGAGTAGCGGTTTTATTAGCAGTCATTTTATTTCTTCTGGTATTTACTGGAATACTACTATCAAGGCATTGTCTAATACAGGTGGAACTTGCTTCTTGAAAAAATGCAAATGTCCTCTCTGTGGAAATGTACACTCATAGCCTTGAAACCTTCTCAACACATTGACCCTTACTGCTACTGTTACATGACTGCTTTGAGTGACTAGAAGACACCCCAGTATTTCTGACCTTTTCCTAAAGGGTGACACTGTTATAAAACATTCATGTACAAATGGGCCTATCTGTCTCTCTGGACCTTAATACTTGCACAGGCATTTATGATCCTAACATTCTAATTCTTAGTCTAAACTTAGGTATTTTTCTCTTCATTGACATATCATACATATGAACTTGTCACACATGAAGGAGGCGATAACCTCAGAATGGACTGTTCCAGTCATGCAAACTTATGTAAATTTAGGTAATGTTGAAAGTATACTGAATTTCTCCCAACAAATGGAAATTTTTCTTTTTATTTTGCTAGACATCCAAGTCTAGTGGTCCTTTCTTCAATTTGTCAACCATACAAACTGTGCTTTCTGCATGGCTGCCCAGCCCTTTGCTCTTGCACTCTTCAATGCCCATTGATTGTTCTCACAAAGCTCCAGTGAGGAGGGCACGCTCCCTGCCTATCACATGCATGCACCTTCTTCCTACAAGTTTACATCACTAATGACTTAAAAAATTAAAACAGTCACCATTACACAGCCCAAAATTCACCTCTATTTTCTGTCATAGTTTCCTCTTCGTTATGAGTTCTCATGGATCTTTGGAAAAGTCATTGAGACTATCATCTAGCTTCTTCCTGCAGCTCCTGAGGAATTCCTCAGCCAATGCTGATCCTATGTTGGGTCAGCAGCTGATTTTCACTGAGAAACATGTTTTATTTAAGCATGTAAGATTTTTAGAAAACACTATGCTGAAAACACTATTGTTTTGTACAGCACAAGCATTACAAAACAATGAATTTACAGTGTTTTTCATGGCTCAGTTCTATCTCAAAGGAAAAATAGATTTGTGGAAGAAAATTAGTTAAAACACTTAAAAATAGTTTGTTTTCCTCTTTGATAAATTACATGCCCTGCTTCAATTTAAATAATGAAAAGAACAAGAGATATTGCTATGTCCAAGTACCATTCCTATAGAATATGGAATTTATATATGCATTTCACACTTAAAACCAACATACCTATAAAAATACATTGAAATAGTATTTCCAAGTCTCACTGGGTTTTTTTCCCTGTTTCTTTTCTAAAATACAAGGTTAATTAGCAGTAACAATGCAATTTGGCCCTGGTGTCAGATCTCACAGCATTAATTATTACAGAAAATACATAAAACAGTGTTACTCAAATCCTAATGCACAGGGGAGTTATTCATTAATTTTAAGAAGGTTTTAGCAAGGAATCCTAGGTTGAACATAAAAACTAAGATGAGATTTTAATGTCTCTACATCATTAACTACTTTAGGGTGTATTTCAAACTCATAAAGCTGTCCCATTTCATACCCACTGTAGAAATCACATAGCGGGCCAGAACTTTCTAAATAACTTATTTAATAATTTATTTATAGGATATCTAAATGCAAATAACTCCAAAGGATTGAAAAGTGTGAGTATCTAACCCAGTTAGATTAGGTAGGAAATGCTCACACTACTTAAAATTTCAATGTTTTAAACTTACTTTCTACAGCTTCATCTAGCCTACAGAGATTAATAGTAACATTTCAGAGTACTATTAAGGGGTATATTTTTCTTCATCCCTACTTAATTTCAATAAAACCTTTTGAATGCACAGCTAATCATTGCATTGATACATTTTAAAGGTGATATGAAGATAATGTAAGACTCTTCAAAGCAATTAGTAAAATTATTATGTTTGCTTAAGTCATCTACCTGGATTGAGTGTGAACAAAAGCCATTAGTCACCTTAAACTTTCTGGTAACCATATTTCTGTCTAGACATCATGCTTTTTACTGATGAGATTCCTGTAAAATACAAATTTCAACAAGCTGAAATGCAACCAACATATCTGAAGATAAGAATTTGTAGATCACACAAGATTCGTACTACCAGAAAGAATACATGAGCATACTAACATGTTTGTAGTCATCTTTAAATATTATCATTTGTGACCATCAGTACAGAGACTGCAAAAAAAAAAACCTTTGTCTTCATGTTTGACCTTAATCATTCACATTTTCATAACAGGAATTTTCTTAACAGATAACTTAATTTATTTATTTAAGCCTTATTATCCAGTTTTGATCATAACCACTGGGCTGAAATTGGTTTGTACTTATCCCAAATGCCTGTATTTTATACAGCTGGTGACATAATAGACCATGATTCTGAAAGATGTTCTGGGCTACAAACCACACATTTCTGTCTTCATTAGAGACACACTGGTGGCAGATAACATGTCACTTTTAACTAGCTCTCAGCTGAAAATGAATACTTCATTTTAAACTATTTTCTCAGTAACTGAAATTCTAGAAGTTTTTCCTCTAAGAGACTTTTCCATAAGAACTCAGAAGTGGACTATCTGAAGTTCATTTCTTTTCTAGAATTCATTTCCTCCTGTGACCAGACTTGCTCTTAAATTCATCATCATTAACACTCCAAACCACTGGTAATACTGTTTTCTACCTGAGCCATCTGGTTCCAAGGGAAGGAAAACCTGTGTGCTATTCCCATCCCTACTGGGGATCCTGCAATGAGAAAAACGTTAAATCATTTACGTGTGAACAACCATTCACTGTTTCTCCAACAAACCCACATATCGTGTAAAGGCAAAAAATATATCCTACAGCTTATTCTGAAGGAAACTACAAGATAAGCTTCTTGTTCAGGATGTGAGTACAATCTGAGAGGTTTCTGGGCCCCACAGAGTTGAATGCCACAGCTATGAAAGATGTTGCACAGTATTTTCATGGTGATTTCTAATACGAAGTATTTCATAGAAAAATTCTCTGTTGAAGAGACAACACAGCCTGTGGAGAGAAATCTCAGATACCCTTTAGACTTTAAGAGCACTCACCAGAGATATGAGCTGCAGAACCAGCCCCAGCAATACCCATTTATCCCATCTTCTTGGAGGACCTTCTGGGAATAGACCGAATTTGTCAAGATTATATACCATCATTTGGCTATGACATCAGCTGAAGGAAGTGATGCTTCTCTGAGCACCATCTTCCCCAAAACTCAGCATTCAGTTCCACTGAGCCAGGACAGCAAAGAATAAAAGACAAATGAGGTGACCACACTAGAACTATTACTGTTAATGCTATTAGAATTGTAGCTTGTAATACCACTATCAAGGAACAAACAGAATGCCCTCCACAGCAAAGTGAAAATCTTGCACAATGAAAAGCACACAACAAAGCTACATTTTGTGGAGTGGGGGAAATGGTAACTGTTGGGAAACTAAAATATAACGGAAGATGAAGAAAAAGCCTGCTTGGGCCAAACTGTATTTTGATTTGCATCATAAGTCTCTAGGACAGAATTTAATCTGATTGTACATATAAAAATAAAGGTGTAAACCAAGCAAAACAATTTTCATAGAATATGAAGTTCATATGCAGAACAAGAGTTCTCTTGGGTGAATATTTCTTAAGAAACACTGTTACACATACTAAACTAAAATTCCTAAGACACAAGATAATATATGGAAAGAAAATATCATATTTATCATGATTTTTACTTTGCTTTTATAGGTAGGTATCATCAGCCAACTGAAAGTATGATCTTTATTCTGTATATTCCATGCAAAGCAATTTCAACTAGACTATTACAAATATTCAAGAAATCACTTCCAGTAATACTGAACAGCAAGAAACATTTCCCTGTCAGAGTGAAACATGGCAAAATGAAAACGGAAATAATTCATTTTGGTTTTGTTCCTAAACACATCTGAAGTTTGCCGAAAGTTCTTAGGATTTCAGGTAGTGATGTGGTGCAAACCCACTAATTTACCTCAGAAGGATCATTTCAAGTTCACCTAGTCCTATGTAACATGCCATAAGTAAACCTGATAACACAGCTGCCCAGAAAAAAACCCCACAAATACAAAATTGTAACTTACTATCTTGAAAAGTCTGGTTTTACTGACTACTGAATACTAGAGATGCTTTTACTCAATAAAAGCTGCAGTTTACAACCTAACATGTTTTGGGTTTTGTAAATAGGCAAAAGACATTTGCAGGGCTGAGTCACTTTGCCTTGCTGAAATTCACAGTTGGCTGGGATTCAGAAACAAACATTCTTGTTCATAATTTCTCTGTGAATATAGATTTTCATAGTAAAAACTGACCAGATCAAATCCACTTGAAGTGCTTGCCTTTTTTTTTCTTCTGTAATCCATCTAGAGAAGGCACGTAGAAGAGAGAGGAAAGGGAGAGAGTTGAGAGATGAAAATTGATTTTAATTGTGAAGATATCCTTCTAGTAGTGAGAAAAGCAATGTTTCTTTCCCTCCTGTGATTGGATTTTAACCCGTCTTCTATTTAGAAGAAAACCATGATTCCAAATTACTCTATGAGATTTTTTCCCATTGCTTTTGCTGAAACTGTGCAACTTTTGCAGAGAATAATGCACAAGGCATTGAGAAAGAGACAGCATGACTGCAGTTAATTACTCACTATAGGCAGTGGGAGGATTCTGATGAAAAAGGATTATAAACAAACAAAATTTTTATACCAAAACAGACTTGTTCCCTCCTCATTTCTATCCTAATACTGGGCTATCCAAAAGGATTTTGACAGCTACCCTAGGGCACTAAGCAGAGACATTATAAGCAAAATTGCTTTCTCAGGACCTGGAATGGGATTCAGTTTTCAGGTGGATTTGCCAGCATACTTCTTAAGCAGAATATGCTTCAGACACAAAAAAGGCTTTCAATTTTTAATGTTAGGTTTCAGTAGAGCCCCTAGACTACAGAAACATTTGAAAAAGGTAATTTGGGTCTTCTGGATCACAATGAAAATTATTTTGAAAGAGGTCTTCCCTTGATCAGAATGTACCTCAAGGCCTCCTCTACACTCAGCATTATTTGGCTTCCTACAAGTCAACAACCCTCAAAAAAATCTTTTCTTTGCTTTTTTTTTTTAGTGTCTGTTTCTTGAAGTCTGCCAGTGCAACATTGCTAAATGATCTCTCTCTGTTCACAAACTTTCATTCCACACGGCCAAACATCTTGCTCTGCAGCACCCTTTGCTCCACTCCCAGGAGGCAAAATCTGCCCTCATTACCTGCTGTACCTGCAGTACCTACACAGTGCCCAAAATCTAAAATGAATGAAAGGACAGACAGAGCAGTTATACCAGTTGTCACACAGACACATACAATGTCCGAACACAGTCACTGCAATTTACCTCATAAAACTAAAGAGCAAAAAACAGTAGTCTCATCATGGAGTCAAGTCCAAGTCATCCATATCATTGACTCCACAGTTTGTATTCTCCTTGACTGCTTCAACTGGTAATTTCCTGAGTATTTTCAAGACACAAGTAATACTGGTATTTCATGTAAATGCCTTTTTGTTATATAGCAATATAAGAAAGCAAGTAGTATTTCCCAGGACCCACTGATTACTAATAAGTAACTAGCTAGCTAACTAGTTATCATAACTACTGCTATAGCTATTATAAATATTTTAACTATATGTAATCATTATTATCACTAACTATATAGCTAGCCAGCTACACAGGAGCAACAGAAAAGGCTGGATAATGTTTTCCTCAGGTGCTTCTCTGGATAAATTTTCTGGGTAACTGAATGCCTGAAGAGAGAATCCAGATTAGGGAAGCAATCTAGATTAGGTTTGATGTCAATCAAGTTACTGCAGTAAGAGACTTGGGAAGCAATTGAGTGCTCTGATTCCACATAATTTCCACCTATTTGCATTCATCTCTACATGTAAAGCGCCTGAGCTGCTGTCCATAGTAATTTAACCACTACCATTCCCAACCTTTCATCTAGCCTGAGCATTTTATGAGCTAGCTATGGGATTATTTTATGCAGTCGTAATTTTCTCTCTCTGCAAGGCAAATGAGAGTGCAAAGTAAAGGAATACTTTCATGAAAAACTATTCTACAAGATCTGCTGTTATTTCAGAAATTGCAATAATTTTCATCTCTCAAAAGAACAAACTGCCTCATGGGTTGCTTTATCACAGGTGATATTCAAGACAACAATGCCTGATGGTGCTACTGGAATATAGTGGTAATATTTGCAAAGCAATTCTAAGTGTGAAGCACTTTGGAGAAATGTTGCATTGCTATTGATAAAAATGGACTCAGAGGTGACTAAAAGTAATGTAACTCTATCTGTTCTGAAAGTTTCCAATTGAGGCAGAGGCAAAACTCAGGCTTGGGTTTTTTTCTTCTTGTTTTTTTTTTTTTTGTGATGGACACAAAATCCTGCTCCAACCTTTTATACTAATATGACAAAGTTATCCTCTATGTAACTTTTGTCAGTAAATTCAAAAAAGGAAATATATTTTTTAGGCAAAAAACGAAACCCAGATAAAAGCATCCTTTTTTGATCAAGTTATTTTCCACATAGCACTTGTCTCTCAAAGTCACTAACTCTGCATACTACTAAATTAATTCAGTGGGCCAGAGCACCTTCAGACAGTACACTGACAGTATCAATGAATATTGGAGCAACAGAAGACATATTCTTGTGTTCAGGACTGGAAAAACAGGCATGATTATGCTTAAAGGCATTATTGTGTGATAACTCTAGGAAGGGAGTGAGTGTTAAATTATATTACTGCTAACAGTGTCATTAACTAAAACCAATGAAAATTCTAAATGGCTTTATTCTCAGCTCCAACTATAAACAACAGTGACATATGGTGCTAATGACACAGCAACACAGTGTTTTCATTGAGTTCACAATGCAACACAATTAAGAATGTATGCAGCAGTGGAAAGACTGAATCAACTGCGGAAAGCGCTCAGTGAACAGCCTGAATGGACAGACTCACATACTTACAGCAGATATCCCTTAAGCTGGAGAAAAATGTTGCTAAACATGACTTCAGACAATACTCAGTGTTAACACAGTAAGACTGAAACACAGTTTGCAAATTTATGAGGACAATTCAGACTCATAGAAACATACACTTCATGTTCTTGCCACTTTTCAACTAACTCAAGAAAATTAAGACCAAACCATCCAGAACCACTGCATACATGAAAGAATTCTAATATAGTTTTCTCCAGCTTGCTAAGTCTGAAATAGCCCATGGCATACACATGCATTAAAACCTACCTTTCACAGTACATTAACCTCTGAGCAAAACCAGTTTTAATACATGGTTTAGAAAATACATAGTAATAATCTCAAACATATCTCCTGGAGAGAATTTCACAATTAAACTACACATTATTATTAATATCTGTCCATTAGTGAAGCTCCACATGTTGAGGGATGCTGAAGTAAGCAGCAACTTTCTAAGCCAATTTTTATGAGATCATTTGCTGTCTCCCACAGTATATTCCTGGAAAAGCTGGCAGGACAGGAGCACTCTTTGCTGGGTTAAGAACTGGCTGGATGGCTGGGCCCAGAGAGTACTGCATCCAGTTGGCAGCCAGTCACTGGTGGTGTCCCTCAGGGATCTGTGCTGGGCCCAGTTCTGTTCAATATTTTTATTGATGACATGGATGAGGCCATTGAGTCTTTCATTAGTAAATCTGCAGATGACACTAAGCTGGGCGCATGTGTCGATCTTGGAAGGTAGGAGAGCTCTGCAGAGAGACCTGGAATGGTTGGATGGACGGGCAGAGTCCAATAGGATGAGGTTTAGTATGTCCAAGTGCTGAGTCCTGCCTTTTGGCCACAATAATCCCCTGCAACATTATAGGCTGGGGGTGGTGTGGCTGGACAGTGCCCAGGCAGAAAGGGACCTGGGGGTACTGGTCGACAGCCGACTGAACATGAGCCAGCAGTGTGTCCTGGTGGCCAAGAAGACCAATGGCATCCTGGCCTGTATCAAGAACAGTGTGGCCAGCAGGACCAGGGAAGTCATTCTTCCCTTGTACTCGGCACTGGTGAGGCCACACCTCGAGTACCGTGTCTAGTTCTGGGCCCTTCAGTTTAGGAAGGACGTTGAGACACTTGAACGTGTCCAGAGGAGGGCAACAAAGCTGGTGAGGGGCTTGGAACACAAGCCCTATGAGGAACGACTGAGGGAGCTGGGATTGTTTAGCCTGAAAGGAGGTTGTAGACAGGAGGGGGTTGGTCTCTTTCACCAGGCAGCAACTGACAGAACGAGAGGACACAGTCTCAAGCTGCATCAAGGAAGGTATAGGTTGGATATTAGGAAAAAGTTTTTCATGGAAAGAATGATAAAGTACTGGAATGTTCTACCCAGGGAGGTGGTGGAGTCACCATCTCTGGGTGTGTTTAAAAAAAGATTGGATGTGGCACTCAGTGCCATGGTTTAGTTGAGGTGTTAGGACATGGGTTGGACCTGATGATCTTAGAGGTCTCTTCCAACCTGGTGATTCTGTGATTCTGTGAGTCTGTGATTTTAATTACCTCCAACCAGCTCATTGAGATTTAAAAAAGCAGAGAAAAACTGAAACTGGAAGGAATAGGTGGAGTCCAATGCATATCAGAGCAGACTTTACAGTTAGTCCAGGTTGCTTTAGGCCTTGTCCCAAATAAATTTGAATCTTTCCAGGGACTCTGCATGTTTCTATGGCATGCTGAGCCTCTGCCTTCAGAGCTTCAACATGAGAAATGTTAATAAATAATTCTGTTTTCTGATGCTTGAATGCATAACTGTTCAAAATTCTCCTATTCTGGGAGTGTTCAAGGCTGGGTTAAATGGGGCTTCAAGCAATCGGGTCTAATGGAAGTTAAATTTTTCAGGTATATAGGAATTTCATCTATAAAACGAAACTATCTAAGAAATAACCAGTCTGCATTAGGACGCAATACCAGTTAGATGGTATCTCCTTCCCTGTTCTTTTAATATTATAGGAAAATATATTTAAAAAAAAAACCAAACAAACCCAAACCCAGACAAAAACCTAACAAATAAATATAACAATTACCATAATAAAGTATACATAACAACTATGAATATCAAGAATAAATTCCACTGACTGAAGTTAATTTTTAGCACCCAGAATAGTACAATTACCTATCTTCATGAGCACTACATTGCTTGCAGAATTGCATATCCTAAAAAAATGAGTATTGCCCAGAACAGCATATATGAATCACTACAAATTTACTTTGCAAGAAAAGTATTTTTATAAAGCAATATAATAAAGTTTATGGATTTATCAAAAATCACTTCATCTTCCCAGGTGGGCTGGAACGAATGGTTCTCTTTATTAGCTTTGGTTCTCTTTATTAGCACTTTATTAGCTCATCCTTGGGATTAATCCTAGAAATTTCTGTGGTGCAAATCTTGATTACTACAAATCCATGTCTACTCCTGGAAAGTGACAGTCTGCGTTAATTCCGGAGGATAATCTATTACAGACTTGTCACAGAACGTTTTGTCAGGAAAGAGCAGCAGGGCACCTTATGCACCTGCTGCCAAAGGCCAGACCTGGAGAAGAGCTCTCCACCACTTCCCAGGGACTGTGGTAGAACACAGATGTGAAGCACCTTTCTGTGATTCTTCGAGATGCTTGCAAACTTTCATGTTTCAAACTTAGGAACTATGCTGCAGGTTTGAAAAATTTTCTGTAAAGTGGAAAATCTGATTTGCTCTGCCAGCTCTGTCTAGGAAGTCTCTCTGTTTAAACAGACAAAGAGTTGAAATTTAATTAGGCAGATTTCAAACATGACGTCTCAAGTATTTTGAAATACCCGTCACTTGAATATAGCTAGTTTCAAGAAATACTTAATTATTACTTAATTCATTTAAAATCTTACTACCGTGTTCCTCAACTACACGATTATGCCCTCTTTTCCTAACTACTACATAAGATGTGTCAGACAGACCCTACAATACGAATGCCTCCATTTTCAAAAGGTAACCAAATGTAATAACAGTTCTTAAGAAACAATGTTTTCATAACTGCTCCTAGAGCTAAGATTTCTGTAACAAAGAGAGTAAAAAACCCTTTTTGTTCTCCTGTGAATTAACTTTTTAAAGAAATTAACATTTTCATTTTCTTTTAAAGAAGCCAGTTTCTTTTTTAATTTTTTTGAGTGTACACCTAAATTGTCATTTGTCTTCACGTCAACTTTAGAAATGTAATTTTGCATTATCTTGCCCAACTCAATGTGAAATTCTACTTAACAACAGCATTTCACATAAATTTCAATATTTAGTAGAACTCATTGTTTTTCCAGAGATGGTGGTTTTATGTGAATACTTTAACATTTCAGAAAAAACAGGCATTAAAATAGACTTAAAAGCAATACCCCTTTAAATTATTCCAGGTGAATAACTGAGAGGACATGTCCAAACTTGAGGAAAACTGCAGTAACTAATGTTCCAAAGCTCAGAGAAACTTTTTCACTGTAGTACAAGGCAGCTAGGGAACACTTACACTGTGGGAAAGTCAAATAATGATTTCAAAGTTGTAATGGACCAAACCCACTATTTGTATAAATGGTTATACTTACCCTGCTGAAATTTGTCTATTTCTGCAGGTGCTGAATTTGGCTACAGATCTAGAATCAACCAGGCTCCACAGCCATAGCGTATTCAACACAGAAAAACAACAAGCTGAAACCTACTGCAGACTCTACAGGGTTTTCAGAATTAAACAGTCACTGACTTTTTTTGAAGTGCAGTGTGTGATTATAGAACAGAGGGGCACAACTATTCATGGCTTCAAACCTTCAGCAACATTTATAGCAGAGCACAGTGAATATGAAATATTATTGTGTCACAGATGAGCACATGCATTTCAAGTTGGAAATACTAGAAAATTGAATTACATTTTTATCTGATTCGTGGTGGATCAATTGCTATTCACTTTGTTGGACATTTAACTGAAGCATGAAATATTTTGGTAAAAATGCGTGAAACTATGGATTCATTTATCAGCCTCCAAACTGGTCCAATACTTTTACAGATTGCTACATAACAAATTCCAGCAAAACAAAATAACTCCCCTTCAGCCAATTAAATGAAATGCAACAAAAACAATAACAACAACAATAACAAAGCCTAACACACAAAACACCAAACCAAATAATAATATTGTGTTTGTAATATTTTCAGCTGTTTTATCATTAGGTTTCAACTACATCTAAAATATAGAAGGTGTCACTCCCTATGAGTATTTGCACTACACAGCCATAAATCCAAAGTACAAAAGGAAACACTAATACTTCATATTCTTCTCCTTCAAGAGGTAATTTTTTGGGAAACAAATAAAGCAATGAATAGTATCCCAAGAATAAATTTCCAGGAAAAATTGTTTCTTTCTGGTAAAAAATATTATATTTGAACCAAACTATGGTTAACGGAATGTGGTTATAGTGAATGACATTTGTTATATACAGTCCAAATGTATCATAAATAATTTTACGTAGAAAATGCTCTGAATTTTTAAAAGTGCTGATTGAAAAGATAAAATTAATGGATATACAATTTTAAGCAATTAAACCATAAAGGGATAGAATAACAATGGAAAATGAACAAAGTCTTTGGGGCCTTCAAAACTTTCATAGGTGGGAAGGAGCAGGTGAGAACCACCTACCCAAGGTGAATGGGACCTGTTTTCTTCAGTATCACCAAAAATAGGATAGCGGAGTTGATGCACACTCATCCGGCATTTTTGGCTTTATTTCCTCCAACAGGGGAAAAAGCAGCAGAATTTTATTCCCAGTATATTCATAGTTTTGTAAGATTCAAATCATACATCCTGCTTCACTAAATGTTGCAGTGATCAAAAATGCAATTTTCCTTGTCTAATGAAAATCAGAAATATAAGTTCAGCTAAATTACATTTTTGATTGTCTGGTTGTCTGGTTTAGCACTTAGATCAGTCCTGGAAGTGGTTTTCAAACAGCGCGAGTCTAAACAGCAAAGCAGGCAAATAGATCCAGTTAAGTTCATATAATGTTCTCCTTCTATTAAAGAGTTATTTGAACCACCATGGAATTGTCCAGATTTCATTTTACCAGGGATTTTACTCCTAACTTATACACAGATCTGTCACTATATATGAACCTCAGAATCCATATAACATTTTTATATAACTGGTCACTGCCACTGCAAAGAATCCTTGAATCAATGCCTCAAGCTGAAGTTTCTGTCTCTACACTAGATATCTGACTTTTTTTGAGTGCTTATCTTTGTGCTAAATTATTACAGTGTGGTTTAAATGGCAAAAGACTTGGATACAGCATGCATTGTTTTAAGTCTAATCAGAAACATTATCAGGGAAAAATTACTTCATGTGTTCTTGCTGTAGGCAGTTGGGTACCTGGCCTCAAGTACATCTGATGGCCATCTGATGACCTCTGTTAGTAGCAGTATTAGATACATTACTTATTGCAGCCACAAGTGCTCCCTAGAAGTAATCCTGTAGCACGTCTCCCAGCACCAGAGGCTTGCTCTGCCTCAGTACACTGTGTAAGTTGTTAGCTTCACTGAGGTTCTGTGAGAACAGTCTCTTTCAATCTGGAGTTATGGAAAGTAGCTATAAAATTACTTCCATAATCTTAAAAACCTGGCACATGCTGAATGAGGTACTGCAAGTGCTGTGAAGTGGACCCTCATCAACCTCACAAGCTTCAACAAGGCCAAGGGCAGGGGGTGTTCTGCACCTGTGCTGGGGCAACCCCTGGCATAAACACAGGCTGCAGGGTGAATGGATTGAGAACAGCTCTGCCAAGAGATACCTGGGGTGCTGGTGGATGAGAGGTTATACAGGTGCTGCCCAGAAAGCCAAAGGTATCCTGGGCTGTACCCAAAGCATTATGGTCAGCAGGGTGAGGGAGGGGATCCTGCCCCTCTGCTCTTCTCTGGTGAAACCCCACCTGTAGAGCTGTGTCCAGCTCTGGAGTCCCAGCACAGGAAGGACATGGACCTGCTGGAGCGAGTCCAGAGGAGGGACACAAAAGCTGTTAGAGGGCTGGAGCACCTCTCCTATTAAGGAAGGCTGAGAGATTAGCGATTGTTCAGCCTGGACAAAAGAGTAAAGGGAGACTTTATTGCAGCATTTGAATACTTTAAAGGGGGCTTACAAAAAACAAATGGGGACAGACTTTTTAGTAGGGCCTGTAGTCATAGGACAAGGAGTAGTGGTTTTAAACTAAAGGAGCATACATTCAGGCTAGATATAAGGAAGTTTTTTCTTATGATGAGGGTAGTGAAAAAATGGAACAGGTTTCTCTGAGAGGTTATAGATTCTCTATCCCTGGAAACATTCCATGTCAGTTTGCACAAATAGATGTAGCTGAATTCACCCCTGCTCAAGGCATGGGTTGGAATCGATGATCTTTAAAGGTTCCTTCTAGCCCAAACCATTCTATGGTTTCATAATTTGACTGGTACACACTGCAAAATTTTAAGAGGCAGATAGAGCATGTTTCAATATTGCCATTTTATATCTTGACATGGTAGTGAGTAAAAAAATAAATGTTAGGCACATTAGACAACACCTGCACAGATCGTTTTTAGCTGAAGCAGTAAGTAAGATATGTCAATCTCTCCCTCTCTCCCCCTTCTTCTTGTCCCTTTGTGTTTTTCATCTACTGCCTTGCCCAGGAGCTACTTCATAAATGCATGATTCTAAAAATTCTTTCTGACATCTGTTTCCAATTCATCTTTGTTCATGCCCTTTTCAAGCTCCATATCCTACCATCAGTACATTGCGCCCAATTCACCCCTGATGTAATAACCCAGCCACTGGCTCTAGGGATGGTTTTGGTCTTGTCTATTCAGAGGGTTAATTTCTGTCTAAGCCGTTTAAAATGATATTTCAATGCAATTCCTTTTTAACTGTCATGTTCTATAAGATGCATCTGTACTTCTGTAGTTTCCATTTACTCCCAGGACCACTTCTATGGCTTTTATAAAATGTTATCTACTTCATGCTGCACTTCTTTTATTTGAAATCCCAGCAATGCTCTCAGCTTTCCTGTGGTTATGTTAGTCATAAAAGTTCAAAAGAAAACTTCCTGTTTAGTCAAAGGACTTCCAGGCATTATGAGAATTAAAAAAAAAAAAAAAAAAAATAGCACACACACGAAGATATCGAACTAAAGCAAATGCTCCCTGCCCATTCCTTGCATATTCAATAGAAAACCAGCAAATGTTAAATATTTTATCATTTCGTGTCATGTGCCTTTCAGGAAAGAAATTTTGTGAAGAGGTGAAGAGGTCACTTAGAGATTACCTATAAACCTAATCTAAGGTGGTATGTCAGACAGTGATGATGAAGTAAGAATATTTTCTGGGTTGTTCTTACATTCTTCTCTCATTCTTTTTTCTTCACCTCTACTTCACCCTCTGCATTCTACTTCAGTGTGTCCCTTCCCTTCACTGCCTCTTAATCCTGCTTATCCATCTTCTCCGAAGTTCTCCCCTATTCAGCCCTGCATGGCATGGCTTTGCAATGGCATTTGGCCATGTAATGCTGTTTCTGTGTTGTAAATTAAGGTTTGGGCCTTTGGAGGGGGGAGTAGATAATAATTCCTATTGCTCTCTCTAGTACTTGCTGCAATCAGCAGCCCCTTAACAAACGTAACCCTCAACAATGCCCCAGGTTCAAACATCTGATGCTTAATAACCTTTGACAGGTATTAAAGGGACTCAAATCATAACTGCCTAATAAAATTTTATGTCTTAAAAAGGGCAAGAAATATGAGCATAAGCTTGCAGTTGTTTGCTAAAACACTGTTATGTACAGATATGCACACAGAGAAATGCTTATAAATGTTTTTAAATTTTTCATGTTTGAAACAGTAGCAAGCTCCTCTACTCAAGTTGGAGCTTTGGCTTTTAAAAATAAATTATTAAAGCATCATTCCAAAATTATGAGCCCAGAAGGAATTTTCGTATTTTGAAAGCTTGACCAGAGGAACTTTTTTTTTTAGTTTTTCCATCATTCTATTAGCAACACTAAAATATTTGCTTCCATATAAATATGGGCATGCCATAATAACTGAGGGAAATAAAATAGTTTTAAAATTTTAACACTATGCCAAAATACTTGCTACTTAATGTGTTGAAAAAGCTTCTAATGTAAAATGAATGTGGCACCTGTACAGTTTGGACAGCCAAAAAACTCTCTGACAGTAAGCAAAATTAATGAAAAGTGAGTATGTAAAATTTCTGGGTTTTAATACCTCAAATCACTTTAAGCTCTTGGGTTTGGAAAAGCATTAATAAATAATGAGAAATTACCAAAACACTTCTCCAAAGGAAGGAGGCCAAACAAACTTTTCAGTGTTGTGCCCCACAAGAAACAGATGGTGGAAAACAAGTTACCACAATAAATTGGACCCATACCAAGAAAATAGTGAGTAAAGTGAACCACTAAATCCCGTGTCCCTGTGGCACATGAGCTGTTCACCCAATAGATGCATTTCTCTCCCTTTCAGTTCTTCCTTCTGAAATAAGTCAGGGAAAATGTTTTCTAATCATCCTTTCCCTGCACTCTTCACCATCTCTTTACACTTCACTGCTGCCTGCCTTTTGGTGGATCCAATTTGCCCAGGAATGAATTCTTCTGAGTTTGTGATGTAATTTACTACCAGTCTTCACAAAAACAAAGCTTTGACAAAGATTAAGTCTACAATGGTTAGCTACAGTAACAATACAACACTGTTCATAAATGCAAGTTGTACTGTAGTATGTGCTCCATCCAATAGCAACTACATTCAATTGCAACCAAAATTAACGTGTTCTGTTTGCTTATATTCAGTGCAATTTGTACGGTTCCTCTGAAGATATATAAACCTCACATCAGAACCCTTATTTAGAAGAGGCAGCTGTAGTTCTGAAAAGCCTTTGTTACGGCATCACAAATAAGAGATTATACAGCATATAATTTCATAAACAAACAATACATATTCTGAAAGTTTTCTGAAAAACTAGTTCTTGTGCTGTGATCCTTCTATTTAGTCCTTTCAACATAAAATAAATTGAAACTGTTCTTTCAACACAGAGTAAAATAAATGTGAAATTGAAATGTGAAGAAAATTCCTTTGATTTTGTTCATGTAATGCATTATGAAAACAGACTACAGCATGTGCCACTGCATTCCAGCTTCATGCTGTGGATACATTTGAGAGCTTGGGCCTTGAGAAGAAAAGCCAGGCAGTGGAAGTAGGCCAGCCCCTTCCAATTTCCATGTTGCACCAAGCTTTAAAGTGGGCATCGGGCTCACATTAACTGGGAGTGCCCCTTTTTGCCATCACACAAGCACCTAAGCAAATCTGTGTGGGAAGAAATGCTGCATATGCGTTGCACTCCAGCTGCTGTGACTTTGACCTGGGCCAGGCTTGGGCAATAGATCAACTCCACCGAGATAGTGCCAGGCATGTGAGCATGAGTCACTTGGTAGGTTGACCTTAGCTGGCCACCAGGTGCCCACCAAGTCACTCTACTGCTCCCATCCTCAACTGGATCAGGGGACAAAATATGACAAAATGCTAATGGCATAAGTAGATAAGGACAGGGACATCCTTCATCTATCATCATCACATGCAAAACAGATTAGACTTCAAAAATTTGATCTACTGCCAATCAAAGGTCAGAGTGGAAAAATGGGAAATAAGGAAATTATGTTATCACAGACGTGCACCAACATTGTTGACAGCTCAGCTTTAGTCAGCAGCAGATCCATCTTTGAGGAAATGGCTTTGTCTGACATGGGGACAGCTTCTGGCATCTTGTCACAGATGTGACCCCCACAGCCCCCACACCAAACAAACCTTTGCCACGTAAACTGAACATATGTGGTTACCCAGCCTATCTAAATTTGAGACCCCAGGAAATTTGCAAGTTTCCTAGTCCAAGTCTGAACCAAAAATTACAAATCATTATCTGGAAAAAACAAAGAGCACATCAGTGTCCTTAACCTGTCTACTATTTCCATGCACCAGTTTCTACAAAATGAAAATGTAGGACATGTAGGTCATAGTTGACTGTGTGGTCTTATCAACACAACTGGGAGACCATTTTCCACCACACAGCAAAGACTCACAGGCTAAATTAGAGAACATACAAGTCATAGAATCCCAGAATGGTTTGTGTTGTAAACCACCTTAAAGATCATCTACTTTTAATTCCCCTGTCATGGGTAGGGACACCTCCCACTAGACCAGGTTGCTCAGAGCCCCATACAACTTGATCTTGAGCACTTGTGAAAATGGGGCTTCCACAACTTCTCTGGGAAACCTGTTCCAGTGCCTCATCAACCTCACAGTTGAATTTCTTTCTAATATCTGATTTAAACCTACAATCCTTCAGTCTGAAGCCATTCCCTTTTGTCTTGTAATAAGTCTTTCTCCAGCTTTCTTATGGGCTCCCTTCAGGTACTGGAAGGCTGCAATTAGGTCACCTCAAAGCCTGCTCTTCTCCAAGTTGAACAATCCCAATTCTATCAGTCTTTCCCCTTAGAAGAGGTGTTCCATCCTAATAATCACCTTGGCGGCCCTGCTCTGGATTTACTCCAACAGGTCAATTCCTGTGCTGGAGATCCCAGAGCTGGACAAAGCACTCCAGGTGGGCTCTCACCAGAGCAGAGCAGAGGGGCAGAATCCCCTCCCTCACCCTGCTGCCCACGCTGCTTTGGATGCAGCCCAGGACACGTTTGGCTTTCTGAGCTGTGAGTGCCCATGGCTGGGTCATGTCCAGCCTCTCATCCACCAGCACCCCCAAGTCCTTCTCAGCATGGCTGCTCTCCATCCCTTCATCCCCCAGGCCTGGATTGATACCGAGGGTGTCTGAACCCAGATGCAGCACCTTGCACTTGGCCTTTTCGAATCTCATGAAGGTCCCACAGACACACTTCTGGAGCTTGTCCAGGTCCCTCTGGATGGCATCCTGCCTTCAGGAGTGTCACTGCACCGCTCAGCTTGGTGTCATCTGCAAATTTGCTGAGGGTGCACTCAATCCTTTTGTCTATGTCATTAATAAAGGTATTAAATAACACTGGTGCCAGTACAGACCCCTGGTGGCACCACTTGCCACTGATGTCCACTGGGACTCTGAGCCACTGACCACAACCCTCTAGATGTGACCATCCAACCAAATCCTTGTTCATCTAACAGTCCATACATTGAATCCAACTCTCTCTTCAGTTTAGAGAGGAATGTTGGAGGGGATTGTGTTGAAGGCCTTACTGAAGTCCAGATAAACGACATCTGTAGCCCTTCTCTTACCCACTGATGTAGTCACTCCATCACACAAGGCCACCAGGCTGGTCAGGCAGGACTCACCCTTGGTGAAGTCGTGCTGGCTGTCTCAAATCACCTCCCTGGCCTCCATGTGCCTTAGCAGAACTTCTAGGAGATTCTGTCCCATGATCTTCCCAGGCACAGAGGTGAGACTGACAGGTTGGTAGTTCCAAAGGTCCTCCTTTATACCCTCATTAGTGATGGTTACAGCAACCATTTCTGCTGTCACCTGGGACTTCACCTGACTGCTATGAATTTTTGAGTATCATGGAGAGTGGCTTGACAACTACATCAGACAATTCCCTCAGGACTCTGGAATGCATCTCATTGGATCACATAGATTTATATATGTTTAGGTTCCTCAGGTGGTCATGAACCTGATCTTCACTTAGAGTGGGAGGGACTTTGTTCCCCCAGTCCCCATTCTTCCGTCCATCCAGTCGAGATTTGTGGGAAGAGACGTTGTAAGCGAAGACAAAAGTAAAAAGTTGTTGAGTATCTCAGCCTTTTCCTCATGAAGGTCTGACGTACAGTTCATAGTTTTTCCAATCAAAATAGATGAAGCAGAGTGATACAAGTTTGTCTTATCAAACAATTTCCTGTTAAACAGAAAGCTAATACCATAGCTTTCTGCTCTTAGTAATTTAAAATACATACCTTTCCTCCTAGACTCTTATGGCACTATGATAAAGCTCCCTGCTTTGTATTTCTGACAGTTAAAGCTTCCACTCATAGATCAAATTTTCCTTGAAAACACACCACAATGCACAGGTGCTGAAAGGTCATGAAATATTCATTTAAACACGATTTAAAAGATTCATTGCAAGTCTGAGAGACAAATAATTAATGTCCTGCATGCATGGTTAATGAGTGATAGTGAAAGAAAATTGTTAAAAGACATACTAGTATATACAAATGCTTTCCTAATAGTTTTCCTGCCTCAGTCTGTGAGTTCAGACAAGATCAACAGTGAATTTTGTTACACTGGCAGTCCTCTTTCTAGAAATCAATGAGTCAATTTATTTACAACCTTATTTCTTATCCCCCTAGCCTTAAAAGAAATGAGTGAAGGTCATGCCTTTTTACAGCTGGAGCTGAGTACCAAAAGAAAGAAGTGGATGAAAATAAGCAGTGTATGTAAAAAAAATGCATTGGTACTAGAAAATTTAAATGTTGAGCCTTAGGTTTATAAGTATTTACTGTTCTGCTGCAATATTTTCCTTGTTTGATTCTTCTTCTGCCTAAGTAATACAATTGAGGCTTTAAAAGCTGTTTCCCACTTCGAGACTTACTCTCAAGTGTGAGTATGATCAGAATTAACCTCAGATTATACCAAATTATAAACTACTTGGAATAAAGTCCTTCATTTTCTGTACTTTCACATTGAACACTGGCATAATTGGCCTGCATATCACTTTGACAAGATCAAACCTCAATGACAACAAACCAAAATAGACGCATTTTAAGACCTCTAACAAGACAAAGTCAATGTTAGCTGCTGGCTTTCAGATGTGGACATTTCTTATTTTCTAAAATTATTTTCTCATCTCTTCTGTCCACTAAGACATGATATCCTTTTCACATGAATAAATAACAATTTACTCAACATATTGTAACAAAAGATTTTGCTAATTAGAACAATGTGTTGTACTATCATAAAATGAGAACTATTTCAGTATTTCAGCTCTTTTGCAAGTTTTGCCAAAACCCAAGTTTAAGTTGTTCTCAAATAGCTGGTCTCCAAGCAGTGTCCAACAAGCCTGCAAGTTAGACATGATCTTAAAATAATACTCGTGTACTTAAAAATCAGGTCATGACAGGGAAAAAAATCATCAGTCTCTAAAGTACTCAGGATCATATTCAGTTGTATATACAGATTTCAATTATATAAATTACAAAGTATGTATTATCATAGCTGTATTTTCATCATTTCTTCAGGAGGAGTGATTACTGAAAGTGTTAAAGACATCTACCATAAAGTGATACACTTTATCAGTAACATATTATGACTGAACTTACAAAATTATTTTAAATACATTCATAATAAATCGGAACATACTATGAAAAAAGTATTTTGGGTTATGCAAACAAATGCACCATGAAAATCTGGCCTGTTGGCTTACCCAAGCTTTCCTGTAGAGACTCATAATCAGTGTTATGAATCAGTCACTAGGTCAATGCAATACAAACACATGACATTCTATCTAAGGTGTTGGAGGAGTCTTACAATTTCTTTTTGTAAACCATGAACTCTTTTTGTCAAAACTCATGGGAGCACTGAATCTTTATCAGATGAGTCTCTTTTGTAGCCTGTTCAGTAATTATTGATATAATACATGTTTATCAAAATTCCACTGAATTTACTGTTCTGTTGATTGTTACTTTCATTTTTTTCTATGTCAGTTTTTCACTAACTAGTATTTCAATTGTCAGAGTTCCTCAGAAGGTGAAAATATGAGCATTACTAATTTATTTTAAAATGCTAAAACATGTTGTGTTATAGATCACAAAGAAATAAATTTTTTACTATCTTTTTTCTTTCTTTTGTTTCCCAGTTGGTTGGTTTCTGTGGGTTTTTGTTTTGGTTTGGTTTTTTTTTTCTTGAAGGAACACAAAATGGAAGACTAAAAAGAGAAAACAAAAATTAGAATACACAACTTCCATGTCATACTTGCCAGGACAAAAAAAAATCCCTCAAAAAGTCCTTGGCAGAAAAAAAGCTTGATTACTATCTTAATGCAAATGAGAGTGGTGTTTTCCCTGTCACTAAAAATTCATTTGTGTTTCATTCATATCTCCAAGGATTATGCTTTAGAAAATAAACATCCATCAGAAGCTCTTTTTAATGTATTTCTTACTTTACTGGTATTATGACAACTTGCTGCAGAAATATATTACAAATGTTTTAGACGTAGGATGTTAGATTTCCTTATTTCTTATGAAAAGATCTATTTTACTAGAAGGATTAATTAAATCACATCATAACACAACTCAAAATCTTATTTTGATTATATTTTGTACTTAGTTATTTTGGTGAAGCCCAACAACCTATTTGATATGTATCCAGGTGTGCATATATGAAAACATTTCTCCTGCATTCTTTTCACATGTTGTAGACACAAGTCAGGTCAAGGGAAAAACCCACATCTCTGTGACAAGATTGATTCTTTTTCCACTCTCCTCTTTCACAGTCTGACTGACTGACCAATTTTGGAGACAAACATTTTTTCAGACAGCCTGGGCCACTCCACTGGTTCACTGCTGCACTGTAAAAAAGTTTGTAGTTGACTAATTGTAGAGATGACACAGGAATGACCAGCAAAGGTGGATTAGGATGTTATTCCCAGAACCAGTGCAGGGTTAAATAAAGTCCCATCAGCACTGGAATTTTAAGAGTGTTTGTCTATGGCTACATCTACTGACTGATCATGAGACTGATACCTGCACAGCTGACAAGCACTATGGCTGCTAAAGGATTTGTCATTACAGTTGATCTAGACTGTGCTGTTCTGCTGTAGATTTTCCACACAGATATAGAAAGATGGTTTGTTCTGACATCATAATTCTAGACAGCAGAGAAGCACTTCCATATATATTCATAAAAGCCATCCAGCACATTCATTTTAAGTCATCACAGAAGTAGAAGCAATTCATTAACACTCTGAACAATTTGTACTGATTTGTGCCTGTCTATAAAAAATAGAGTTTGACATTTTAATTTTTTCGTTGCTTCTGGCATGCTTAACTGATTCTTTTCATCTCTCTTCTCTGTCAAGTACAAAACTGCACCTGCTGGCTACATCAGAAAAGTGTATTTTTTGTCTGTCTTTTAATGAAAGGTGTATCAGTTCTTTTAATGGCTAACAGTGAGCTTTAGAGTAAATTACTTTGCCTTCCTGCTTATGACTGTAGTATTTTTCTTAGTGTGTCTCCTTTTTAGAGAAATGCAGTAAGAATTCAAAGACTTCATACTGGATTACTGACTACTTTTCCAAAATAAGTTCTTCTCACTGTGAAGAATTTTAATCTTATTTCTTGTCTGATTATTAATTCAGACAACAATACCTTTGGTTTTTTACTACATTCATAGGTCCTCTGCTGTCAGAAACATTATTTCCACTGAATTAATGAATAAGCATCCCTCTGAACATTAAATTATTTTTGTTAAAGCAAGTAATATCCAGAAAATTTTAACTTTCAGTATGAAATTACCTTACTTTTACTTTTTCTGAATTTGTAATTTGCACTACCTTTTTCTGAAGATCAATTATAAGGAAAAGATATCTTCCAGTAACAGCTCACTAGATCTTTGCACTCTTTGACACTGCTTGTGGGGGGCTGACCCTGGCTGGATGAAAGCCCATTAAAGGTGCTCTATCACTCCCTCTCCTCAGCTGGACAAGGTAGAGAAAATGTAACAAAAGGCTCATGAGTTGAATTAGGGAAAGGAAGAGACCCCTCACCAATTACCATCACACGTAAAACACACTGGATTTGAAGAAATTAATTTATTACCAATCAAATATGGGTAGGAAAATAACAAATAAAAACGAAATCTTAAATCACCTTCTCCCACCCCTCCCTTCTTCCTGGGTTCAACTTCACTCCTGATTTCTCTACCTCCTCCCTGTCAGTGGTGCAGCAGAAGAGTAAATGGAGGTTGTGGTCAGCTCCTCTGCTGCTCCTTCCTCATGCTCTTACCCTGCTCCAGCACAGGGTCCTTCCCATGACACACAGTCCTCCATGAAGTTCTCAGAGTCCCATCCAAATAGACCTTGAGCCCTTCTAGGGATGGAGAATCTATAATCTCTCCAGGAAACCTGTAGCAGTGTTTCATCACCCTCTTCATAACTAATTTCTTCCTTATACCTTGTCTGAATCTACAGTCCTTTGGTTTAAAATCATTACTCCCTGTCCTATCACTACAGATCCTACTATAAAGTCTGTCTCTATCTTTCCTACAGGGCCCCTTTATATATTGAAAGGCCACAGTAAGGTCTCCCTGAAGCCTTCTCTTCTCCAGGCTAAACAACCCAGACTCCATCAGCCTTTCCTTGTAGGAGAGGCTCACCCCTCTGCTCAATTTTGAGGACCCTCTCTGGACATGCTCCAATAGGTCCATGTCTTTTTTGTACTGAGGACTCCAGAGGCAGATGCAGTAGTCCAGATGGGGTCTCATCAGAGCAGAGCAGAGGAGGAGAATCACCTTCCTTAACCTGCAGGTCACACTGTGCTCAGGGTACAGCTGGCTTTCTGGCTGTGTACACACACCACCAGCTCATGTCCAAACTCTTATCCCCCAGTACCATTAACAATTCAGCAGGGCAGCTCTTGATCTGTTTATCCCCAGTCTGTATGGACACTGGGGGTTGACCTGACCCAGGCGCAGCACTTTGCACTTGGCTTTATTGAACCTCACGAGTTTCCCATGCACCCACTTCTGAAACCTGTGCACCCCTCTGGATGGCATCCTGTCCTTCAGGAGTGTCACTGCACCACTCAGCTTGGTGTCATCTGCAAACCTGCTGAGGGTGCATTCAACCCCTTCATCTGTGTCATTAATGAAGATATTAAATGACATTGATGCCTGTACAGACCCCTGAGGGCACCACTTGCCACTGATCTTCACCTGTACATCAAGCCATTGATCACTTCCCTCTTATTTGGATGTGACCATCTAAATAACTCCTACTCTACTGAATTGTTTATCCATATTTCTCCACTTTAGAAAGAAGGATGTCGGAGACAACTGTGTCAAATGCCCTACAGCAGTCAGATAGATAATGTCTGTAGCCCTTCCCCTGCCCACTGGTGTACTCTCTGCATTGGAGAAGATCACTAGGTTGGTCAGCCATGCTGGCCATCTCAAGTCACCTCCCTGGCCTCCGTGTGCCTTAGCACAGCTTCTAGGAGGATCTGTCCCACGACCTTCTCAGGCACAGAGGTGAGCCTGGCAGGTTGGTAGCTCCCGGGCTTCTCCTTTCCACCCTTTTTCAAGATGGCTTGGTTCAATGTTTCCCTTTTTCCTGTCACGTGGGACTTCCCCTGACTGCCATGACTTTTTGAGTATCAAGGAGAGTGGCTTGACAACTACATCAGACAATTCCCTCAGGACTCTGGGATGCATTTCATAGGGTCTCACAGACTTATGTACATTCAGGTTGCTCAGGTGGTCATGGACCTGATCCTCATTTAAAGTGAAAGGGACTTTGCTTCCCCAGTCCCCAGCCTGCTGTCCATCCACTTGAGAGGTGTGGGAAGAGAGGTAACCATTGATTGAAGCGAAAAAGTTTAGTATCTCAGCCTTCTCCTTGTCTGCTGTTACCAGTTTGCCAGTCTGTGTTCATCAGGGGCTGTACACTTTGGCCTTCCTTTTTTGTCTGATAAACCTGCTGAAGCCCTTCTTATTACTCTTTGCATCCTTTGCCAAGTTTAGCTCCTCCTGTGCCTTGGTCTTCTGGGCCTCATCCCTAAACAACCAGGTAATATCTCCCTAAAATCTTCCCAGGATATCTGTCCCTGCTTCCATTATCTGTGCATTTCCTTCTTTCCCTTTTGTTTAACCAGCAGGTTTTGATTCATTCATGCCCGCCTCTTACTCTGCTTTCCTGATTTCTTAAACATGGGGATGGAGAGCTCCTATGCTCCATGGATATATCTGCCAGTCCTGTTCTGCTCCCTTGTCCCAGTTTCCCAGTTTTTAGTTGCCCATTGACTAACTTCTCAAAGAGATGAAATTTTGCTTTCCTAAAATTCAAGGTGCTGACTTCATTCTTCTCCTGACCCATAGTTGGTACTGAATCCCCTCCCAATATGCCTCACCTTCAGAGGTGTCCTTATACAACTGGTATGAAGCCCTGGAACCTAGGGAAGTGAGAATGAGGATGAAGATTCTTCTGGGATGGAGGGGCTGCCTACGGCAGGACAGCCTACCCCTACACCATGATTTCCTCAATTAAACAAAAAAGAAGGGTAGTAGTCACTGGTAACTCCCTTTTGAGAGGAATGGAGGGCCCAGTGTGCCGACCAGACCCAACCCACAAGGAGGTGTTGCCTCCCTGAGGTCCACATAAAAGACAGCACCAAGAAACATGGCAGCCTGGTATGGCCCACTGATTATCAGCCTCTGTTGGCTTTTCAGATAGGCAGCAATGAAATCCCATCAAGAAGGCTGCAGAGTGAAGAAGGACCTCAGGGCCTTGGGACAACTGGTCAAGAGATCTGGAGTACAAACTGTACTTTGTCCTGCCAGTTGCAGGGAATGATGGGGTAAGAAACAGGAAAATCATGCAGAATAATACCTGGCTTAGAGACTGGTGTGACCAGCAAGATTTTGGGGTTTTTGATCACAGGTCAGTTTTTACAACACCAAGCGTACTGGCAACAAACAAGGAAAAAGGATCTTAGCTCAGGAGTTACCAGGACTTGCTGAGAGAACTTTAAACTCAATTTGAAGGGGTACAAGGACATAGACAATGTAATTTTTAGCTCCAGTATACAATCATCACTGTATTTGCAAAAAAGGAAAACCAAAATATTCTGTAGGCGTTAGAGATTTATACAAAGAAATACTATCATAATGTTCTGGTTTTCACATGCTAATTCATCCATGAAGAAGACCAATACATACTAGTCACTTTTCCTTAGGAAAATCAATGTTGAACTGGAAAGGAAGTAAACGCTTCTAGGAGAATTTCTGTCACTGACTGGCTTTTTTCTTGCCTCATAATATGACTCGAGGTTAACTTTAAAGTAATGCTAAGAACCCTATGTAAAGGAAAACAAGCTCTCAGATTGATGTTGTTATCATCATGTAAGCACCACTGAGGAATACACTTAAACGCATCTGTTTAAAGTTCTTTTCATAATTTGCCTATTATTTTCCCTTCTTATGTAATTTTTTCCCACTATTGCTTGGAAGATTGCATAAGAAGTTAGTCAAAAGATCAGACAAGCAACATCCAGGGGCAGATCTGATATCAGAAAACTCTTAAAAAAACATAATTTCTTTTCATGAATATAATTTACAAACAACAATGAGGTAGATTGTGCTAAGTTCCTTAAAGAATCCTAGTATACATATCCAATATTTCAGGAATTAAAGAAAAAACCTCTTCTCTTGAGGAGAAGATGCAGCAATTCCTGGACCTTTGCTCTTTATCTTTCCCAAGCAAGGCAGCAGAACAATTGTGGTTTTATTCATTTCTCGAAGCACTGCTGTTGGCTGGATATCAGGTGCAATTTATGTTCTACTTTTTTCTCACCTATCTATAAACACCATTTTCAACAAAAGATACATAGTCCTGCAATAACAAACCCAGTCCTCTACAGTATGAAAAGTTCTAGCATATCTTCATCATACCTCCATGAGGGATTCTCATCTTATTTTTATAACCTAACAGGAGAATGATTGCCTCAAAATAAGAAAACTTTTCCTTCAAAATCTCTAAAGACAGCATTACAAAAGACTAGGCAACCTAAATACAGACATGGTACCACCTGCTTCACCACTGAAACAATGCAGCCCAGCTGATGAACACAGTGCAGGTGTGATTTCTCAACAAAACTCTCCCATCATGCAGCAGAAACATTGCCATACATGAAAAAATTTGAGAGTACAGAGAACAGGAGAGACTTGCACAGCTTGATTTGAGCACAGGCCCCTCTCCTGCAGCATGGTCAGGTCCATTTATCCCAGTAGCTTCAGTCTCAGCTAACAAGAGAGCTCTTTGACCAGTATGAGTTAGAGACATGTCAAATCATTTAAGATCAGAAATGAAAGTTGGCTTGCTCATGGTCCCCAGAGCTATCCCAAGATGGATTACTACAGATACCTTCCCAAAATTATGACTGATGGAGAAATTTGCTCTCTTGGACTATTCACCACCATAGAACAGGCAACTGAGATAAAATCCCTGCTACTTTTTCCCGACTAAAAACCATGAACATGTAACTGGTACCAAAGATGGGGCTGTATTGCAGTTTGCATGCACGGCTCTGTAGGACACTGAGCCAGCAACACCAGCACTGCTGCTGCTTCAGTTGCGGTCTGTGCTAATACAGATACAGAAATTTTGGGCTGCAGCATGTAAATATTGCATGAGATATATCACAAACTTCCCTACAAAATACAATGTGTTTATATAACAGGTGCCATGTATTTTATCAGATTGAGTATTCTAGAGATTGTGCTTAGGAAGGTTTGCCATAGACATTTATTCCATGTGCCCTTGTGCATACCTCGCTTGCAAGACCTTTCTGTACCTGTGAGCAATATGATTTCAATATTATTACTGGTTTGAGCAGTGGAAAGGTATTTTGCTTCTACACACACATACAGCCTCTGAAAAACCATGGCTCACAGCATATATACAAGCAGAGTATGAGAAATGCTGCCTCTGCAAAAATATGTGCCCAATATTCATGCCTACTTTAAGACTACATTAGACAAGTGACACAGCAACCATAGTATGATTTTATATCCACACGTAAAATTACTGTTCGTGCCATCACTGAAAGGAAAGCCATAAATAGAACATGGAAAGAAAGAGATATGAGCAAACATACATACACAAATCTCCCTGGTAATTAAAAAATTCATACTGCGCTCTGATTCAAAACCAATAAACAAGTTATCTGAAGAAAGCTAAGAGCTACAAGAGCTCTAGTGTACTTATTTCATGTCACATTTTAAATAAAATATTGATTTAATATTACAGACATCGATGAGAATTTGGAATTTTTTCTTGTTTTTAAGAAAAATAGATGATGTGATAAAAGGTGTAACAATTTGAGAAGACATGAGAAGGAAGAACTGTGACTTTTACTGGGTGGTAGAAAAATCCATGATCTTTTTGAAGATTCCTACCCTATGTCCTTCAAAAGGATTGCTATTGGGTTTTACTCTCCTAGTTTTCCTTTCTTACAATGCATTCATGTGTTAGACTTTTTAATGAATGCCATTATTATAAATTAAGTCATTTCACTGCTTATTTTAATTTTCTTAAGCTTGTCCCCTTCATTAAATTGATAGAAACGACCTTCTCCTATTTGCACTTGAGAAGTCTAGATCTGGACAGTACAGATGTTAAAATACCTTACAGGAATCAAAGCCGGACAGCAGACTGAAGTGATGGCAAACACTGATTAAAGCTCTGAGTACTGTTACTGGACTTTCATTTTCTTCAGGTATTAACATCTTTGCAAAACACTAAATGTAATCTCATAGAGTATTACATTTACATTACAAAGGCAGACAACTCCCGTCCAGTTCTGGTTAGTTTATGGGGTTTTCCTCAGTAAGCTGTGAAGCATACTGTTTTGTAGGTGTTCAAAAATGCTTCATAGAGTTTACATTCCTAATATAAATGTAGAAAATACTGCTGGCTGAATTCAGTATTGCATTTGTTGTTATGCCATTTCTATTAGCAGTTTCCATACAGATCTGTGAAATTGAAAGTTAATTGTTTCCCATGTTTTGCAAGTTTACCTGTTTTAACCTTAATTTTATTCTGACATGTTACTAATGTGAAACTATTACACTGATAAAAATACCTTACAATAGGACACAGGCCAGAGATGTTAAAACATAACTGATACAATGTTTGTACTATGATTTAACAGAGACTCTGGAACAGGTCGTATTAAAGAAAGCCTGGGTCATCAAACTTTGCAGAAAAACAATGTTTTTCCATCACATTTTGAAACTGCATTTCTGAAAGACAGCATTGCTTTTGAAAAGATGCATCTTTTCACAACACAGCCATAACATATGAAGATATTCAGGAGGCGTGGGGAAAGAGAAAACACTTCTGAAGGAGAAGACAAAGTACAAGATTCAAGACGTTGGGTACCAAAACTCAACACTAACTGCTGAAACTTGGATGCTGCTTAAGCTTTCCAGAGCTGAGAACTGTAACAAAACTCGAATTTACATGTATATCAGTGCACATCCACTGAGTACAGCATCCAGTTTGGAGGTGCTAACATGTTCATGAGACTCTGACAAGCCCAGAGGAGAAATGCTGTGCTCTGCTATCAGAGGTGAGATCATACAGAAAAATTAAACCAAGTGAGGTAACACATATGCACCAGACCATAACCCCCTAAAATGACTCAGTGTTATTTTCTTTACTATTTTATATGCAATATTTGATTTGCATTATTTCTCGTACACAGTAGCTTGTCCAAGAATGAAAAAAAATACTGAACTAGCTTATAACAGGTATATGATCTCTATAGTAGTGACAAGTAAGGACAGCAGGAATTTTCTTTTTAAAAGAAAAACCCGCAGCTATGCAATGTGGATACATCCACACATTGTTCCAGTGGTTTTAAATGTAATTTTCAATGTATGAGCAAGGGAGGTGCTGTGTAGTCCCAGCATATAAGCAGAATCCTCCTGCCAAAAGCCTCATTTGGGCAGCAAAGATCTCACACAGATGCAGGAGTTAACTGTCTCCTGCTGCGAGCGCCTGGACTTAGTGCGCTTGGCAACACCTCTCATGGGATTAAGCACAGTCAAACAATACCAAATGTAAAGTGCATCATGAAAAACACATGGGAAGCATGAGGGGAAAGCATGATTAAGAATTTAGGATGCTTTCCTTTCTTTGCTTTTTATGCAGGAAATACTTCATGAAGCTTTAGACCTTAAATGTGTATTTGCACAAAATAAAATCTTTGCTTACTGCAAAGGTTTGCAAACAGTAATCATCTGATTGGACTTTTGTTATGATTATTCTTATTATTTCAGTTTAAATACTCTAATATGTATACAGGGAAACATATGTATCTGTTTAATATCTTTTACTAGATGTAAATAGAAATTAAAATTTGAAATCTGTTTTGTCTGGTTTTGTCTGTTTTGCCACAAAGTACCTTTTATATTTCAGCTGAAATAAGCATACTTTTTAAATATAATATTTGTTGTTGGCCATTGAGATTAATTTGGCACAAGTATTGTAAATAACAGATTTATTATCAGATTTTCTTCACTGCCTGGATTTTTTTTTAAACTCTAAGTCCCTGCAATTCTCTTTGTGAGAATAAAAGGATGTTCTTTCATAATTAAAAATACTGAGAACTTTTTTTCAACTAGTAAGAATATTAATTGGGTTCACCATCAAAATGTGATAACATGTAAAATATCTTGTTTTGCATGTTAATGCTCCATAATTGCACAGAGCTTTTCAACTTCAAAGCTCTTTACATTAATTAAGTGGATGTCCCTGGAGGCCTTAAGATACATTTTCTTTGCCTTCAAAAAGAAGATTTTCACCAGACAAAAGCTTTGTGTAAAACACAGGACAGGGCTTTGTTTTTTCTGTCTACTTACACTGCACAATGAGATAAAATATTACCACCCTTTTGCAGACAGAGAAATGGGGGGGGAAACTTAATGGGACCATCCCTGCTCATGTTAAAACTCTGTACTTTACTTCGGTAGTGATGCACTGAGCAAGTGAGAAACAAAATGCAACTCAGTTTTCCAGAGCCACGCCAACATACATTTCAATTATTTCTTTACTTCCCCACCAAAGACGAAGCTGCCGAAAGGCCAGTGATTACCTCCTACTGCACCACCTCACACAGAGTGAGTTTGCTCAAGCACTCATGAAGAGAAAAAAGCATTTGCTAGAATTCAGTCAAAGGCTGTAATCTGGTACTCCACTTTGCTTCATCAAAAGACATTTGAAAAGTCCCAAAAGCCAGGAGAAATGGTTATTCCCCTTCATCAGATAGACTGAAATCCATCACAAATCACTATGCATTATTTTCACATTGAGCTTTCTTTTCATTGTCTTTTAAACCATGCTACAAAAAAGAAACTGCTACAGATGTTTACAACCTATGTGCTAAAGAGTGAGTATTTTTTCAGCACCCTTTGCCATTTTTGGTGAGTACAAATAAGATCAACGAGTATTCCTCTTTGTACTTACCATGTGATTTTTATGCCACTTCACTGGACACAGGGTGTAATACATTGGGTCTTTTTATTGCTCAAGTAGAAAGTGCTCATTACCTATTTATGTTTATATATAGGAAAAAACAAAGAGTTAGTACAAGGGGCATACTTCACACTGTTGTAGTGGTTGATTTCCTCAAGATGGTCTTCTGGGGTTTTGGCGCGGTTTGCGGAGGCACAGTTGCAGGTCTCGGAGGGGGAAAGCTATTACTGGGACTTATCCCCAACCCTCCATTTTCCAGAAGAAATGGAGGCAACGGAGGTGGTGGAGGCGGCAGAGGAGGGCACTGGTGTGGCAGCTTTCCTGCAACCCGGGCGGACTCACTGTGCAAGTGCACTTCCCTGTTTTTAATGTTATACCGAACGTCACAGTCGGGGCAGTAGCCGTGGTACTGCACTTTTTCACTGAACCGTACCCGCTCCCTTCCTCCTGGCTGGGGACACCGCTCTTTCTCAGGTCTGTGCATCAGAGGCTGCATCACTACTTTCTCCAAATTACTGTTCGGTATACAGCACATATCTCCGTTTGGGATGCGTCCGGGCCCGGCAGGCAGGCCCCCGTTCCGCAGCAGGGTGCCATTAGTCTTGACGGGGTTGGCCAAAGGAGGCAGCCTCGGAGGCTCATCACATTTGACAGGCGTCAGTCGAGGCGGAGGAGGGGGCGGGTTTGGCTTCCGCAGCACGGTGAGGATGGCAGAGGGGTGCGCAGGTGGCTTGATGAGGGGCGCGTTGCCCCGCACCTTGACCTTCTCCAAGCTGGAGGCTGTTGTGCTGCTGGAGCTGCTGTTAAGTGTGTCTGTTTTGGAACTGTCTGTCATCTCATCCTCCAGCTGCAGATCACAAGTCAGTGTGTCAATCTGGTCAACCACCTGCACAACAGCCAGAGTGAGAACAGTGAGAAATGCATACCCCAGAGAAGGCACAGAAAAACAAAACCATTCTCCACTATCAGTTTGTCCTCTCCAGAACTGAAGCATCTAATTTTTTTGACCATTATTTCTTTTTTCTTGTCAACATAACAAAATAATCAGAATAAAAATGACAACAATAATTATGATAGGAATGGCTAGTTTGCTAGGTCATCACCTGAATACAAGAGAAATATAACTTGAAACAGTCTAGAATGAAATTCCCTTTCTTCCCCTCCAGGGTTTACTCGGTAATATCATTTTAAGTGAAGTGTAATTCTTCAATATTACACTTTGCCTTCCATTTCAGGAGGAGACAAAACTGTTCAACTTTAGCTTCTACATGACAGCTTCTGAACCCAAAACTTCTGCACAGTATCTTTTAACTCTGGCCTTTCAAACACTCTAGATTTAAATACGTGTTCTCTGTATAGGTGATTTTAGATACCTAGAATCAAAGTTTGATACACACTTTTCTGACAATTTTTTAACATATTTTAACATTTAAAAGAGACTCTGAGAAACAAATTCTCTCTTGCATTATATGCCTTTATGAATATTTTCCATAAGATATGAAATCCTCCAAAATAATACTGAAATAGCATTTGCTGGAAGAGGAAAAGTTGCTTGGTTTTCAGTTACAAGTATTTAAGAACTCATGCATTTTATTTGAAGTTTTCCTCTACCTCCCAGGATTCTGTTTTTAGATTCTACATTGTTAGAGCTTTTCTAGTCTTTAAGACTACTTTTTCTACTGATTTTTTAAAGGACATGAAACCAATAGTGCCTTTACTCGGTAGAGAAAGTTTTTCATAGGACAATTAAAAGCCCTTCCTGAAAACTGCATTTAAGTCCATACACAGCTGAACATTAGTTACAAGCTACATGTAACTACAACAGATACTACAGGAAGTAGCACTAGCACACATTTAAAAACTGGTCTCTGTCCTTTACAGCCTCGTAGGATGTACATAAAGTAATCAGTAGATGAAATGTTGCTTAATTAACTTTGGCGCATGAATAAAAAACCTGTGCTACTTCTTGGGGTCCTTATGGGAGACCCGTGATGTTGTGGAGGGGACACCCCAGTATCTCTGAAATTAAACTAGATGTTGCCATTGTGCCACAGAAACTTTAATTTCTACTTCTTGCTTTCAATAATTTGGTGCTGATACTACTGATTTCAAACTAAGACTATATTTAGGCATATGAGTCATATATTAACTGCAAAAAAAGTGAAAGTCACTACTGAAGGCAGTGACTATTTAGTTAAACCAGTCACTCACTTAGGTGTCCAGTAGTAAAAGACAAATAATAAAAGCAAAACTACCATAAAATGAAAAAGCACTCCAGCTTTCACTGCTCATATAGTAAGCTGAGTTGGATAATACAAAATTCATAAAAATTCATATGCAGCAATTCACTTTAATGCTTTCCTTCTCCTAAAACCAGCAAACATGCAAATAAGCATCATTCAGAGAGCTTTCAAGAATCTTGGAAAAAGCTTTACTTTTTCTCTAAAAGGACAAAAAACTGACTCATTTATTCAGTGTTCAAAGCCCAGCTTCACGTTGCATTTAAATTTCTATTTTGATTTTTTCTCCAAAAAAAAGAATAAAGAAAAAACATACTCTTAAAAGACAGACATCAAATCCCCCAAATAATAAGGATTTAAAATAATATTATAGAAGTTGAAATGTACAGTTGAACTGCGGTAACTGTCAGATCCCACACATCCCCTCCAGGGTACAGCATATAAGAACTCTTGAAAATTTCAGAATAAGGGTAGGCAAACCCCATCTGTACCAAAATTCATTGCAAGAATGACAGTTTACAAATGAAAGAATTCTCATTTTCACCTTTCATTACATAAGCAAACTAAGGCAGAGAGAACTTCTCAGAAATAAATAGAAACAAGAAAAAGACAGTCAAGTTCTGGACAGTAAGCCTGAAATTTAAGCATCCCTCTGTAAGCTTAGTATGGATTTGTGTATATATTAGGGTCTGCCTGTATGTATCTAAATACTACTGCATCCTATCATCTTTTATTAAACTGTAACAGTTATAGAATGGATTGATGCAGCATAAACCAAAGAAATACCTTGGCAGGCAAAGAAATAGAACAATTATTCACTGAAGAGCAAAAATTTCTCAAGAGTAACAGGAAAATCTGTTATGAACTGCCCTTCAAGTTAATGACTACAGAGTTTATCTCATGCCTTCTGGGCAAATGTGTAGTACACATCAAAATTTTTTTTGTCACTTTTGCATTTGTAAAACATAAATCCAGCGTGAAATGGCTCTGACACAACAACACAGTTTATCTGTCCAGATTCATTTCCACCACAAGTTGTGATTCTGTGTAGTGTTCTTTTCTTTTGCTTTTTCGTCCCAGAAGGTAAAACTCAAATAAGATGAAAAAGCAACACGAGAACCCATGACTAACCCAGTGAAACTGTTGTAGTTAAAAAGAAGAAAAGCATGTTGAGAAAAAAAACAGCCCCTGTTTCACAATGCATCTTCTGTGTAAGTAAGAGAGAGAATACTAATTAAAAAAAAAAAAAAAAAGGAAAATTGCTCTAGTTGTGCAGAAATGCGTCCATTTTTTCAGTTCTGGAATAAAACAGCACTTGATTCACATGTACAAAGATTGGGGATACATAATTTTATAGCCTGAGGAGCTCCTTAGCCATTAACTGGATTTGAGCTCTGCAGAGATGCCGACTTCTACCCTGCTAGCAATATCCTGAGGCTTCAAGCTCTGTAGAATCCAGTGTGACACCCCTGAATGAACCAGGACATCAGCTTATTCTTTTTCCCTTTCTGGGTGGGTACTGGAAACAATATTAGGTGCCCAGTGGGGATAGAGTTGCATTTCTCTACCAAAATCCAAGATTACACCCTTATCAACATGCATTTAGACTCAGAAATTCTGTGCTGCAACTAACAGTATGGAGAATTAATCAGTACTATCAAGTTTAGGCAAAAAGGACAAAAATACTATTCAACCTCAATTAAAACCCAGGAAAAAAAACCAGAAAACCCCAAAAAACCCACAGAAGTTGCAAACAATTTGCAACACAAAGATATCTTACAGTTAACCCGATCCTCGATGTTACCAAACTCTTATATAAAATTGCTTAAAAATACAGAGCTAGCATAAAGTACTGCTTTTCCACTGAGGTCAAACTGCAGTTCCTGTTTAAAGGAACTTCAGAATCTAGTCCAAGAAAAAGTCTTGTGATTATCAAAAGCAGCCTATGCTGACCTAATATTTCCATTGTTTGAGCTGTACTTGTAAGTTCTGTCTAGTTTTTACCTCCTCTGTTGAAGGCCTTTTGTGGGCAAATGTCCTAACTTGATTATACCAATAATGAAAACTCCATATTTCTCACTGGATGCCAGGACCTCATTCCAAGAATCTAACTCTGTAATCATAAGACTAAAATATGACATAGAAAGTAACATGTACCTGTACTTCTTACTTGTATCCCTAAACTTCTCTGAAAAGCATCTCTACAATTAATCACACTTTCTTTCACTCTTTCTTTGTGTGATTGTCTTATACACATCCTAAAATACATCTATGAAGAGTTTTGCTGTCTCTTTACAATAAATGTTTCACCTGGTTTGTTTTTCCTCCTATTTAAAGGCAACAAGGTACCAATGTTTAGTGAATATATAATCCCTTGGCTGCCCTCAATCCACCACAGACAATTCTTGAGCTTTTTTTGCAACCCTTAAATAAAGAAGCAAATTGCTTTCAAGGAAAGAAATTATCATACACTTAAAGATGCATAATTTTTAAGTTCACAGAAGTAAAAAATTGTAGTGCTTCCTAAGATGTCCAGGCATTTGCACAGTTCTTCATGTTTTTCAAAGTTTCACATGAATTTATAAAATTTTTTTTTTTTTTTTTAATTACTTGCTTCTCTACAGGCTAGTAGCTCTCAAAAAAGCTGCATAAACAGAATGGAACTGTTACAGTGCAGATACTGCAACACGCATATTTTGCCGAGGAACTGCGGCAATCACGGGACCCGAGGGTCCTTGCCCGCGCAGGGAACACAAACCAACCAATGGGGAAGGAGGCTGAGCAGGGACAGGGAAGCCCCATGCCTCCCACCAGGGCCCCTCTCTCAGGACCACATGGCAGGGGGAGGGACCCCGACATGGAACTTAGGTGATATTACTTCTGAGGTGGAGTAGGTACAATTCATATACTGCTCTTTATTACTCCACCATAGCAGTGTGCAGCTATGAAATTTAACAGTTCGCTGGAAGTTTCCTAGAAGATGAATAGTTATGGATAGATGCTGATTTTGATTTTAAATCAACCAAAATCAAATCATGTTGTGAGACTAGTTCTGACTTTGACCTAAAGAAATTAGTGGTGAAATGAACAAAATTAGGTGGAAAAATAAATGGAATGTCATAATTTCTTTATTTCTAAAGCAATTCCAAAAACTTGTAAAGTTTGACATAGACAAATATTCCACTTTATGTGCAAAAATTAACTACCTGATGAGCCACAAGAATAAATATGTAATTAAGAATAAAAGAGCAATCAGCTCTACCATAAAGAGGCTGCTCTTGTCTCTAAGTAAAGAACTGGGAAATATGCTATATCAGTAGCTCTAATATCTCATGATTGCATCTCTAATCCTACAAGAAATTGTTCACTAGTTATAATTAGTATCGGAATCTTCTAGACAAGCTGTCAAACTATTTTCATTCACCTCACTTTAGCTTATTATTTCCTGTACAGTTATTAGTCCTTTGTTGCCAAAAATGAGTGTGAAGTATATATGGGGAACATGAGATTAGCTCAGCTGGTCAGATCATGCTGTTAATAATGCCATGGTTCTGGGTTTGATCCCTGCACGGGCCATCCACTTAAGAGCTGGCTTTGATGATCCTTGTGGGTCCCTTCCAATGCAGAATATTCTGTGATTAGTTCTGTCATATCTAAGGACACAAGTGCCTGTAAATCCCAGAGCTAAAACCAAATGAAACAGAGGTCCCTGTTCACAGTGAGAGAGACAATATCTCCCTTTACAGTTTAAGCTGCCTAACAGCAGAATAAGAAACTTTTCTCAGGTGCTTATATTCCAGCTTCAGTCAATCCATGGCTGTATCTTTTGTATTTTGCCACAGAAAACTTCTCTACAGTGCCACTTGTCCCCTTCCCTGTCCCCAAGCCCCAGAGAATACAGCTTCGAAGTCAAGAAGAAACAGAACCAAAATTAGACTAGAAACAAGTCTGTAAAGCTGTGTAAGCTAAAAATTTGCCAAAAGAAAGCAAAAGAAAAGCTATAGCAGGAGAGACAAGTGGTCTACTTAGTACAGTATTGTGAAAAATTACAAAAAGCAGGTGCTCAGGCAAGAACACAAGAAAAGTCACACAGAAATATTTGTGTAAAACTCATCCCACTCTCTAACAATTTCTAACTCAATAACTTTTTGGCAGATTTTGTATTAAGCAGATCTTGACATACTTATATACCATGAACATGCCTGTATCTTCTTGAACCTGCATAAGCTTTTGGCATCTGCAATATCCTGCAGTTTTCCACCTTCATTACAGGGATTTGTCACCTACACCTCTTTCTGTTTGAGATGAAAACCAGATGCTTTTATAGAAAAAGTGCTAAATGAACTTGCATAATACTCAAGCTGCAGCTGTTTTGTGAAAACTGCAGCTATGGAAGCCTTCTGAGTCTTGCAATTGGGTTGTGGGTAGGTTTTTCTGTTTGTTTTTACAATGTGCCCATCAGTATCTTCATATATAAAGGTGTATTAATAAATAATATTGCTTGTGCTAAAATACTGTAACAAAGCACTGGAGATTAATTCAATATTTGAGTAAATACGAACTTCCATGCAGATTAGCTCAGCTTTCTCTTACCGTAGTATCTCAGCAGCTCAGTCACTCACCCTGCAGCAGCAGCAAAGGGCAAGGCTGGTGCGAAGCCTGTCAGTGTTAGGGCACCTAAGAGATCAACTCTATCCTAAGCAAAGTTACACACGTGAAGATGTTGTTGCCACCACAAAGTTTTGGCTAAAGAATACATTAGGAACTTCAACAAACTAGTATTGTGCTTTAGACTAACATAGAGTCACAGAATGGCCCAGGTTGGACAGGGTCTCAAAGATCATCTAATTCCAACCCCCCTGCCATGAGCAGGAATGCCTTCCACTAGATCTGTCTGCTGAAAGCCACATCCAACCTGGCCTTGAACACTTCCAGGAAGTAGGCATCCCCAGCTTCCCTGGGCAGCCTGTTACAGTGCCTCACCACACTCACAGTAATGAATTTCTTCCTGAGATCTAATCTAAACCTATGCTCTTTCAGTTTGAAGACATTCCTCTTGTTCTGTCACTACATGCCTTTGCAAAAAGTCTCTCTCCATCTCTCTTCAGGTACTGGAAGGCTGCAATGAGGTCACCTCTGAGCATTCTCTTCTCCAGGCTGAACAATTCCAATTCTCTCAGCCTTTCCTCACAGGAGAGGTGTTCTGTCCCTCTGATCATCTCAGCGGCCTTCCTCTAGACTTGCTCCAGAAGGTCAATGTCCTTTCTGTGCTGGGAACCCCAGAGCTGGTATGCAGTACATTCCATCTTAGTCTCTGTACATAAATGAAATTAAAAATGCCTAATTTTCAATGACAGACATTACTCAACTGTTGTCTTACATTTCGAAGCAGACTGAGCACCAAGTTAGGCTGGAAATAAACGTAAATGAAAATTTAAGACTGTGTTGGGCTCTTGAGAATCTAACAAGGCCATGAAAGCTCAGTATCATCATTCTCAATTAGCAGTTCAGGGAAAGCAAACTGGGAAGCCCACATTCAAAATCTTTTTTAAAAAAATACTTTTTCTTCCATTAAGGGATTAAAAAAAGAAAAAAAAGAAATTACAGCAAGCTGCTCCCCATGTTCCACCTTAAGAACTCAACATAGCCATGGCAATTCCCCTGTGAACCCTTTTGGATGAAGTCTGATAGGTATGCTGTTTGGAAGATCAGAGAGAGACATGAAGGCAGATATGTAGCACGTATTCACAGCATGATGTATAGTACAATTACAGTTCTTGTCACACACAGAAGAATCCTGATAAAATTATGATAAACTAACAGAAGCCCTGAGAAAATAAAGTAACAAACAAGTAAAAAAATCCTTCTGAGAAAAGCAAGTTCAAATAATATTTGTAACAAAAAATAACTCTTCTAAAATATTCATTGAAACAAGTCAGCATTCCTTATTAATGGCAACAGAATTTTACACTTGCAGTGAGATACTGGAAATGAGTGATGTGAAATACTCACATCATCTCATATTTGGCAATGTAGGAAAATAAATTATTTCACTAAAAAGAAAGGAGATTAAATCTGATTTGTCATATCTAAAGACACAGAATGATGACACACATCTTAACTCTGGCAAAATGAAATGATTTCACACGTAGCTTGTTACCCAGGCTGAAAGACAAACTGCAACTCAGGCTCAACACTGCGTAAGTACAGCAAATCAGTCCACAGACTTGAAATAGCAAGTACAATGCATGCCACTATGGGCAGCAGTGTTAACCAGCTAACCGATTTAACGCAGCGCTACCCTGGAACCCATTTCAAAAACAGATTCTGAGAGCAGCAAGTAAATCTGGTACAGCTTGTCCTGAACACTGAAAAAATTCTCACCACTAGAAAAAAAAGGGGCTTTTAAGTATTAAAGAAATTACTGAAGACTGCATAATAAAATACAAGGAAAATTTGATTTCACAACTCAGAAAGAAAACTGGAACTTAATGGAAAATCAGCAATTTTTCCTTTACTATTAGACTGACGTCAATTATATTCCTTTCTTTTTCTTAATCTTCAAACTTAGGTTTGACACTGTAGATGCAGCCTGCATGACTATTAAGAAGAATATCCAACTTCTTCATTATTTGAATTTTGTACAGTTTTGCCTAAATTTGAGGAATTATAAATTTTGGAAGCAAAGACTGCAGACTATTCTATCTTCATGCTATTAATAAGAAAAAAAAAGGATGAAGCTGGGCATGTCAAATATGCATTTGATAAGTAATTCTGCATACAATTCTTTTAAATCCATTGGCACAAAGAAGGAAATTTAAAAGACAAATTGCTAATCAGTTCAGTGCTTAAATACACATATAAATAACAGTAAAAAGTCTTCCCTGTAGAAAACTCTGGAGAATTAATATAAAATCCTTGTTTGCATGTTTCAGTAATACTCCCTCCAGCTTACTTCTGCTTTTCTTTCTCAGAACATGTAACAAAATTGGAAATGGCTGCATGCTGACAAAAACTAAGGAATGCTTAATCTATGCATTCTCATTATTGCTACTGTTTTCTGAGTACACGTTGTAAACCAGCTGTAAATGCAATACCATAAAATTTAGATATTTTAGTCCCTACATAACAATCTTTGATATAAACACTCATTCATGATGACTACAAATACAGTGATTTGCCTAATTAGAAACCATATTAATTTAAATAAGTGCTAAATATTTGTCCAAGATCTTAACTATTAAGGTGAACAGAATGTAGAAGTTCCTAAAAGTATGTACATCCCCAAATAATTAATGCTTACCATGGAGACTGTGGCGACCAGAAGTTCCTTTGTAGGATTAGAAAAAATCACATATTTGCATAAATATTTTCCTAGGTACAGTTTTCAAATACATTACTAACAGCTATCATAAGAAAAGAAAAAAAAAGCCCTTGTAATAGTATAGCTCTGAAAAATAATTTTAAATATCTAGCATACCCAAAAGAATTTGCTGAGAAACTGATAAACAATTCTATTGCAATTCTTTTGTTAACTGTTGTCTTAAGCACTGGGTGTATTTCTCTGATTTTAAATAAACTGTCTCACTACGCAGACTATTAATCAGCATCCTTCCTTTTCCTCTGGCCCTGTAAAAGAGACTCCAGAAAAAAATGTTTAACATCCTTTTGTACTAAAACTAGAAAGACATTCTCCAAGAACAGTCAATATATCCTTTTTGAGATCATATGTTAGGCTTAGGTTTAGAGGTTTAAAGGATTTTATTAGTAAAATACTAATGTCTAGATGGCCTCCATATTTTAGTATTTCAGCACCATTTAGGTTACAGCTCCAAAATCACATTTAAGCCCAAATGAAATGTGCAACAAACTTATATTAATCTGGAAATACTAATTCCTGTTGGACACTTATTAAAATACAGTTTCAACATAGCTGAACAGAACTACAGGATTTAACTTAGTAGACACTTTTAACCAGTTGTTTTGGCTTCAAAACATGACCCTAAATTGCACTTCATTAAGTTTTATTTTAGTTTAAATATTGAACAAATCGCATATTTAAAGCAAACTTTAGATGAAGTGACAGCATTCTCTGCTTTTTACATTCAAAAAATTGAAAGCCTGCAACAGGCTTTTTTTTTTCAGACATACCTGCAATACTCTTTCTGCTGATAAGTCCTGTCTTTGAAAGAGGTTCTGTTTATGCAATAGGTTGAACTATCTGCCTGGATAAAAATAATGTTATGGATAATGATGATTATTATTAGAAAGTTTGCAACTTTTTCAGCTGGGAGGTCTTAAATGCACAAACTCCCGTCATCCCCTTGCCCTCCTGGTGAGCTGCACCTAACACCTGGAAGTAGGAGGACTGTAGACGTTCCTCCAAGAATGAGAGGGCGCAGAATATTTTGCAAGAGTGACCCTACTGAAGGCTCCTTGGAACTCAATTTGACCTTTTCCACCTCGATGTACAAGGCAGAATGCATCACAGGAGATAGCTCATGGTGAGCTTACACCACTAATAAATAAAAGTAATGAATCAGCAAACTCTGTTAAGAGAGAAAGTAATTGCTATGAACCATAAAGGTTTAAAATGAATACATGGTTGCCTTTTAATTATCTGTAGCTCCAAGTTAAATGACCTCCGCTCGCAGAGCATCACAACATACTTAAGGAAATCAAATAAAATTTTATTTTATCTTAATATTTAAGAATACAATTTTTTTCAGATTCCTTTCAGTAAAATGCTTCATGGGCACATGAGAAGTATATACATAAATTGAGTTCTGTCTCATTTTTGGTTCTATATATAAAACTTTTGCCTGTTTCTTAGACATCTAAATCTGAGCCCTTCAAGTGATTAGTGGACTAATGTACTTCAGACAGTGAATAAAAGCAAACTGTAGCTAAGTATTTTTAATAAATAATATAATTAAATGATTTAACAATAATTACATATTCATATTAGCATAATAGGACCATTGTCAAGACAGCTGTTTAACAAAATTTAAAGCAAACAGTGTAATGTTACATGTTTATATAATATAGAAGATGGTCACTTATTTTACAGTTAAAGCTGAATTTAATCAAAGTCACTTATTTTAGAGTTCAAAGAAAGCCATCTATCTGCCTTCCAGTCCAAAAAGAAATTAACAAATATCATAAATTAAGGATGCATGAGGAGCAAAAGTGAAGGAGCAGAGTTCACAGCTAATGATTGCAATGAGATACATCCTCCACCCACCTAAAAAAAACCCCCAAAACAAAAACAAAACAAAAAAAACCCAGGAAATCTCTAGCTCAGGTATTTCCAGCACTTTTGAAGAAGATAATTATTTCAATGTGCCAAAATACAATACTGTGGATGTTTTTTCAAGCAAAGACTGTTAAATTTTTGTCCTTATAAGACCATTAGCTCATGTTTTTGGCAGAAGTAGCTGCTGCTCCAGTTCTGTTTCTGGTTGCAGATCAGCTAGCTAATAACGCAAGAAAACAGAAAGTTTTCTTTGCTTTTGCACAATCTGCAAAGCAGCTGGGCCTGTTATGCCTGTAATGTACTTACATTCCCAGCACTACTGAACTATTAAAAGAGAATTTGGCCATCCCAGAAGGTACATGGTGTTGTACTCAGCACCACAATACTGTGGTTTTACTGCTTGTGGTCCAGTCCCTCTTCTGTGTATTCAGTTCATATGCTTCTGCATCTGGGGCACAAGTTCCCCTTGGATGTAGCTAGTTTTGCTATTTTTAATGCAAAAGAGAGGCATGACTTACAGAAGTATTAATGAAAGGCTGAAGGTAAAATTCTGAAGAGGTGTGTTCTCCTCAGAAAGTCAATAACTGCCTTACAGAAGTAAACTGCAGTAATAAGATACATTGTGGATTTCCAAACAGATTTGCAAAACACAGTGGGGTGAGCAGGGTGGGGAAGAAACTGCCTGACTCAGTCATGAAAGGTAACAAACTGCAGTCAAGATTCAGTATAACTACCACAAATTTCCAACCAAAGATAAAGTCAAAACGACTCACTCCATTAAATGACTTGTCGATGCTTAGCCTTTGAAGCTTGGTTTTGCTTTTTGGCTTTCCTACGAAGCATTTGCAGCTGACTTAGCATCTTATTAAAAAAGATATGGAATATTTCTTTTAAATGTATATTTTACAATAATTATTTCTATAGTGGTTTTGACAATATAAGGAAAATCTGATCCAAACCTCAAGAGAAGAGGAACAAAATAGCTTTCTATATTTGCTGGACCTTCCTTTCACAATGTCTTCTGGAGTTTACAAGACTTCTTTCCTCCCTCTCTCTTCTCCCCTCTGACCCCCCAATATATCAGAAGTTCTGCTCAGGTCAATTACACAATGCCTCAAGTACTAAAGCATTTCTTTGCCACCCACATTACTGATCCACTTTGAAGAGCCCTCACATCTAGTCCTTATAATCCTCAATCCCTTTCTTATAACTGTAGTACTTGTGGCGGCAGAAATGAAATGTTTTGTACCCATTATTTTGAAGTGGTCCTTAGATGCAAAGATGTAAATAGTGGAATTTTTCCAGTGCAGCTGGCAGGACGAACAGAGAAGCACTAGAAAGACAGATCAAGTGCCCCCTTCTGCTGCTCTCCCATGGAGGTCATCTCGGCTGGCTTTGATCCAAAGAAAAATGCAGTTCGACCATTCAAAAGAACATGGTTGGTGAGAAGAGATGTTAAGCACAAGAGAGCTCTGGTGTATACATTTAAAGTTTACCATGAATCCCATCATATATATTATTTAAAATGTTTTCAGATAGCATTCAACAAATAATTGTGTAATTTTATGGGCTGTTAGTGAAAAGAAAATTATATAGGTAAGCTTTATAGTCATAACTCATATTTTAATACTGAGACGTAGAGCTGATATTTTCATTTCTGGGAAAGCAAATATAAGTTGCAAGTGTAGACACTTGGGGTTCAGACCCATGAAATGGACCTGAATACCAAGGTAAAAAGCACATCTTTCTAACACAAGAAAGTGCTGCAAAACATGTGAAAAATATAATCTGTGTTTGTAAAATAAAGCAATCCTAATATGTCTACAGAAATATAACTATTGCAAATTATTTTAAAGTTTCAAATTAACATTATTAAAAATACTATGGACTTGCACTTAATTTTTTAAAGGCATAAGAAATGTTTTGACTAGGTTCAGTCAAAAGAACTGTATTTACTTAAGTTCTGTAAGTTCTGAGGCGTCAGGCAGTTTGAAAAGAGAGAACTCTTTATACACAGGTAGGTAGGTTGCATCTTCCTGGTAGGAATTAAAGACATTTCTTTTGGGCTAGATGTAACATACTGTAGATGTAGATGATAATTAGGGGATATGGAAAATTTAAATTAAATCCTGTGAGTTCTGAGGGAAGTGGTAGATGAAATTGCTAAGCCCCTATCCATCATACTTGAAAAATCACGGCAGTCAGGTGAAGTCCCTGATGACTGGAAAAAGGGAACTATAAGCCACGTTTTTAAAAAGAGGCAAGTGGACGGTATGTATAGAACAGCCATTCTTACCTCTATACCAGGCAAGATTATGAAGCAGATTCTCCTGGAAACCATGCTAAGTTACATGGAACACAAAGAGGTGATTGGAAAGAGCCAGCATGGCTTTATGGAGGGGAAGTCATGCCTGGTGACCTTCTGTGACGGAGCTAGAGCACTGGTGTATAAGAGCAGAGCAATTAACATTGTCTACCTGTACTTATGCAAAGCTTTGGACACTGTTTCACATGATATCCTTGCCTCTAAATTGCAGAGACACAGATTTGATGGATGGACCACTTGGAGAATAAACAACTGGCTGGATGGCTGTGTGGAAAGAGTTGTGGTCAACAGCTCCTGGTCCACATGGTGACCAGTGGTGTCCCTCGGGGTCGGTACTGGGGCCGATACAGTTCAACACCTTTGTCGGTGACAGGGACAGTGGCATTGAGAGCACCCTCAGCAAGCTCCCTGATGATGCCAGCCTGTGTGGGGCAGGTGACATGCTGGAGGGAAGGGATGTTAGCCAGACGGACCGTGGACAGGCTTGAAAAGTGGGACTGTGTGAACATCAAGAAGTTCAACAAAGTACAAGTGCAAGGTCCTACACCTGGGTGATGGCAATCCCAGACAGCTTGGGCGGAGAAGTGATTGAGAGCAGCCCTGTGGGGAAAGGCTTGGGGGTGATGGTTGGTGGAAAACTCAACATGGGCCAGCAGTGTGTGCTCACAGCCCAGAAAGCCAAACATGTCCTGAGCTGCACCCAAAGCAGCGTGGGCAGCAGGGCGAGGGAGGGGATTCTGCCCCTCTGCTCTGCTCTGCTCTGCTCTGGTGAGACCCCATCTGCTGTGTCCAGTTCTGGTGTCCCCACCATAAGGAGGACATGGAACTGTTGGAGAAAGTCCAGAGGAGGGACATGAAGTCAAGAAAGGGACTGAAGCACATCCCCTACAAAGCCAGGCTGAGAGAGTTGGGGCTGTTCAGCCTGGAGAAGGGAAGGTTGCATGGAGACCTCATGGCAACCTTGCGGTATCTGCAGGGGCCTGCAGGGAAGCTGGAGAGGGACTCTTGATCAGGAACTGTAGTGACAGGGTAAGGAGTAGTGGGTACAGATGGAAAGTGAGCAGGTTTAGCTTAGATGTTAGGAAGAAATTCTTCACTGTGAAGGTACTGAAGCCTGGAACACACTGCCCTCCTGGGAAACTGTGGAATGCCTCATCTGTGGTCATGTTCAAGGCCAGGTTGGATGTGGCTTTGAGCAACCTTGTCTAGTGGGAGATGTCCCTGCCATGGCAGGGGAGTTGGAACTAGATGATCTTTAAGGTCTCTTCCAACCAAACCATTCTCTGATTCTATAAATAAGATTTATATTCTAGAGATATAATTCTGTACATCTAAATTACTACCAGCTAATACTTTATTGGTACAACATTTAGTACTACAAACTAAATACTGCTATTTAATATCTGTGGACTGTGATTGTGACACATACCAACTACCTTCTTAACCAAAAGCACAAAGGAAAATGTCAAGAGATAAAAACCTCAGCCATAATTTATAAGCAAGGATCATAGTTATTTGTACTATTCCTAACATCTATTCAGTTAAAACAAAAGAAGCTCTGCAAAATACCATAAAATTTGCTAAGTGTTCAGATTTTCATCACCTGTCTCCTTTATATGCATTTTTATGCAAGTGCTGTTGTATGCATATATGCACTATTATATTCTATTTTACACCTGCTATCAAATATTTGTAATATATCCAGGTAACCTGGTGACCACTGCACTTTGTTTTTTCTTTCCTCTGAGTTAGTAAAATCCAAGGGTTGAATTACATTGTTAGTAACAGTCACAATAGAGGCCTTTTTGCACTGATAAAACCATTACCAAAAAAAATGGGTCCACTGATGGACCTCCTCCTCCCCATGCTTACAGCGGGTAGTTTTTTAGCTCTTGATACCTTCTAAAGTATTTTTAAGATCAAATATTTTGTCCTCACCCAGGTAAAGAAGTGTAAAAAACAACATGATGATACTGCAAAACCAAAGCCATTAAGTCCTTGGAACATGGTCCCATGCATTCAGAGGTATTGCAGAAGTAGAAATAATACATTTTTTTAAATAGAAGAATATAATCACAATTGCTTTGAATGTAGTTGCAACCTATTCACATACTCCACAGGTTATCTTAAAGGAGATCACAGAAAATAGGAGTCTGCCTGATTTCCAGCTTGGCTACTGATGTAACTGCTGTGTTAACTCTGGAAATGAGCTCTTATCTTTATGTGGCACCGTTTTTCTCTTTACTATTTATTTCTCATCCATTTACGTTCTATGTTCTGGAACAAGGGTTACATTTCTCATATGCAACCCTCCTTGCAAAATGTGTGTTACTTTTTACAATTATTCTGCTTCAGTACTGCAGAGCAGAATCTTTTTGGCTAATCTTGTTGGCTAATAGGTTCTCCCTACAGTAGGATAAATAAAACACTTACTGTCAAGTACCAATGTAGATGTTCTAAAATTCAGACACTCTTTTCATGGACATGGACACTGGAACATTCATTTAAAAAAAAAAAAAAAAAGACAACAGCCAACAACAAAACAGAACACTCAAAATTCCCTACATTTAACAACATATTGGGGAGTTATTCTTTAGATAACATCTGTTGTAAGATATTGCGGAAATTACATGTTTTCAAGAGCCAGGTGTAGCAGGTTATATAAGATTAAAAGTCTCCATGGCAATTCTGAATATGTCAAATAATTCATGACCATTAAGGGATGCTCTCACAGACACTGATGAGTACAGCCAGCACTACTTGGGTCTTAGACCTTGCTCGCATTCAAGCATTACTCATATGTGACTAAGAAGTGATTCAAACCACTTGCCTGAGAACCCAAACTTCAAGAAGAAAGAAGGTTTTTGTTTTTTTTTTTTTAAGAAATCCAAAATAGATATACACATTAATTGAAAGATTAAATATTCCCCTGCGTAAGAGTTGTAGTTCACACAGGAACAGAGTTTATAAAACCTCTTACAGAAGATGGATATGGATAAGGGTGAGAAGAAGTTACATGAAGTGACAGCAAACCAGCAGAGGAACCAGTCTTAGCAGTTGAGCCATATCATCTTTGGTGCTGAAAGACAAAGTTTTCTGATCAATTTTGAGAAAAATTTTAGGCTTCAGCTTTCACAGGATTACCTATGTCAAAATCGCCATACTTTGAAGGAAGAAGACAGCAAAGTATCAGGCTGCAGAAGTCTCCATCCCCACACTTTTTGTATTTTCTATTGATCTCCCAGGCTTCTTCTGTTTCGTTAGTGTCTAGTTTGGTTCTGCCAGTTTCCATTCTGTACAAGTCAGTAATACAGCAGGTTAATAAAGGGATACACAGCTTGTGTCAAATTCAGTCAGACTTTCTGAAGGTACTATTTCTCTATACGCACCTTGCTTTCCATTTGCAGAGTCACCTAAATTACACACTAGGAATTCTCTAGCCCTGCTTGTTTCTAGATCTCAGCAATCTGTGATATGATATGGATATTCTGGTATCCACAACTGTTAAGAAACTAAGAATAATGAAAACGAAAAAACATCTATTGATATAAAACTGTCCACAAACTCTCCATCAACTAAGCTTTTCTTTACGTGTTAACCAACACAATCTCATCCATCTAAGCATGCACAGCTCTTCTCAGACATCATCATTCAATTTCTGGTTCTGCATTACAAGATGTGGTGAGACCCATATGTTCACTGGTTACAGAGCACACAGATGATGCAGTTCTAATTTAATTAGCTGGGTTTAATGCATTACAGAAAATACTACTTTTTCCAACAGAGGACTATCAGAATTTGTATTGGGCATTTTTTCCAATGAACAAAAATAAACACCAGTATGGTGTCTCAGCGACTAGCAGAAACAATTATATGCTACACAAATACGCATTCATTTCAAAGCAGAAATTACACCAAATATTATTTAAAAACCCCATATGTTGAATCCATATATACAAACAGTCACAGCAGAAAGGTAATGAAGCAAATTAAGCATTAAAATTGCTCATCTTATTAATGAGACTGCATTGTCAGGGCTGCCTTATGCACAGGTACATAAAGAATTCAAAACTTCCAGCACCTCTGACATACAAAAATATAAATCCCAGAACCAGAAAAATGTAATGTACCACACACAGGGTAGTTATGGTAGCATTAAATAAGCAAGGAGTATAAAACAGAGAATTTAGGTTTGGGGTTTTTTTTGGTTTGGTTTTTTTGTTGTTGTTGTTTTTTTTGGTTGTTTTTTTTTTTTTTTTTGTTGTTGTTGTTGTTGTTGTTTAAAAAATATGAAATAATAAAAGTGATTGTGGTATGTAGCAAAGATTTTACTTCTACTGAGGCAGAAAATACTCAAGACTTCCAGAAGCTTAGCAAGGACAAAACACCTTTATATTCAGATTATCTAGTTGCAGATTATAAACTTCCAATTAGAATAAATGGAGTTAATGGGCAGAACAGAGTCCTGACATCTAAAAGATTGAATCTTTAAAGCATTACAACTGTAGTATGATTTGTTTAAAAAAGTACACCCACATTACAGGTAATGAAATAAAGCTTTAGTTCTCTGCTTAATTAAATCAACCTATTTCTACTCACTGACATCAGATTCTGATTCTGGAGATGAAACTAGGTTTCTTTCTACCAGTAAGAATAATTTGAAAGGGTGGCACTGTTATCTCAAAAAAGAGAAAGAGAATAAAGAATGCATCATGATGATATGAAGGAAGCAATAAAAAGGGGAATTCATGGGCCAAGACGTTGTACAGACACAGACCATGTTCATTCATGCTAATAGCTTTTACTGATGGAGTGAAAGAGAGAACTGCAGAGCATAAGAATCTGTATTTTTCTTCACTGGACTGTAGTAAAGAGTGAATCCTAATTAGGAACAAATTCACTAATACAGTTCTTTACATTGCTATTAACATCTAGAGTTATCCTCAATCCTTCTCTGTAAGGGCAGAGTTTAATTGAGAGAACTCATGAACATACAAATAAATAGTTCCAGGCTGTGGAAATTAATCTTCCAAAGAATACATATTTAAGAGTCTGTAATTATTTGTTGTATCCATAAGAAACCAGGAGATTTTATTGAAAACTATACATTAGAATTAAACTGAAAAAAACCCCTAAGTCTAGACAATGAAGTGCATCTCACTTTCTGATTAACAGGTTTGCTTACAAGAAGAAGCAAGCAATAATATCTTTGTAAGCCTGGCTGATGGCTGGAACAAAGCACTCTGGCTTCCAAATACGCAAGATCTTTACTAAGTAAGAAAAAAAAGAAAAAAGGAAAAGGATTTTAGGTTTTGTTTCCTTCCAACCTTCTCACCAGTTCAACTCTTCTCATATATCTACTTCCTTCTCTCAATAAAATGAAAACTTTGAAAGAAAAACAAAATCAGATTGGCTCATCCAAATTCTTTACTAAAACCAGACATTCAGACTTCTCATTTTGTGCATTCTACCAAAAAAAAGAGGTGAAAATTAATTCTTGTGATCTCCGATGTCAGGGGAGAAATAATTTCTTTTCATCATCGAAAATGAACACATAGCTGTCTTTAATCCACGAGTTATGAAAAGTTGTGATCAAAGAAGCAACATTCAATGAAAATAAAATTAAATTCTATTTTCTGTTGACTCACATTGCCTTCTCAAATATTTTGAAATCTATTATATGCCAATTAGGCAGCTATTCATTACACTGCCCACTTCTATGACATTATTTTTAATCCTCCACCTTGTTTTGATTAAACATGTGATCAAAATTGAACACAGTTTTCACAATTTTAGTATCTGACATTTCAGACACCTATTTGCTTTTCAAATCTTTCATTGTTATCTTTTGCCAAACAACTTTCCTGCAGTCATGGGTTCAGTAAAAAATGTTTAACATTTGAGCCAAACCAAAAGCAATACCATGTTAGTTCAAAGCATAACTGACATTTACATTGGCCAACTTTTAAAGCAGCTATGGCTTTACTGAATAATAATCACGTTATTAATATGCACTAATAAAAGAAAATTAATGCTTTTTCCATTAAGCTCCTGTTCTGGTCACTAGCACAAACTACTACATTCATATTCTTGAAATCTGAACAGGGGGATTTGCTAATTGCTATTGTTGCCAAGACATCAATATTCCAGATTGCTGCAGTAACTGCACTGACAGTATTAAACCAGCCACTAAACCTTTCATATAAAATAGCACCATGCATGTGCAACATCCAAGTAGCAATTAAATGTAAGAACCATTCAGATTCCTCAAACCTTAGCAATCATTAGCAGCACCCAACTCTAAAAAGAAAGAGAAACATGCTGTTCCATGCTTCAAAGCCACACAAGTCTTAATCTCCAAAGTAGTGAGTGTATCACTGAATGACAGATCCTATCTTTGCTGTTTCAACAGACAGTAAGATAATAAGCAAGAATGCATCTTTTCACGGGAAAGAGTAACATACCTCCTTCTCTTGTATGTCTGATACCTAGAAACACTGAAATTGAAGGTTGAAAACCCCCTACAGTGATTACAGCCATATGAAAATAACACTACTATACAAATCATCCAGTTAACAATATATCCATACACTCTCTTTCTCACTTTTGCAAGTACAATACTAACAAGATGATAGAAGGAAGACTTTGAAGAGTAAAACTTCTACAAGACATGTTAATCTTTTAATTTAACTTAAAAACTCTCCTGAGGATGTTAGGAATCCATTACTGTTAGAAATGGAAAAAACCCTATTCATCATCTGAATGTAAAGAGGCTGTGAAACATACCGTGAAGCCCTTGCAGAATGAAACCTCCACCTTAGCTTACTCACCACTCCTGTACCAGCACTATTTGCAGCTGCCAGGTAGCACAATGACCTTTGCACGTGCACCAGCACTCCCCACAGGGTGCTGCCCACCCTGCAGCCCACATTGTACCAGGCACTGTGTTTCAGACCAGCTATAAAGTTTTGCTGGCCTAACGACATTCAGCAGACCTTGAGGACAAGTCTTACTCTTCTGACAGCAAAGCCATTGATTAGCACTATGTCAATAAACGGAAGCTCTTGTTGCCTTGTGGTCTCAGCTGCACGAGGGCACAGCTGTGCCTGTGGAAAAGCCTTCTCCAGAGGCCTGTGACAAAGGGAAGAGAGACTTAGAAAAGTCTTTGCTGATCAAGAAGGCAGAAGACTTCACCGTAGCTTTGGAGCTACTTCAGACATCAAAAGTCATTTACATGAACTTTAAAGCGAGTAGGCAAAATCTCCAGTCTCCAGGGTTCTTGCTGGATCAGCAATGCTTGCACACTTCCCTCCCGCACCCAAGCCTGGAATTCCCAGGTCTGGACACAATCCTGCATCTTCTGTTAGTTCTCCTGAGATACCTGTGAGACGAATCTGGCATCCCTTATCAATGGGTACTCTACTGAAGTTTCCCTTGTACCACTGGTCTATCAGTTTTGGGGACAGAACAGTCAATAAAAAGCTACTTTGTCCCTTGCAATACCATAGATCATGACCAGGATTGGTTCTGCGGGAGGATTCTGTGAACACGGCTTTTACTAACTTCTAAGTCTTAAACTGTAGAAAAGAATTTGTCTGTACTGAAGGACAGAACTGGCTATTTAAGCACATGAAAAATTCTAAAAATACAGTCAGTGCTGAAAAATAAGTATTCTCCTAATCTGATTTTTTGAATGCCCTAAAAATGACATTGTATCAAAAGATAGCTGTGTATGTCTCATAAATATAAACAATTTATTGTATTTGACATACGAAATAACCACTTACTTCTCTGAAGAATAGAGTACATGTTTTTTCATTATCTTGGCTTATTTGGTTTGAATACAACAAGGTTTCTGATTTATCTTAGTCTGCATTTGCACTAAATACTACTTCTGTTAAGATGCTGGGGTTTTTTTACTGACTAAATGAACTTCAGAAACAAATCCTTACCTCCCCAGCCACAAAAATCTCTTGCTTGGAGAACTTGTAGTTCTTCCTGCTGCTGTGTAACATTGTTTTTTTAATTTTATGCCAACTTTAATGAGACAATGAAGTGTTGGGAGTGATACTATGCTACAGAAAGCAACCTAGTAAATAAATTCTAGTGAGAATTTCTGTAGCTGGAAAAGAGGAGTCTAGAAAGTTGGCTGGGCTATGTGAAAGGTTTTGTGAAACACACTACTTGGACTATTTTTATTCACCTTCAAGAGATGAGCAACTGCCCAAGCAGAAGGCACAGAATTATGTAAGTTCACACACCAGTGAAAATACTACATTTGTCAAAGTAAGTATTTGACTAGGTGCTTTTCTTAGAGCATGAGAGAAAAATGATCAACACAACTTTGTGCTTCTACTCCTAGAAATGCTGGCCTAGTACAATATTAGTAAGTATGATCTGGGTTTATTTCCCTGCAACACTTCTTATATACCAGAAAAGATTTCTGTAAAAAGACTAAAGGGTACCCAGAACAGTCATTACTATTTCCTTTGAGAAGATATAGCAAAACACAAGTTAACTTTTTAATATATTTCATTGGTCAAATGGCATTTGTGAGGTGACTGAAAATGAAAATAATTATCCAGCAACATTCACAGGACAATTATGGTGCTGACAAAAAGCTCAAAGCCCATTTCGTAATAAAGACCCCATGTTTCAGGAAGTGATGCCTGGCTGTGGCCAGGGATATTGCAGAAAGCCAGGAATTTTAACTGCTTTTAAGTTAAACACAAGTAGGAATAAGCCATTTAGAGTATTTCTTCCTCACTGAATATACTGCTTCATCTCAAAAACATTAATCTGTACAGTATTTGTCCTGGGCATGACAAATGCACTTTGTCATAAAACAGGACTATTTTTCAATTTATATGCATATTATATACAGCATATTATGAACACTGACACAAACAGACTCATATATAAACACATCCAGTATTCAGCTGATTGCATGCAATTACATGCAAAATAATAGTCTGTAGAACCACAAAATGCTTAACTATGACAATTAACAAAGAATAAACCATAAGGAAAAATTTAACTGGTGCTAGTGGGTGGGGAACATATGGTCTCCCAGAAATTAGTTTGTCACTAATGAAAAATAAAATAAACCCTCTTTTTTAAAGATGCACACTCTTTTCACATTACGGTGTATATATATATATATATATATATATATATATATAAAATGTTCTCAATGGGGCAGCATATTGGATCATTTGAGATCACCCAAACTGTTTTCAGAAATTACAAGCTTCTGAGAAGTTTTTAAATTATTAAAGCACCAAATAGATCTAAGAAACTGCATAAATAAGGCACCCAAGGTCTGATTCCCAGATCTCATCTGTAAGGACCCGGGCAGCTAATAAGCCAGTACCATAAGGCGAAGGAAAGAGCCTGCAGGTATGGTGAGAACAAGGCAGTGAAGGGAACAATGAAGTGGTTGAAGCAGCAGCTGCTGCAGGGAGAACTTCTAGGCCTTCTACCTTTACCACCTGCAAAGGTTCCCCATGCATACACTGAGGCAGACACCATCATAAACTTAATTAGACAACAGAAAATAATTTTTAAAAAAAAAAATCCCATTGTGCCTTTCAATTTTTAACAGCAAGGGAGCAAGTAAGGTGGAAGGAATCAGATACTGGGGATCGATGAGAGTAATGTGGAAAGTCCCAGCCCAGGAAACAGGAAAATTGGAATGGCAGTCTCCTGCTCTGGAGAAGAACTAACAAAATTAAAAAGCTTTTTTTTCCTCTCCCTCTGTGCATCTTATCCCACAGAAAATAATAAAAGTGTATGCAGTGATCTCAGTCATGGGAAAAGCTTGTAAAAGCACAGCAGTTTGGGACATTTGAAAAATAAGCTTGACAAAGCATTGCCAAGATCTTATGCAGTAAAATTTTATGCAGGCTCATCACAAACGATTTAATAAGCCTGATTTCCATAGTTGAGGCCAGAGCTCTGTGTTGACTACTATATGACTACTTTTATAGTAACAGCATAAATTACTGCAATTCTGTGCTTAGATCTGTATGCTGAATTCACAAAGAGGCATTTATTAATTCATTAATACTTGTGATTATAAATGACCTATTTACTCATAAAAGTTTATGAAAAGAAAAATCCAATGAGCTCACCACTAGAAATACTAAGAATATCAGTACATAAATTTTCCTTTAAACATCCATCCAACAAACCCAGAAGAAAATTCCTTTGCTGCTCAAATCAATGATAGAGAAAGACAATCATACTAATCTTTTACTTACTCTCGGTGTTCTTTATTGCCACTTTCCAGCTAAAATGACAGCCTGCAACACCAATTTCTTAGAAAATAGCTAAGGTTTACACTTAGACAGACCTCCACACAAAACTGCTTAGTGTATTGTGGCAGGTTTTCCTGGCAGAAACTTGCTGAGCAGGGCATCATTCCTCATGTCTCCTTTTCCATGTTACCCCCTGTTAATATTCAACAATGCCCGGAATCTTTGTGGAACAGATATAGAAAAAGATAATTAAAACTTCAACAATTGTTATGTGATACAAAGCACCACACTGCTTCTATTTGCAGTAAGATATAAAAATCAGAATCAGAGGAACACCCCCAACCCCTTTTTGTTTTGAGATGAATAGGCTCACACTCACAATTGCTATATTCCAAATAAACGCTAAACTTACATGTTACAAAGAGTATGAAACTCCCTGAGTACTTCAGTATGACTGCACCAAGCTGAAATGCATGTTTACCCTTTTTCTCCTTTCCCTTCTTGTCCCTCATCTGTCACTGAAGAAAAGATGTTAGAAATTCAGTTAGGAAGAGTCCCAGCACAGGGTAATCAAATCTACAAACCAAGCGAGCTAACAAGATACACAATCAAATCTACAAACCAAGCTCCAACAAGAGTTTAGCTACTGACAGCAGGAGGCCAGTGAATATATCCAAAATATGCTGTATTTGGACCAGTGTCCTCAATTCTGGTCTCTCATCCCAAAGATGACACAGTGGAACTAGAAAAGGTAGCTAGAAGGGCAACTGAAATGGCTTTTGTACCGGAAAGAAAAATAAAATACCTGAGATAGACAAAATTTCTTCAGCTTGCAAAAGTGACAGCTGAAGGAAGATTTAATCAAATCACAAACTGCTATTCACCAACACCTTAGCATGAGCGACTAATCTTTCTCCTATTCACCACTATCAAGGAAAAGATTAGTCACTTGCTCTTATAATGCAAAACGTAAGAATTAAATGAAACTATTAAGATGTAATAGGATTACTATACAATAACAGCATCACTAAAATTCTTGTCTTAGCTAAAATCAGCCATTCTTTTATATTTCCTACACTCCGTCATTTCAGAAAATCCTTTAAGAAAGTTGAACTATAACTCGAATGCTTCCAAAGGATTATATGTTCTCCCCTCACTAAGTTTTTCTTGGAGGGAGGAGGGGTTGGGGAAATACACAAATTCCTAGGATTTAAGGTAAATGTTAGCTTTCCAGCCATGCACCATCCCCTGACTCCTTCACCCAAAAAGGCAAAACCATGACTTACTGAAAAAAGATGCATATTTGGGTTAAGTAAGTACATACAAGTCAAAGCTTGTTCTAAAGAGTGGGAGAGTTGTCATGTTCTTCTGTGTGAATAAATGTTAAAAACATGAAACAGGAAAGACTAATGAAAAGATAAGAGTGAACATGGCTTCAGATAATTGCACTGTCAAGCAGTGAGACAATGTTTTTACACTTACTGATTTTACTGATATGTCCAGCAACCTCTGTCAACCACTCTCCTTGAGTACATGCAGCCTAGAGCTAATGCCCATCAGGAAAAATGAAGAACATGTTTAACTATATACTTCAGATGTAAAAATTGCTACAATCAGCCCATTGTGATAAAGCTATGCACCAGTTCATCATCGGTTCATCTGCAATACCAGCATATTCAGGAAAATATGTTATTTAAAAAAAAAAAAGGCATTCACATCTAAGAAGAGCACTACTTAAAGTAGATTTGCTTTATTTATTGTAACATTCACTCATGTAAATTCAGTCCCATCTTAAGGGAATACAATTATTCCAGGCTAACATACAGAAATTAACATATGCTTTCATTTTTCACACATTTTCAATTGGCTACCTTCAGAATAAGTGAATTCCTAGCATAAAACACACTAATTTTCTTGCTTTCTTTTATTTAATGGAAAGGAGGAAATGGAAATAATAAAACAATAATAAAAAACTCAACAAACATAAACTTGATGAGTCGTAAGTTCATGCCATTAAGAGATAAAGTCACCGTAAGCATCAAGTACATTTAATTTTCTGTCTCACGTCTCTTCTACATGTTTGCTGAGCAAGCAATAATTTCCTAGACTTCATCTTACAGCTGGTGAGCTTCAAGCTACCCTTTCCACAGAACAAGTCATATAAACAAAATTTCTGTACTTTTTCCACTTCCACTTTATGCAGCAAAGGGGAAGAATTGTGTTACTCCCTCAACTTTATTTATGTACCTTTGGTGAGCAATCTTCATTGCCATTTCCTTTTACCCTGAATTCTCATCTGCTAAGTCTAAAGATTCTTTTTCCAATTATGGACTATGGCTTTCCTTGCCTAACTTGCTCTGAATTCTTAAATGCTTGAACACCAGATTTTAAGAAAAAAAAAATTCATCTCTATTTTAAATGTCATAATTGAGTAACACTATCTTCTGGGAAACGTCTCCACTAAAGGAAGTGCCTTGGTCCTAAGGTACGGGAACTATCCCTACAGATGATTCAAATTAAAGGCATTCATATAAAAATAGTTCAGATTTTAACTATGAAGTCCCTCTGACTCTCATTTTGGGGAAACTTTAAAATATTGCATTTTGATGCTTTTTGAACATGTACTTTCCTTCGCATTTGGAAAACATATAAAGAGTATTACTGGTACCCTAACGGTACCTGAAAGCAAATACCACAATAGCTTGATGGAAAGAAAAACAGCAGTGAATACACTCGGAGGCTGATATGTTGGCCATTGGGGTCTGTTGTTGGAAAAACATGACATTTTCAATAATATGAAGAGCACTAAAGTATTCAAACAAATGGAACAGATAACTTCAAACAGTACAAGCTATGCTTAGATGGACTGACTAAATTAATAAGCATCTGACTTCTATTCACATCATGTTGATTGTAAGATAACAAATGTGATGTCTGCATGACTCAAACCTCCCAAGAAAGAGCTGGTCTTTTCCTATTGTCCTACTTTGCCTGAAGCACTGCTTTCCTTATGTTGCTGTTCTTAACTTTTTTGTTCAATATTTTTAAAGGAATGTACTTGGGCTCAGGTTTCCAAAATAATACTGAATGGAAAATAGGCTAAAGAGTCTCTCAGGAGTGCAGAACCTTCTCAGAAGCAGGCTGTGCATTCAGAAATGTGGATATCCACATATAGGATGATTAGAATTAACAGTCGTGCAAAAATGGGTAGTTGGAATTTTGGGTATATTAACCACTACAGCTGAGCTACAAAAGCCAAGATTTCTTAGCTTACATTGGAATCAACAATCTTTATATGCCATTGTAACATTAGCCAATTAATTTCTCATGAATGGAAAAAAATGCCCCATGAATGCCTTTACTGGAAAGGCATTTCTAATTTAAAAATTTCTAATGATGTTAGTGAGCACGTATTCTTATAAATGGGAGCTGATAGCAATTATCATCCTTGATATGACTTATTATTTGGCATTATGTATTTGTTGACCTCCTCAGAGAGGTCAGTTTTTCCAGTTTCTGAAATTAAAGGCATCAATTTCTCATCAAATAACATTAAAGAACTTTAATTTTTCCTCATAGCTGCAGGCTACCCTAGCAAATGGATTTAGAGAGAGTAGAACCTAATTTCAGTCAGATGCCACAGGAGAAGAGGCTTTAATATATATTCCGTTTATTTACTATTTGCTGATGTTTAATTCTACGTGAATGGGAAAGCTTATTTTCAAGCCATAGTAGATCTCCCCTCAGCTCATAGCCACAGCACTTCTATACCATGGTGGAATAAGCAACATTCGCTCTTTGTTACCCACCTGAGAAAGGAGTTTAAATTCAGAAACCTTCTTGGACTGTACAGTAGCCAACATTGTGACTAACAGTGTTTCTAGTTGCACAGAAAAAGAGTAAAATCTAGGAGGTGACATCTGTGAAATTTCAGTCCAAGTCAGAAAACTGAGAATCACTGCATCTAAAAAATTCCACATACTGACAAATTGAGAAAGTCCTGAAATCAAACAAGTTGACATATTTTACAAAGATGCATTCACAATTATTGTTTATGAAAAAAACAGAAAGTTCAACAGGTAGTCAAAGAACAAGTGTAAGAGGATGTGAGAACACTTGAAATTTCCTGTACAGGGTCCTGAACATATCCTTAACATTTCTTCAAATTCATGTGAAATACCAGCATCAGTATCAGCCTCCAAGGAGGCAAGGACAGCAGGGAAGTTGCAGCATGTCTGTGCTGGTGGACCACTCATGCCACAGAGGAACTCAGCAATCTGGAAAATATCAGAAGTGAGAAGAAAGAGGCTGTGTCTCCTCCAAGCCCTCGCGGCTTCACAGGCCTCAGCCTCTGGAGGTACCAAAGGAAAAGCAGGCAAAGTCCAACATTATCTAAGTGGGAGTCCCGTGTGGAAAGGGGCTGGAAGCACATGACTTTTGGTGGCTAAATGACTGGAAAGGAACTCGGTAGAGAAGGACTTGTCAGGAGTTTTGTTGGACACCACACTGACTGTCACCAAGCAGTGTGCCCTTACAGCAAAGACAGTCAGGAGCCTCCTGGGAGCTGATCATTCCCCTCCGCTCAGCACTGATGAGCCACAGCTAGAGCCCAAGGCACAGTGCTGGGCTCCCAGTACGAGACAGTCTTGCTGTGAGTTTTTGTTTTGCTTAACTGTAAATGATTTGTAAAGAATTCACACCAATATGGCAGGAGATGGTACCTTGTTTAATAGTAACTTGGCAAATGTTGAGATTCTAAGTGTTTCAGCTGTAAGAAGAGATTGTTAAAAATAATTCTGTTAAATGTTTTGTTGTTTTAAATCAAGTTCTAATATTATGATTAACAATAACTGCTTGAAAAGCAAGGCTGGTAGGATTTGGGCCTCCCATATAAGTTTTGATTTGAGGTACTGTGCTGTAATTCTGCTAGAAGCAAGATGTCCCATGGCATTACATGCACATGCTTCCTTCACAGATGTTGCAGAAAGGTTGAAGTGACCTAGATCCAGTGCCACTGCACACATGATCCTAACCAGCTCTGATACTCACAAGAGGAGAGGTCAGTCAAGCTGGCAGGGGACAAGCCTGGGTTTCATTTATATGATTGTGAGAAGAGACAGAATGACCAGCAGAGAGGCTGGAGAGGCTATGGCAAGGATAAATGAGTCCTGGCTACAGAAGCAAATCAGACAATTACGGTATTATGGGAGTAGCTTCCTCTTGGAACAACTGAGAGGAAAACACTGACAACATTTTATACAAATAGACAATATCTGAAGGATTTTTAATTTCATAACAAAAATGGATGACTCTCACCTAACTGCACGCAAATGTCACATTTCTAGACATTCACTCTCAGCTGCCATTGGGACAAAGCCTTAACTAGCACAGCAGTTACATATCAATGTAGAAAGCATCAAATTTGGATAAAATTTGGGTGGGTTACTAATTTGGATGATGATGCCCTCATTGACAGATCACCATAACAAAAGCCCTACTCTTTTCTCTACTTATCACACCCTCTAGATTCAAAAGGTGTTTGAAGTTAAACTGAAAGGCATCTTTGAAATGTTGAAGAGCTCAGCATCCGAAGGCAGCCAAAAATCTAGTCATTCTTCAACCAACCAGAAGTGATGACTTATTCTGATAGACTGGAAGGAGCTTTTTTGCTTTTGTGGGCTCACATTGCCTAGGAAGTTTTCGATCTTGAACTATACATTTCCTGGACCTAAACTTATTTCTAAAACCTAGTTCCAGTTAAGACCACTGTGCAGAACTCAAAAGACAATCAAGACCAGTGGGGTTCAGAAATGCGAGAAGGGATCTATAGTGTGTCATGGACACAAATCTGACTCTGACATTTTTTTCCACCTCATGAATGAAGTGAAAAAACCCATCAACCATTTCTGACATTAGTGCTGTTTCATTTAGCTGAATGACAAGACACTGTACACATCCACTGGAGATGAGACTTGATGTCTCTTTTTTTAATTTTACTTATTTGCCTTCTGTGGTGTGGCACAGAAATGTAATGAAATCTCTAAGTATAATGAAGCATTAATATGAAGGCCATAAATTATCTTTTATTTCTGTAGACTGAAAGACCATGTATGTGTTAAGAATTAAAAAGGAAAAAAAATACAAGTGTAGGCTCACATTTTAAGATGATTAAAACATTTCCTTCCACTGTGCTCTTGTACTGCTATTCTTCAATATAAACACATTAATTCAATATTGAAGTTTAATTCCTTACCACTACTTTTCCTCATGCATGGGAACTCCTGTCTGGAATATATCCACAAATTTTCAACACATGACCCATATCCTCATTAGTAGATAACATAAAAATATTTTCAGACATACTCTCTTGCTTTGAGTATGATTTAATTTTTTCCTTGAAAGCATTCAACTTGATTCCCATGGTACTTTTTTTTTTTAAAGAGTATCTTAATAACCCTAACTGAAAATAAGTAGCCATAGAAAATAATCCCTTTCACAGCTACTGGACCATTTTAATAAAAAAATCTTACTAACTTTTTTCTTAAAACAAAAGGAGAGGAAAATGGATTCTACAGTGTAATTAAAAAGCCTTTCTATGGCTACTTGTTCAAGGAAAAAAAATTAAAAGGCTCTATGAATCACAGAACTAATAAGCACTTTTAGTCACTAAATATAGAATAGGTACTGCAATTAGAAGTTGTCCACATACCTTTGTTAAAGATCCTCACAGATCAATTAAGCTTATCAGTTAAAATAAATTATAAAGAAACTAAATTCTAATGTAAAATTACTACTTGAGGTTGATTACAGCAATCCCTAGATTTTTTTTACTCTAATGAGTGCGTTTTTAAAAACCTGTAAGTATGCCCTGCTTTCTAGGCCCCCAGAAAGCTGTCTCATCATCTTTGCTGTGAAATTTCTTGCACTTGATTGGGATTGTTCTCCTTGCAATTTGCCTGTTGGCCCTGATCTTTTTGTTATGCATGTCTGGGAGGAGTCCAGCTCCACTTTCTTCACAATCTCCCATTAGGTAGCAGAAAATTCTCACTAGGCATCCTGTGACCTCCTTTAGCATCCTCTGCAGAATGAAGGAGCACAGTTCTCCCTGTCCTCTCCTCACACTCCAGGCAATCACCTGGAAAGCTGTCTGGGCTCTGTCCAGTTTGTCAATGTCTTTCTTATATTGGGGCACCAAAATCAGACACAGGCAGACCAGCTGTGCTCCAACACACACACACACACACTGCAGCGCTACTAACCACTCTAGTTTGAACACCTTTTGAAAAATCAGTTTCCTTTCAGATAGCTGGCTATGATTGGAACACAGCACTAACTCTAAAAAATTGTTAAAACTGATGTATATTACCATGAGTAATTTTATAGAGTTAGAGAGGAGACTGGGAATGATGCCAGAAGTTGATTTCGAGAAAAATAAATCATGTCTATAAAGGAGTGATAAATACAAAGCCTCTTCCTCAAGCAAGCCTGCCAAACTGAATTTATCAAAGTAGCATTTGTCAAGGAAAAAAAGAAGAACAAGAGCAAACACCAAGTGCAGGAGAACCAATGTGATTTACAGAGGCAGTCAGCTTTAGCCTCCCTCAGGTACAAGAGCCGTGATTGCAAGAGAAGAATTCCCTTGGCTTCAAATTGCTTTCGGAAGCAGAGACCTCAGAAACTGCTGCTGACTGAACAGAAGACCTTTAGGCATATTATGAAGCCAAAAAGCATTTCAGATGCTCAGCAGCTTTCATGGGTTTACTAGATATTGTTTGTAACATGTCTGGCCAGCATTGGGGATACAATTCGAATGCTGCACAACTAAACAACTCCGTAGCTTTGAGCACAATACCACGATACAGGTGCAGATTACGTGACACTGTCAGAAATACTGCAGATTGGAAAGACACAAAGTTCACCCACACAACAAATAATCTCAAGAGCAAAGTATTAATTTTCTCTGCACAGATAAAACAACCCAAAGCAGTAACCTAACAGCATCAGAGTCACAGAAGGATTTCACAAAGAGAAATTCCTGGATAGTAATCATCAGTACACTGATCACAATTTTTAATAATCTTATTTGATTATGTTTCATTTTTCTAAAGTGTTTCTTGGGTTCTGCCTGCTTGTTTTTTCTTTTGTTTTATTTTTTTACATTATTTTCTGGGTTCAGTACATTCTTGAGATTTTCAAAAACTAAACCATTAATGATTCATATCAATAATGTATTGAGTATTTTTAAAAAATATTGCTGATACACTGGTTCATGTTCTATAACTTATAGTAAAACTTCTTTGCCTGAGAAGCTGATACTTATTACTGGAATTTCAAAGAATAGTTTTATACTGTCATAGAGAAAGCCTTTCTAACTGAATGGCAATATCCATCTGTTCTTTTTGCACTTAAGAAAACTATTTGAGGATAGAAATAAATCTCTTATTTCAAGAAACCTAAATTTGTTAGGTTCAGAAAGAGTTGGAAATTTTTACTCACTTACTGTTTATCATTTATAATTTTAAACAATCTACATTGTTGACATTAAAAAACAGTGTCAGTGGAAAAGTCTTTTCCTTACACTTCAAATATGAATGCATGCAAGCCGCTGACAGGTCCTCCATGTGTGAATTCTGTGATTTTTCAAAAAAAAATAAAAGCCATCTTTCTGCTTCCCATTTTTATGCCTGCATCTTTCCTTTTCATACATTTAATATTTACATATTAAAAAAACCCAAACCCTATTACTGTTCATGGTGCAAATAATACATAGTTTTGAATAAATACACTTCAGAATGCCACCGAGATTTAGTCAGAATTTATTTTTCCTGATTGTCAGACATATTTTATAAGATCTCTAGCCATTTATATTCCCAGAAAAAAAAAGGCAGTTTGAAACACAGCATATGGTTCTCAGACAGATTCTATTAATACAGCTTCACAGGATGCTGGTACGTACACACAATTGGGTAATCTCAATATGAAAAAGAATGCAGCAGGTCAGCAACAAAAATTTCTGTGTTCAAAATAAGAATTTTTGCATATGCAACTCAAGTAAATACCACAGTATAAAGTAACTGCCAGTGGGGCAGAATACCCAGTTCTGAAATTTCAACCAAAATCTACTTCTTCCCTTACCGTTTTCACCAGAAATATTCTCTATCCCTTCTTTTGTCAGTCTCTCATAAAAGGTCAGCTTCTCCCATGCCAATGCTTCTCTGTTTCAGTGTCTGCCATCCTGAAAAGCACAAACTCCATTTTCAGACAAAATGTGAAATGCAGAATTTTCAAGGTTATTAGCCTTCCAAAACTCTTTGGCTTTTAATGGCAACTAAAATACTATCCCATTTTAGCCTTTGATAGCTTCCCTTGGTAGATGCTGATTTTCAGACAGGAAGTTTATGCCTGCCTTGGCAACTTCGGGATTTGTCATTTCTGATTTATCCTTTTCTGCCATTCCCAACTTATTAATAGCGAGATACCCAAGAAAAAAAGACTTGTGTCATAAACATTTAAAACCTGCAAGGGAGACTTGAAATTTATTTCAGTAATACTGAGGGATCTGATATTTCCACTGAATTCTCTTAAACTTCAATCCAGCAATCCCTGGTTTGAAGAACTCTCACAGTTAAGCCTACCACTCAGAACAGTCAGTACACAATGGTACTTGAGTTTTAATTATGTTTAAAGATCTTTGGGGAAATTGCTGCACATATTCCCAGATCTCACAGCATTTAAATAGGCATTTTTATGTAATATCTGGTGTCCAAAGATTTAAAACCAAGTTCTGTCACACTTTTCTTAAACTTTGTAAAATTAAGGACAGAAAACAGTAAGAGAATACAGGAATTCCTGAGGAAGGCTAATAGCTATCAGTCTTTAACTTCAGAAGCAGGATTTGGTCTTAGAGTAAAATGTTTCTTTATCACCTGAACTAGAAAAGGAACCGTTAAATGCTATTACGGTCTGCTTTCTGTGAAATAAATTGCATATTTATAGCCAGCATCTCAGAAACCTAATTTATCTAATCACATACAAAATGTTAGCTTCAGTATTGTTCTGCCTTTTTTGAAAACATTCCCCAGTATTGTTCCCATATTAATATTTTAAGAAAATGTTTATAAATAAAATAAACCCTTCTAAAATAAATAGGCTGCATTCTGTTTCCTGTTTTTTACTGAAGAAAACCATGAGTCAAAACAGAAAAACACTTAACACTGGTGTCTCAAGAGCACTAAGAATTCAGAACAAAAGAGTTCAGCCTGTAGAAGCTCATGATGAATCACCTGCAAGACTTTCACTATTCATACCATTGGTATAGGACAATCAAGAGACTTTAGGCTTTCCTCCACCAGCAGAACAATTATGGAGAACCATACCACTGTTTGTTTTCTAAATTGAAAGTTTCAAATCCCTACTCGAAGTCATGTGCCCACATAAAAGAATCCATGTATTTGGAGAAAAGAGGACAATTACTTAACTGTCATGTACAATTGTCTAATTTTTCTGGGGAGACAAACAAGAGTCAATTCACAGGCCATCAGCTGACCTAAAGAGTACAGAGACATCAAAACTCAGGGTTCTGCGTTAGGCTTTTTCAGATATGAGAGGCGTGAGTTTTATTTTTAAGTGGTACCAACTGTCTTGTCAAAGTACATCTGCCCCATTTACACTTGGGCTAAAATGTGACTCCTCTAGAGCAGTCTGGTTAGCTGAGTCTCATCCATAGGTAAAGAAGAACCACATGGCATACTCTTCCTTCATCCCCTAGACCATGGTGATAAGCTCTTTCCTACTATATCTGTTAGCTGGTCCACTGTTGCACAGTAAATAGAGGTTTAATGTAGTACTCAACACAAAGTTATGCTATAGTTACAAAGCTTCTCCCAGCCCAGACGTGCCCTGTTTTACTGAAAGCATGGTTTCACTCAAAAGCTTTCAGAGAATGAAGATTTTAACAATATGTCTTATGTGCTCTTGGACACTATCTTTAAATGGTTGTACTCATTTGAGAAAGAAAATTCGGGTCTTCAATTACAACAACAACAGCAACAAAAAAGATACAGTAGGAGGAAAATAATTGACAACTCCTGAATATTGCAGATGGTGAAAGAAGATTCAGCTTTCACCACAGGTGTAGAAACCCTGGTAATGAAGGACAGGTAGGAAAAAACCCCAACATCCTCAAAGCCTGTAATCAGCATCATGAAAACAAATCTATTGCTTGAGAAAGTGGCAACTTTGAGAATAAACATGCATATAAAAAAGGGAAATGGTATTCTATGGAGTACTGGTTTTGTTCCTGTTCTCTGAAGTTCAGGGATCCTTAAAATAAAGGTGTTTTTCCTATTTTATACCAAGTAAACAGCATAAGAAGCATGAAAGATTTCCCAGCTACTTAACAGAAGTTTCCTGCTCATTCCTATACCACCTCTAATCTCATCATTCCATGGCCTCTGGTTCTTCTTTTTCACAGAGTTATAGCAGCATTTATGCATTCCAGTATAAAAAGAGAAATTAAGTGTACAATTATACAAGACACACTTAAGATTATTTTCACTATGGACCTATTAATTTAATTTGGTTCAACAAACTTGTGACAAGAGTGCAGCTAAAAATAAGTTACAAAACACATGAGAAAGATTGAGATGCTGCAAATCACCATGAATGAAGATATACACATAAACCCATCAATAATGCTTTTAGTCCCTGTAGGGTACCAAAAAGATAGGGCTACTTAGAATTAGAAAATGCAAGGCTAATGTGAGTAGGACACTTCACAGTCTGACTGTTTGACACTGCAAAGTTTCCACTGTTCCATCTCAACACAGTAAAAAAGACTCATACTGCATAACTCTTCTGAAAATCCTAGAAACACTGACCACATAGCAAACTCATCAACAGGGCATGAAACACTTCTGGTCTGGACCCGTTTCCTCCAAAGAACAGGGCCCAGAATGATCACATTTGAATTCACTTGCAGTTTCAGGCAAAGTAAAGCGTAAAACCAAAGAAATCCCATTAAATTCTAACATTAGACTTCAATTATAAGAATGGAAACAGCATGATAAAACAGTATGGAAATACAATAACCACCTATGTTTCTGCGCCATTAAGACTCCCAGGTTTCTCCTATCTCAGGTCCAGCAGACATGGACCTGTCACCATACACCTGGTTTTGTTTACATACTACTATGAGCTTTTTTCTGAGCCTTGTCCTAAAGCAAGCTTGAAAGCTAGTTACATACTCCCCATGCCTTGTTGTCCCATCCTTGAGCATTTCCAGCCTCTCTGTGTTTAGTTTTCTACTCTTTTGTCTTGGTGCATTCCTTTAGAACCAGTATTAATAACACTTTTTAGATCTACTTCTTTTTATATGAAATGTGGGGGGGTGATGCTTCCTGTTTAATAAAAACATAACTTTGATGATGTGTATCTGTTCTGTCTTTGAAGTTGTGTTACAAGCTGGAAAATGGCACAGTTTTTGAGCCCTTCTCTTATTACCCTACCTCCACTAGGCCTTTAATTGCTTCACAGTTGGCTTTCATACTCATTTAAAAGCGCTCCTGACTGCTACGAATTCTTTAAGACTGTTATACAACAAATTACTCATCGTATGAAATATGCATTGCATATGCTTTGTATTATCACTCCATAGCCTTGTGACTACAGTATCACCATTGCTACTAATACATGTCCTAATGACTCTGAAAGGCCTCAGGACATGTAAGGCTTTGTCTGAGGGTATCTTGGCTTGCACAGAGACTTGTTTTTGCTGGTTTAGCTACAAAAGCCTAGATGCTTATTGTCTACTTGGTTTCAACTTTAATTATCACATGGCATAACCATAATTTTTATATAGTTGGTAGTGACAAGCAATTAGACTGCACAGAATTAAATACTTATGACCCTGTCACAATGATGTCATCTGCATTAAATAAAAAAAAACAGCATGGTGTGGCAATGGCAGCCTCAAAAGTGGGGAAATGGGATGAAGTGCAAAGGAGTACAAGCACTGTATCACAAGAGTGGGGTAGAGGATTACAGTGGCAATCCCATAGCTATAAGCAACCCTCTTGCCATCAGCTGAAGTCATTAAAAACCTGGGATCTAGAAAAAGCATTTTTCTTAGGGACAGCAAAGGGAACAAAGGCCAGCTATCCAACGTACAGAAAACCCACCTCATCTATCAAATTCTGATAGACCAATAAAAATGAGCCTGCTGTAAAGTGTGGTGCGAGCCCACCTCAGACTTCAATGGGAAAAAGGAGACACCAGCAACATCACACTTTCCTTGGCAAAGAGGAGGAAGAAACGCACACTATGACTGTCCTGGCACATGGTATGTGCATGCTGACTACTCGGTTATACCAACACCACCCACCCGAAACTACAGCTGACCACCTCAGGGACCACTCACCCAGTGGAGACAGAAGTTGAATGTAACACCAAGGAAAAGGCAGACAGGAGGAAGGGTGACTATAAGAACTGTAACAATATTGCTAAAAAAAAGTACGTTGATTGTGCTGACCTGCCACAGACCTCAAACTCCATTTCTCCCACTGCACTGCAGACTGAGTTTTGTTGATTTTGAATGGACTAACTGCTAAAACAACTGTTTATGCAGATTTTGTGTGCAGTCAGTCTCTTGATATCTGGTTCCAAAATCTTTAAACTGGAGAAAAACTGTTTCTGAAAGATGTAAATTTGTCAGGCTTTAAATAAAACTGGCACTGGTAAGGTAGCTCATAAAATTTAATCAGAATTCAGGTTCCCAATTGCAAGGACTGAGGCAGACACACTACTGCTCTTAGACAATCTTGCTAAAACTCTCCCCAGGCTGTTGCACTGTGTGGGGAAGAGGGCCTTTTTGAAAATTAACTTTGAGGCTGTCGGTCACAATACTAAATGCTAGCTTGTCAACACCAAGTTTAAGGCTATATTTTGTAAAAGGTTTTCACTCATCATCTGCCAGCTGCACAGCTAAGTAAGAGACCCTTTGCCAGCCAGGAACTACTCTGCAGTTACAATCTAAAACTAAGTGTGATCCTTCAGAAAGGAAAAGATTATGCAAAAAATGCATGATCTGGCACACTGGGACTGGGATAATTTCCTATTCAAAATACATCTAAAAGATAGCAGAGCAAACCCTTGCCAGAAAAGGTAGCAAGACTTACCTTTTCATTACTCCATAAGACATAAAATAATGACTAGCAAACAAGGGATTTGTGCAGAACGGCTACTACCCAGCCAAAGCCTACACAACCATACAAAATGGGCACTCCAACGAGCAACCAACAATTCAGTCCCATCAACAGACTAGATTGTGGAAGCAGTAATACCAAGGGACTATCTGAGGACACATAATCCACCAAAGCTGAATTCAAAGCTGTTTGGAAACACAGAAAAACAATTAACAGGTGCAGTAGGGTCCGTCTCCCTCCCTGTGCAAATCTGGCAGGGACTGCACATTTTGAACACTGATTTCCATCTGTGCATGTCTCTAAAAAGTGGTGAAGAGTTTACAGATAATACCGGCCTATGCACAAAGCAAGCAACCTTACCTTCAGTATACTACTAAAGGCAGCCTAAGGCAACTTCCTCTTTAAGAAGCAAAGAATAGTCTTAGTGAAGAGGCAGCAAATATCCTCTGGAGAGTCAAAATAGGTCACCTTCTTCCCTATGTACATCTTAGGCAGTATTCAGAGAGGTTCTTGGGCAAGACTCCTGCAACTACAAATAATGTCTGTGAAGATGAGCAACATGACCACTGCCAGTCTTGAAATAAGGTATATGAAACCAGGCAGGGGCTAAAATATGGTGCAATATGCACTATCCATCAGCACAGCTGCAGGAGAACAGGAATGTGCAGGAATGCATGTCACAACAGAGAGATGAAGAGGTGAGGCAGCAGCAGCAACTTGTCACCAAAAGCAGAACAACCTGTTCATGAGAAATTCCAGAATTCATGGGGACATAAACACTGCTTAAAAATACACTCCTCCTCAGCATCAGGGAGAACTGAAGCTAAACATTCATTAAGAAGCTTGACAAAACTGCACTTAAGATTAAGGAAAATGAAAAATCCCATCATCTCTCCCTCAGGGTATTCTTCCTTGCAGCTACTGCTGCAACGGGAGCTCACATGGATATACCAAATCCAGCTTAAAATTGCTAATAAGGTCTCCACAGTAACACACAGCTCAGCCTTTGCAAATCATCTCCATGGATAATAAATTGGTTATATAAAACCGGGGTGGGTTTTGCACCTGGTATGCTCTCTGTGCTGATATGGTGATGCTGCTTGCAGAAGCTAGTGCAAGCCACAGAGCTTTTTAGACACTTACTAGAATAAAACCAGGAGAATTTAGTAGATGGTCACACTTAAAACTGTAAGGAAACAACTTGTCAATGTATTTTTTTGTGTGACTTTGGTTTTGGTTTGGATTTTTCGGGCTGATGCCACGCAGATCTGCTGTCCTGTGAAACTGGTGAGGCTGCAAATATGAGCAAATAGGAGAGAATTGGAGTCTTGCCCCACTGTGTTTTCCCACTGCTTGCAGATTGTATCAGAAATCAATTCAAGATTGGTGTATGTCTCCAACTAATTCACACCACTGTTTCCAGCTAAAACTTCTTTCCTCTGTATCATAAAAGCAGTAACCAGATGGTGCCAATACGGCAGCCTCACATGTTGCCAGACCATCCATATCCTGCTGCCCTGCCCACATCCTGGGAATTTGCACGCTCTCCTAACCTTCCTCTTATGCTCTGAGACCCCACACATCAGAAACCACTGCCTTGCCCCAGCCAGGAGCTTCAGCTCCATATGGAGAATAAGGTCACAGGGAAAGCAAGAAAGTATAATGCTTCACTGCCCTGGAAGCTTTGCTGCACTAGGGCTAAAAGATGCCCTTTTCCAGATCCAGACATGTTTTAACTGTGATGCCTCTCTCATTGTGTCATTTGCTTAACATACAAGCTTCTCACATGGGCCAGCACATCAGTAGGAAAAAGGAGGAATGCTGTAACTTAGATAGCCATCTAAATCTATTATTAATAAACAATAATGTTTTATACTTTATACAGTAACAGAGCCTCTTGTAAAAAAAAAACCAAAAAAACCAAAACCAAGCTAATATGTATGCAATAAGCAACTTAATAATCATTGCAAAATCACTTTAGGACATAGTATTTTACGAATAAGAATTGCAACAGTTATACCAGAAATATCACTTAAAAAAGACTGGTTTAGCTACACTCAGAATAGTGTGTGTGATACACACACACAAAAACAGGCACCCCTTTAAAGAAAGTACATGCCTGAGTAACCAGAGGGTCACAGAGAGCATGTATAACTTTGTAAGGAAAATCTACTTGTGAGATTTATTTTTTTTTAAACAGAAGAGCCGTATTTCTTGCCTAGCACAAGCAGTACAATTTGCTTCAAACACCCATGAGATTAATTCAGCCTTCCATAACTTCTTAAGGAAATTTATATTAAGAACTACTACCCCTCATGCCTCATTCTTTCAGTTATGCCTATTTTTTTTTTTTAAGGTAATGCAAGGAAACCTGCAGCAAAAGAACTGAGATTTGAAAGAACAGTACAGCCACAGCTTGTGAATTAACTGGTCTTTCAGAAACCATTAATCTGAAATTATTTTAACACTCACATTTAACATTTACATGGACTACCATGATTTTGGGGGATCCCTCCCCAAATATTACTTATTTAATACATGACAAGTTGACTCCACTGCAGGTAAGTACAAATTAAGTATGAAATTAATCTTTCTAATGGAACTTTGGAGAATATATAAAAAAAAAAAAAGGATTAAATCAATGTCCAAAACTTAACTGTATGCCTAGCTACATGTACTTTTTTTTTTTTTTTGCAACAAGCAGGCTTGCTTATTATTTTATAGTATAAACAGTATTTAATTAACCTGCAAGGATTCTCTGTTAAAAATAATGTTTAGTTTCAGAGCTGAATGAAATTTGTAATTTTCCCTTTTTCTGAAATTAAAATTGTGAAAATTTTGAAGTCCATCTCAGAAAAACTACAATTTCTTCTAGTTTCTTGGAAACTAATTTACACATTTTTGTAAGACTATCAAGCCATTTTATTTCAACACTTCCAACATGAGACAGAGCATAGGCACGAAACTGAAACATCAGAGCCAGACTGCTTAACTACCTGGCTGAGTCTAGGAACTCTTAAGTTTAATTGTAGGTATTTTGGCCTGATCCTAACAGTCCACAGGTTACCAAAGCAAACCACTACAGCAGAAGTTACCACAGAGCTTTCACTCTTGACATCAAGTTGCAAAAAGTGCTGATGCCAGTTTGCACTCTGTGTTAAAATAACTTCTGAACCATTATGTATCAATCTGGACACAAGGGCACTAGCTGCACAGAAGAGTATTTCCCATCTGGAGAGCCTGAGGTCTACTTCTGCAGTTATGTTCTTGGCTTGCAGGTGAAACAGTCGCATATGAAGTATTTTAACAGCCAGCTGGATCCTTACTTAAGAATATTGATTAGCCATGATAACCAGACCTGTGCAGCTGAATACAAACCTAAGCAAGCAGGTGCATCCACGATTTCTCTAAGGTGTAAGGACTCTGAGGTTTTTGATGCCTGGCCTGTAATTTCTGGATCTAGTTTAGGTTTTGGTGTTTTTTTTTATTTTACATTTTTGATACAAAACACCAGGAGTTTCACCTTCAAAAAATTCTCATCATGAACTGAAGTGACAAAATAAAGGATATAATGGCTGGCTTGGTAACTAGTAGTTGCTGCCAAAAATGGTGGACAAATATATGTAATTCAAAATTTATTTCTGCCGAGGAAAGCCTGATCCCTATGTCCTGCTTCTCACGAATCTTAGCTTATTCTTTCTTAACTAGTAATAAATAATATAGCAACATACAGTTGTCTATGGCACTTTGTTGTATTTTCTTTCGTTACCCTGCTGTAAAGTTGCGACTACAGACATGCAGGCAGAAGCAAAGTGTAAATAAATAGGAAGCCAAGTAACATGAAGGAATGGAGAACTGTTCTTCCTAGCAGAAGCAAGTGAATCACAAACCACTGGAAGATGTAGGTATGCACTAACGGCATAACCTTTTAATAACCATTTTGAAAACCTGTGATGCAAGATCACTAGAGAAGGATGAAAAGAATACCTACCTTTTAAAGTTTACAAAGCAGGAACTACTCCCTGTAAATTCCCTGTAAATCCAAGGAACTACTGAAAATCCCTCAATTCCAAAAAACTACCAGAAGAAACAGTCAAACTGACGACTTGTAAACATAGACAAAGCAAAAGGGCAGTGAATGATAGCCAACACTGGCTATTCTGGTCAAGAACAAATCATGTCAAAACAAATCTAATTTCCTTCCGTGACAGGGTACCAAGTATAAAGGATGGGAAAGACACAAAGATGCAACAAAACGTGGTTTTTTCCTCATGTGTCCTCCTCTAAGTTTGTTACAAAAACACAGTCTGCAATAGGTACAGGTAAGTTTTATAATTCCCTGGCCCCCACTCCTGTGTGTCTACTTGAGACTAAGACCAATCAAGGAACAAACCAATAAACTTTTCATTAACCAAGGAAAAGGGAGATTAGGATGTGTCAGAAAAAAGGAAAATCTAGATAACATCTATTGCATGAAACTGTCACGTCTTGCAAATACATTGTGCTGCAAAATTTAGGCATGATTTTTTCCTGCACAATGCATCAAGGTTAAAAATACCCACATGATATTGATGCTGTAAGCCCCTGAGTTATGCAAATGCACTTCTCCCCACTTTTCTAGTTAGGCCTCCAATTTCAGATACTGGACCCCAAAGTAAGATGGATAAGATGTGAAGGCTTCTCCATGTTAGAAATAATGTCACAATCAGTGTCTTACAAAATCCTTCTCAGTCACCCCTGCCACCCCACAAGCTGAAGGGTAGGACAGCCCTGAACACCAGAGAAACCTGAGACAATGATCCTGGCACCCTGCCCCCAATCCCAAAGCCTGCTGACAAAGGAAAACTTGCTGCAGGCATTCATAGACCCCAAACCATCTTGTACAGGCATCCCTCTACACAACTAGCAAAACTCACTGGAACACAGCACCAAAACACCACCTGCAAATGGGTCATTATCACACCAGAAAAACTGACCAAATCAGACAGTTCAGGTATGTGGCTTAGGTCTGCTGCAATCCTGCAATTTAAGGAACAAGGTAGAGAAAGGGAGACTATCCTTTTTTAGGTACACAGGCACTGGCCATCTAGTTGTTTTGCAGAAGAGGATTAGAATTTAAGTCACAAGCTTGGGATGTGATCTGAAATAGTTAAGATGCAAGCCACCTATGTGTTGCTTCTAGATAAGAATATAATCAGCTGGACAAACATAAGATGAGGAAGAAACAGCTAAATCAGAAGAAAGGACTTTGGACCCACAGTTAATCATGTATTAGTCATCAAAGCAGATTTTCACAAAACAAAACAAACAAAAAGCCAAACAAAAAAGCAAAAACCTAAGATAAAAAAAGCCCTAAAAAACCAAACATCCCAAAACCAAGAACACCCAAAATTCTCTCAAATCCTCATTACATCAGAAAGAGGCTACAAAAAAAAAAAAAAAAGTGTCTCCACAATATCTCTAACTTTCCTAGTGTGTCTAACAATGCCAAAGAATTCAAAGCTCCAGAAACACCCTGGATTAAACAATGCCTATAAACTGCTTGTCATCTGTTCCTGAACTAATGAAGCTTCACCTTCATAAGAACTTCTCTCTTTAAAAAAAAATTTACCTCAGAAATTATAGAACATTGAAATGGACAGGATATTTAGCAAAAGGATAAAATCCTATTTGATACAGAAAAAAAAGGAATAAATGTAGCACAAGAGCTACTAGAAAAATTATGCAGTAATATGGGCTCTCTTTATCTATGAAAAGTATGTATGATTTTTTTATTATTATTTCTATTTCCACAGTATGATAGAAAAGATCCATTTGGGAATCTGCAGATATTTACAGGAACAGTAACCTCAACTACCTTACAGCCTAATCAACTTTTAGGTGCAACAAGCTTCCATGAATGCTTAAAGATACTACAGTATTAAATAATAAGAAAAAGGTTTTGCATATAGCCATGCTATATGAAATATTTTTCTCTGCTTTATATTCAGTATTTCTGGTACATAGTAAGTCATACTAAGTAAAATAGTTCCCTAGGATACTGTGATATTCTGTCTTTTGCTGAGCTTACCCTACCCTGGCAGATGGATTAAAGTGCTAAGACAATTTCTGTACTAATCCTTGGAAATTCTTGTTTCCTGAAAAACACCTCACAGACAGTTGAATCCTGTGGCAAACTTCAAGCCAAGAGCAATATTAACATTTTCTCTTATCTGACTTGGTTAAGTGCGGATTTGCATTGTCTATATGTGGAGGGCTTCAGAAGATTCACTGAAAAAAAATAAAATTAAAACTTATTCAGGAGAGTCTTGGCTAAATTCAGAGATGCAAGAGATGGAGCATCAGATGTGAAGCAGGGTAGATGGGTAGAAGAGCTTACTTACATCACAGGATGTACAGGATCACAGCAGGACAGCCAAAGAGTTCACAATAAAAGACATGTATGTGCTACAATGACTAAAACACTAAAATAAAACCTATTGATTTGGCTGACGTTGTTTTAAGTTGAAAGAGAAGGGGACAGGAGGCTCCCTTTGAGCATGGGGGTGCCATGAGCTGCTGCATAGCTGGCATACCCCTCCAGTGTGAAAAACACTTCCTGAATCATAATATGTTTGGACAACAGTTTAGCAGACACAGAGAAGAATTTTTGCCACCAGGTAGCCTCACACACAACACAATGACTGTGCTCTGTCCAACCTCCTGTGCAGGAAGGAATTTGATGCCAGAATTAACATATACCAGCAACAGGTCTGTGTCATGGGTTCTGCATCCCAGAAATCAAAGTGACATCTGAAACTTTCTGTTCTTGATGCTGGTGTTGTGCTCACTGATTCTAGAGGAAGCAGAGCAGAGTTTCTCTCCACGCCTGTCCCAAATCAAGAACAGGAAAAGAGAGAACTTTTGTAGATAAGACATCAATTTTACTTTGCTATTTGCATCAACCATAATTTTGTATTAGTAAAAGAACTGAATGGATGGAAAAGAACATCATCATGTCAGCATCTCACAAACAGAACACTTTCCTGGCAAGTCTCTCTGCCCAGCCTTCAAAATTACATTAGCAGAATTCTGCATTTCAAAGCCAGGAAAGACTGATATCCTTAAAAAATCCATATAACTTCTGAAAGTGTTAGAGGGAACAAGGATTATTCCCCAAACAGAGGCACAGCTATCAAACTTAAAACTAAAATCATGTTTAAAATAAAAACTTCTATTTTCTAGATGATTTTTTTAACTTCAATACAATCAGTAAGTACATGCTATCTCAATAACTGTGTAAAGTGGTGTACTATTCTTCACTTACACATCTTCTTGATTTGTGAACTTTCTTAATTAACAAATGAGAAAAACATGTGGAAACTTAACGATAAAAAGTGACTTGAACCTTTCATAGACTGCTATCAGCTCCCACCACTCTGCCACATAAATCTGCTAAGAAAATTTTTTCAAACATCAGTGAAAACTAAAACAGCTACAGGTTGAGAGGGGTCTGATGCCTTAGGTTTTAACTTTTACATTTTTTAAATTCTGTACTGCTTGGTGTGTGACCCTGAAGTTTCTTGTAGCCTGGTAATTCCTGCTCTCTCATGCTAGGTAGACATAACAAAGCCTCTCTGGCCCTGCTTTCCAAGGACACCAAGACTGTCCTAGGCCA